>NC_029780.3:32741385-32757174 GCF_000817695.3 Arachis duranensis
GCCCTACATACAGCTTGCCATGGAAAGGAGTAGGACGGATTGGATGAAAGCAATAAGAAAATAGAGATACGAGAGGAGCACAGCATCTCCACACACTTATCTGAAATTCCCACTATTGATTTACATAAGTATTTCTATTCCTTTTTATTTTCTATTTATTATTAATTTTCGAAACCCAAAACCTTTTAATCTGCCTAACTGAGATTTACAAGGTAACCATAGCTTGCTTCATACCAACAATCTCTGTGGGATCAACCCTTACTCACGTAAGGTATTACTTGGATAACCCAGTACACTTGCTGGTTAAGTTGAACGTAGTTGTGATCACATATGCCAAAGAGCCATTAAATAAATCTCATGCAAATACAAATAGGTCAATCACAATTTCGTCCACCACTATCACATATTTACGAGCGTTCCTACACAATCATTCTCATACCAAGCCCACGATTTATTAACGTTTATCCTTCGGCACCATAACCATACTCTTGTTACCCTCTCGTGACCTTCTCCAAAACCTTTAAAAAAATTTCATTTAAACCAATTCTTCTTTCAAAAGATAAAGGAAAACCATTTATTAGTTAAACCCCTTGGCAAGATCTCTAGACTTTAGAGGAACGACAACCAATCTCATTTCCTTAAATTCATTAAAAATACTTAAAAATCATTGTTTTCTTAAATTGAATTAATCAAATAAAGTTTCTAAATCAAATCAAAACCAAATCATATAAATCAGAAGTTCCAAACCAATTTCAAAACCAAAACCAATCTCAGTTTTATCCTTAAAACAAATTTTTTAACTTTTTCCAAGATGTCGCAAAATGAAATCATTCAATCAAAATTGAATTACTTTTAAAATTCACTAAAATTCCTCCGAATGAAATTCTTAAGTCAAATTCAAAACATAAGCCCTTTTCATATTTAAATCGACCTTAAAACATAATACCTTTCTTAAATAATTTAAAATCGTAAAATAATTTTTTTCTAGATAAATCAAACTTAAAACATATACTTTTCTTAAATGAATTAAACTCAAAACATAACTATTTTCTTAATAAATCAAGAATCAAATAATGCAATTTCTCAAATCCAATCTTTCTTTAAATAACATTTCAAACAAAGTCTTAAATTTTATAATAAAATTTTGGCAGCATCTCCCCTAAAACTCGGACTTTGCCACCCTTCTTTGGTTCAATCCAAACCATTTCTCAAACTCTTTCCAAATCATTTCCAATAAATCAAAACCATTTCTAATATCAAAACATTTATAAAATCAAACCAATTAAAAATCAAGCCACTTCCAACATCAAATTATTTTCATATCTCAAATCATCCTATCATAATCGAAAAACTAAATTAAAAAAACCAGTCCAACAATGACCAACTCAATAAACAAAAATAACAACTCAGAATAACCAGCTTTCTCAATAATTCAATAAATCAGTCAGATAAATAATTATATCCATCTACAAAGTTCAATTCAATTCATATGAGTCACGTAGTCATAAAGATATATTTTCATACTATTATCGACTTATAACAACTCTTGAAAGTAAAATGAAATTGAGAAAATGCCTCTACCTTGATCGCGACTTAACTATGCGACAAAACCCGTAAAACTCTGACTTCACAGCATCGACATCAAATTCGACCATTCCCGTAGCAGTCATAACCTATAAGCACAGCACGAAAGAACCATAGCTCAATCCTAAGACATTAACGTCGCGTATAACTCAATAAGCTATAACAGAACAATGACAAAGAGGAATTTTCAGAGCAAAAAGACTTACTAGACCACTAAGAAGGAAGAACAGGGACAGTAGCACCACCAGCAGTGCTTCCTGGTGACCACGATGCTGTTCTCCGGCAGCCAGGCACGACGGTGCAGCATTCTCTTATCCGGCGAGTGTCCTTCTTCTCTGTTCACGTTCTACTCATCCGTGATGGCAACGCTCCTCGCGGCTCCCTAATCGGCGACGCGACAGCTCCTAGTGGCGCACAGCAGCTCAACGGCGACCAGAGACCTCAACGACGGCAATTTGCGGCCTCTTCTTCGTGTCTCTCACCGTCGCACTCTCTCTCCCTCTGCAGTAGCTTTGATGGCGGCGCGAGCTTGTGACTCCATGGACGGGATGGCGACAACACGAGCTTGACGGCGGTAGATGCAACGGCTCGATCTCCCTCCCCTTCCTCTCTTCTTCTTCTTTGATCTCTTTTGATCTCTCTCGGATCTCTCTCTTACTTTCCCCTTCTCTTCCCGTTTCTCTCTCCACGTTTCTGTTTTCTTTTTCTTTATTGCGGGTAAGTGTGTGTAAGCAAAGGTGGCAAAAATTAATTTATTAATGGAGATAAAAATGGTGATATACAGTATTATTGGTGTATGGCGTGTTATCCACAAATATGGATCTGCCATACTCAGTAACTTGAAAAACGCAAGTTACGTTCTTTGTGAGACAATGCACGAAATGTGTCCCTCCTTCGTGTGTGTTTGGTATGATCTCCTAACATGTTCCATAATTTCAACCTCACCTAACCCGACTTTTTTTTTCTACACAAATAACTGTCAAAAAAATTCATAACTATGACTTATACGGAGGTTTTTTCACTAAAATAAAAAAAATTATTATTTTCCCAAACACGATTTTTAAACTTTAATTCCCCAAATACTTAAGCTTCACAACGGACAATGGCAACCATTATCATCGTCTTCAGAGTACATAAGACTACACAAGAGTACACAGACAACAAGCATGGCTTCTTCAATATCGCCGGCACCAATGGCAACCATTATCATCATCTCAAAAAAATACACATACACACTCTTGATTAAAATATTTTTCTCCTAAAAACGCAACCTGTGTTTTGCGTCCTTTAAAAAAATCAGACACCCCAAAAAACACAGGTTGCATTTTGTTGTTTCAAAAAAATGTGAAAACAATAAAATGGAGGTTGTGTTTTATTATTTTGGTGAACAAAAAAAGATTGAAAATGGTAAAACGCAGGTTACGATTTATATTGACACCATAGCAGTGAAATTTTTGTTCATCCGTCCATTTTATTGCATTACACCATCATTGTTTCCATATAGAGAAAAATGAGCCGGCGGGGGAAACAAGTGGTGGGGTGGGTTAGGGTTAGGTAGAATTAGGGTTTTGATTTGAAAATTAGAAGTTTGGTAAAATTAAGTATAAGAGTAGTTTGGTAATTCTAATAAAATTAGGGTAATAGAGTAGTTAAAAATCAATTTTTAATAATTGGGTAATAATTGGGTAAGAGCTTGTGACTCCGTTGACTCCATGCACTCCATAAAACTAACCGATAAGTGCACCGGGTCGTACCAAATAATACCTCAGGTGAGTGAGGGTCGATCCCACAAGGATTGATGGATTAAGCAACAATAATTGGGTGATTGGCTTAGTCAGACAAGCAGAAAATAGTGTTTGAGAATTCAAAAAGCGTTAAATAGTAAATTCAGAGTTTGAAGATAGGCAGATGAATAAGTTGGGAATAAAATATGGAGAAACAGTTAAGGCTTCAGAGTTATCTATTTTCTGGATTGACTTTTCTTATTAACTATTTTAATCATGCAAGATTTAATTCATGGCAAACTATATGTGACTAGAACCTAATTCTTTAGACCTTCCTAGTCTCCTTTAAAATTCATCAACTGCCAATTCCTTGGTCAATTAATTCCAATCAGAGGGTAAAAGATCAAATTCCAATTTATATGCCACAAAAATCCTAATTACCCAAATATAAAAGGATTATATGTCACATATCCCGTTAAATCCAGATAATTAGAATTTAGGAGAAATTGTTTTCAAGCTGTTGTTCAAGTAAAGAGCTTTTCCAAGTTATACAAGAACTCAATTAGAAAGAAGGTCATACTTCCGTTCCACCCAAATTCATAAAACAAAGAACGAAAACAATTCTTGAAATATAAATCAAAACATGTATTAAAATAGAAAAATAATAGTATCAATCCATACAATAGACAGAGCTCCTAAGCTTAATAATGGAGGTTTAGTTGCTCATGCTTCAGGGAAGAAAACTAGGATTGTAAATTGGGCTGAGGTGGAATGAATAATTAACTACTGGAATTCCGTTATCTTTTATATCTAATCCTAATTAATTTAAATTCTAATTCCTAAAATTAAAATAATATCATTTCCTATTTTAAAATTTAAATTTAAATCAGAATCAATTAAATAATACGCGCCTTATAACGTGAGGACCACTTGGCTTCACTGGATCCGCGCCTAACTTGGCAAAGGGTTGTGCTTTACTTGAGTGCCAGAATGGGGGCCCAGAAATCGCCCCCAGCGTTTTCTGCATTTTCTGCACGTGGCGCATGTCACGCGTACGCGTCAGGTACGCGCACGCGTCACTGCACAAATCTCCAAATCACGCGCACGCGTCAGGTACGTGCACGCGTCAGGTACGCGCACATGTGGCCATGGAAAGCTCCAAATCACGCACACACATCAGGTACGCGAGCCTGTCCTCTCCTTTAATTCTTGTGCTGCAGAAACTCCATCAAATCCAGTCGAATGCTACCTAAAATAAACAGAATTGTACAAGACTCAAAGTAGCATTCATAGTGGCTAAAAGATAATTAATTCTTGATTAAACTTAACAAATTAAATGCAAATTCACTAGGAAAAGATAACAAAAGATGCTCACGCATCACAACACCAAACTTGAATTGTTGCTTGTCCTTAAGCAACCAAAATTAGTACATGATTAAGATGTGAATTTGCATGAGAGGTGAGAGTTCAGTTATGCTCATGTCTCTTCTTATAGTGGGGTTTATCTATTATAATTCTGAATGATTTTGGCATCTCACTTTCCTTTGAATCAGAGGAATGTCAGTGTCATTCGGAATTAGAATTCGGATCATATTATGAATTCTCTTATCTTTATACTCCAGTTTAATCCTTGAACACAGCATAATTTTCTTTAATTTATTTTTCTTTGGTGCTTTGCACCTTGAGCCTAGCCGTGACTTTAAATATTTTGTCTCAAGGGTTACTTTACACAAAAACACCACAAGCACTTGACGGGAGAACTCTCTTTAAGTTCTAATTTTTTCTTTCATTTACTCCCAGACAGTGGTGCTCAAAGCCTTTGGCATACTCTATTAAATGTACTTGGTCTCGACTCTAAGTCTTCTGTCTCAAGGATTATTTGACACAATCACACCACAAGCATATGACTAGGGAAACAACTCTTTGAGCTTTTAATCATGTCTGATCTCCCTAGTTATTGATGCCCAGAGCCTTGGACCTTGCTTTTATTATTATTATTATTATTATTATTATTATTATTATTATTATTATTATTATTATTATTATATATATATATATATATTTGCTGTTTCTTTTTATTCAAAGATTAAATTTTTGTTAATTTCAGAGAAATCATAATAATTCTCTAAATTCAAGTTCCTTATACATCAACATCCTTTAATTCAAATTCAACTATGCACTGTTCATCTCATACATTCAGAATTACAATTATTACCACCACATCTAAGTAAATAAGACTATTCTTAAATATAAACTCAATTTCCCATGCAATACATCACTTCTGTATTTTTGATTTCAAGCTCAGTGAGCAATACATGAGGCAATTTTTTTTTGTATTATAAGTACTAAAGATCATGCAAGCAATCAAAGCATATGAAAACAGAAGACAACAAAATAAGAACGGAAGAGAAATAGAATGAAAGGAACTCAACCACCTCAGTTATGCTTGTGGTAATCTCATTCCTTCATGAAGAACATTCATCTCCCTTTTGTGATAAACAGAAAACCCATAAGCGAAGCGTCAACACCAAACTTAAAGGTTTGCTTGTCCTGAAGCAAAGAAGAACTGAAAACAAGAAGAAACAAATATTATGATGAAAGAAGAATAAAATGATAAAATAACAAGAGAGAATTAGGATTTAGGAGAGAAAGAATAAAAATTAAAAACTGGACGGCGCGCTAGTGGAGGTGTGCGGCGCAGGCGACATGTACGCGTACGGCATGCGTACGCGTGGGCGCGCGATTATCATAGTGACGCGTAAGTGTCAAGCACACGTATACGTGCGCTTGGATTGTGCGAATCACACGAAGCCAACCGCGTGTACGCACAACTCTCTACGAGCGTGGCTTGGGGACCAAAATTTTTATATGATGCGTGCGTGTGAGTGGCAATTTGTGCAAAGGACGCGCACGCGTCAGGGACGCGTACACATGAACAAGTTTGTGCGTCTAGCACACTTCCAGCCCCAAGCCAGCACAACTCTCTGCCCAAACACCTATTTATGCCGATTTTCAAGGTCACGTGTACGCATCTGGGATGCGCACGCATGGATGGCTAAAGGCGCAAACGATGCGCACGCGTGAGGTACGCGTACACGTGGTCTTGTTTGTGTGCAAAGCATAGTTCCAGCACCACTCCTGCTCATCTCTCGGGTAAGTTTCCTGCTTCTCTCCCTCCTTTTTTTTCGAAGTGTTCAGTTCCTGTTCTAAAATAGCTGCATGATAAGATAAAACTCAATAAAGATCATATAAATAAGAAAACTACTACTACGAAAATAACTAAGGATACAAAATTATCGGGCTGCCTCCCGACAAGCGCTTCTTTAATGTCACTAGCTTGACGGTCAGTTTCGCTAATTCAGCAGATGAGCGGACCTCTGGCGATCAATCTCGCCTCCAAGATAGTGCTTCAACCTCTGGCCATTCACTGTAAATTTTCTATCAGAATTCTCTTCCTATATTTCCATATGACCATATGGTGAAGCTCTGATAACCACAAACGGTCCTGACCACCGGGATTTTAGCTTCTCGGGAAAGAATTTGAGCCTTGAATTATACAGTAGCACTCTCTGTCCTGGCTCAAATACTCTGATGGCAATCTTCTTGTCATGCAATAACTTGGTTCTCTCCTTATAGAGCTTGGCATTCTCATAGGCTAAATTTCTGAATTCATCAAGCTCATTTAACTGAAGCATTCGCTTAATTCCTGCAGCTTCTGAATCAAGATTTAGGTACCTGATTGCCCAGTAAGCTTTATGCTCCAGCTCAACTGGCAAGTGATAGGCTTTGCTATAGACCAACTGATAAGGTAACATGCCAATGGGAGTCTTGTACGCTGTCTGGTATGCCCAGAGAGCATTATCAAGTTTCCTAGACCAGTCCTTTCTTGAAACACTGACGGTCTTCTCTAGATTCCTTTTGAGTTCCCTGTTGAAAACTTCAACTTGTCCACTTGTCTGAGGGTGATAGGGGTTGCCACTTTATGACGGACTCCATATCTCTGTAGAAGAGAGTCCAGCGGCCTGTTACAGAAGTGGCTTCCTCCATCACTAATGAGTGTCCTTGGGACACCAAACCGGCTAAAGATATATCTCTGAAGAAAACTCATTACCACCTTAGCATCATTGGTGGGTAGAGCCACAGCTTCCACCCACTTGGACACATAGTCAACCGCCACTAGAATATAGTTGTTTGAATGTGAGGGTGGGAAGGGTCCCATGAAATCAATACCCCACACATCAAACAACTCCACCTCAAGAATCCCTTGCTGTGGCATTTCATGGTTGGCAGGGAGATTCGTGGCTTTCTTACATCTAGCACGGTGCTTCACAAATGCTCTTGCATCCCTGAAGGGAGTCGGCCAGTAAAACCCGCTCTAAAGGACTTTTGTAACTGTTCTTTCACCACCAAAGTGGCCTCCATAATCAGAACCATGACAGCGCCAAAGAATCTGTTGTGTTTTTTCATCTGGGACACATCTTCTGATTATACCATCTGAACACCTTTTAAAAAGGTATGGTTCCTCCCAAATGTTGTAATTTGCATCAGTCAATAGCTTCTTTACTTGTTGCCTACTGTACTCCCTTGGAATATAGTTCATGGCTTTGTAATTTGCAATGTTTGCAAACCACAGAGCCTGCTGTATGAGGAATAATTGCTCATCAGAAAACGTCTCAGTCACAGCTATGGGTGGTTGTACTCCTGCTTCAAACTCGATTCTAGAGAGATGGTCAGCTACTTGATTTTTTGACCATTTCCTGTCTTTTATCTCAATATCAAACTCCTGAACGAGTAACACCCATCTGATTAATCTTGGTTTAGAATCCTGTTTGGTTAGAAGGTACTTCAAACCAGCATGATAATTATAAATAATAACTTTAGAACCAAGTAAATAAGACCTAAACTTATCAACAGCATACACAACAGCTAATAATTCCTTTTCTGTAGTTGTGTAATTTTTTTGGGCATCATTTAACACACGACTGGCATAGTAAATGACATGTGCAAGCTTACCATGTCTCTATCCTAAAACGGCTCCTATAGCAAAATCACTGGCATCACACATCAATTCAAATGGTAAATCCCAATCAGGGGGAGCTATAATGGGAGCAGAGGTAAGGTTTGCTTTCAGAGTTTCAAAAGCATGCAGACAATTAAAATCAAAGACAAAAGGAACATCAATAACTAACAGGTTACTCAATGGTTTAGCAATTTTTGAAAAGTCCTTTATAAATCTCCTATAAAATCCTGCATGACCCAATAAACTCCTGACTGCCTTAACATTAGCTGGTGGTGGTAATTTTTCAATTACCTCCATCTTTGCTCTGTCAACCTCAATCCCCTTACTTGAAATCTGGTGCCCAAGAACAATAGCTTCTGTAACCATGAAATGGTATTTTTCCCAATTTAAAATAAGGTTTGATTCTTGACACCATTTCAAGACAAGAGAAAAATGCTTAAGGCAGGATTCAAAAGAATTACCAAAAATAGAAAAGTCATCCATAAATACCTCAATGAACTTTTCAACCATATCAAAAAAAATTGAAAGCATACACCTCTAAAAAGTAGCTAGAGCATTACAGAGTCCAAATGGTATTCTCCTGTAAGCAAACACTCCAAAGGGGCATGTGAATGCTGTCTTCTCTTGATCTTGAGGGTCTATTATAATTTGATTATATCCAGAATATCCATCCAGGAAACAATAAAAAGCATGACTAGATAACCTCTCAAGCATCTGATCAATGAAAGGCAGAGGGAAGTGATCATTCCTTGTAGCAGTGTTGAGCTTCCTGTAGTCTATACACATTCTCTATCCTGTGACTGTCCTTGTATGAATAAGCTCATTCTTTTCATTCTTGATTACTGTCATCCCTTCTTTCTTGGGAACTACCTGCACAGGACTTACCCAAGGACTGTCAGAAATAGGGTAAATAATACCTACTTCCCATAATTTCATTACCTCTTTTTGGACCACCTCTTTCATGGTTGTATTGAGTCTCCTTTGTGGTTGCACAACTGGTTTAGCATCATCTTCAAGGAGGATCTTGTGCATACACTTGGTTGGACCAATCCCCTTCAAGTCACTAATGGTCCACCCAAGAGCTGTTTTATGGCTCCTGAGCACTGAAATAAACGCCTCTTCCTCTTCAGGCTTCAGGGAAGAGCTAATATTCACCGGATATAAATCATTTTCACCCAAGAAGACATATTTTAGAGAAGGAGGTAAAGGTTTAAGCTCAAGCTTGGGGGCTTCCTCCTCTGCTTTAGGTGTGTGAACCATAGTCTTCTGAAATAGGATCCAGAATTTTATCAAGTACCTCAGCTTTCAGTACCTCTTGAACAAGTGATGCCAGGGCATCTAGGCCAGTTTCACTGACCTTTTCTTTACTATTTTAGGGTAGTTTCATGAATTTTCTTAGTAAATAAGGCAAGTTATGGATGAAAATACACTTACCCCTTGATTCAAGCAACTATTGTGAATTTTACATGATTTCATGAAGATTTTGCAAGGATTGCATGACAAATTGATTATGCATAATCTCATGACTTGGGCTAGAGCTTTGATGCACTTTATTTGCTTGATTTCATAACAAAGGAAGCAAGAAGAAGCCACATTAGCAGTCACGTTAACCTAGTTAACGTGAACACTAACGTGGAATAGGGACAAGCTTGTAGCGCTAATGGAAAAGGTGATCGCCAATAACGCCTGCGAAGCCATCATAAGCCCACATTAATTGCCACGTTAACTAGGTTAACATGGTAGTTAACGTGGAGAAAAAGGGAGCTCCAGCGTTAGTGGTAAAAGTGAATACCACTAACGCTACAAATTGGCAATTAGCCACGTTAAGAGTCACGTTAACTTAGTTAACGTGAACTCTAACGTGGAAGGGAAAGACAATGCCAACGTTAGTGACACTCACCTTTGTCACTAACGTTGGATCAAGCCAACATTGCCCACGTTAGTGGTCATGTTAAGATCACTAACATGAAAGTTAACGTGGAGCTAAGCATGATGAGCCAACGTTAGTGACACTCACCTTTGTCACTAATGTTGGAGATGGCATTCACTACCACGTTAGTGGCCACCTTAACCTAGTTAACGTGAACTCTAACATGGAGAGGAGGGGCGTTTGGAGCGTTAGTGACAAAGGTAAGTGTCACTAACGCTCTCGAAGCATAGGCATGCCCACGTTAACCTAGTTAACGTGAACTCTAACGTGGGAAAAGGGGGCACAATGCAATGTTATTAGAAAAGGTGATTCCCAATAACATTTATGAAGGATGACGAGGCAACGTTAGTGGTCACGTTAGTGCCACTAACGTTGAAGTTAACGTGGACCATTTTGGGGTTGGAACGTTAGTGAGAAAGGTGATTGCCACTAACGTTCTCGAACCCACATTTTCACTTAGCGTTAACACCACTAACGTCCTAACTAACGCCCATGCCTAACTCACACTTTTCTGCAAGCTGAGCCCACTGAAGATTGTACCTGCTTCAACTAAAGATCTAAGGCCCACATCCAAGACTTGAAGAACTCACTAGAAGCTCAAGAAGAGTAATATATATAGGAGTAGTTTTGAACTATAGAGAAGCTTGGCACTTGGGAGAACTACCCCCTGTATATTTACTTTCTGCATTTTTCCTAGCTAAGCATGTTTTCTTTTCTGCCATTTTCCATTTCCAGAGCCATGAACAACTAAACCACTTTCATTAGGTTAGGGAGCTCTATTGTAATTTGATGGATCAATTATAGTTTTCATTATTCTTCCTCTTTCTTTTCTCTTGATTTGCTAGAAAGCTTTCGATCTTAATTCAATTGGTTAGTTGTCTTTGAAAAGAAACTCTCCATAATTAGATCTCCTTTGAGCCTTGGAAAAGGGATGAGGAGATCATGCTAGAAATGCTTTCTCATGTTGGACCAAATTGGGGTTTGGGCGGATATAGTGACATGTAATCCTCCTAACACTTTGATTTGGAAATACATGTGGTATAATCAGTGACCACACTTCATCTCTTCCCATGAACAATTAAATCAAGGAATTGGGCAATTGTTCAAGCTTAGAGAGATTGGATTGCCAAGGAATTGTGATCCAATCACTTAAGATTGCCAAGGAGATCAATGAATGCATTGATTGAGGAAGAGATGAGAATGAACTTGATCCAGAGAATGCAACATCTCTTAAGCCCAATGAATTCCCCATTTCTGATCTTACCCATTCTCTTTACTTTCTGCCATTTATTTCCATGTTCATCTCCCCAAATCCCCATTTAAGATTCTGCACTTTATTTTCTGCCATTTACTTTTCCGCTATTTAATTTCCTGCAACACCGACAACCTTCTGTTTAGCTCAACTAGCATACTCTTCCAACTAAAGTTGCTTGACCAATCAATCCCTGTGGGATTTGACCTCACTCTATTGTCAGTTTTTACTTGACGACAATTTGGTATACTTTCCGAAGGGAAATTTGTTGAGAGACAAGTTTCCATGCATCAAGTTTATGGTGCCATTGCCGGGGATTGATTTTGTATCAACAATGATTAAGTTTGAAGTTCACTACATTAAGCAATTTTTTTCTTTTATTTGTTTATTTTATCCAGTCATTTATCTTCAGTTTCTTTAGTTTCTTCCTCATCCTCTCACCCCTCGTTGTTTTCTTTGTTATTATCTACAATTTTGCTCACTAACCCACTAACTATTTGATAATTTGCACCACTCACACTTACAATCACTCTATCAAGAATAATCTCATCATTGTATTTCTTGTTGTGTGCTCTATTAGTTGTATGACAGGAAAAAGAAACGGAGCTTCAACTTCCTTTGATTCGGAACCTAAGAGGACCCTATGTAGATTGAGGAGGAAAGCAAGAGGGAAAGGAGTTGTTGGTGCTGAGAAAGAGGAAGAGTACTTTGAAACAAACATGGAGGAGAACTTGGAAAACAACCTTGAAAGAGAAGCCCACAACCATGCCAGAGAAGGCCCTGTAAATCATGTTGGGCAAGAGAGGAGAGTTCTAGGCTCTTACATCAATCCAAACTTAGGAAATTGTGGAAGTAGCATCCAAAAGCCTACCATACATGCCAACAACTTTGAATTAAAACCCCAGTTCATCACCCTTGTTCAGAACAATTGCTCATTCGAAGGAAGTGCCTAAGAAGACCCCAATCAACATCTAACCACCTTCCTGAGAATATGTGACACTGTGAAGTCTAATGGAGTCCATCCGAATGTCTATAGACTGCTTTTGTTCTCTTTTTTACTCAGGGACAAAGCATCTAAGTGGCTGGAATCCTTCCCGAAGGAGATCTTAACAAATTGGGAAGATGTGGTGAACAAGTTTTTGGTAAGATTCTACCCTCTTCAAAGAATTAATAGGCTGAGAGCTGAGGTGTAAACTTTCAGGCAACAAGATGGTGAAACTCTCTATGAGGCATGTGAGAGGTTTAAGGACTTAACAAGAAGATGCCCACCGGACATGTTCAATGAATGGGTTCAACTGCACATCTTCTATGAAGGTCTTTCTTATGAGTCAAAGAAGGTTATAGACCATTGATAAGGGGGCTCTCTAAACAAGAAGAAAACCATTGAAGAAGCCATAGATGTCATTGAGACTGTCGCTGAGAATGACTACTTCTATGCTTCTGAAGGGAGCAACACTCGAGGAGTAATGGAGCTGAACCACATGGATGCATTGCTAGCTCAAAATAAGATGATCACCAAGTAACTAGCAGATCTTACCAAGAAGGTGGAAGAAAACCAAGTTGCAGCAGTCATCACCTCATCACCAGCTCAAGAAGGAGTGAATGTAGGAGAAGAAGGTGACTGGGAACAAGCCAACTATGTTGGAAACTCACCCAGACAGATCCATGATCCATACTCTAAAACTTATAATTCCGGATGGAGAAATCACCCTAACTTTGGGTGGGGAAACCAACAAGACCAAGGCCAAGACCAGAAATGCTACAACCATAATCCCAAAAACAATGCAACTCACCAACATACCTCACAGAGATCCTATCAACACCCACCTAATCACCGTTCTCAACCACCTAATCTCAACCCAACATTACCAACCGAGGATAGCCTTTCCAAAATTGAGGCTCTACTTGAAGACATATGCAAAGAAGTCCAAGACAACAGAGTGTTCAAGGATGAAGTGCGAGCCAATATCAAAAACCAAGGGGAAAACATCAAGAGGCTGGAGTCCCACGTGGGATATCTTTCTCAACAGTTTCCCAAACCTATTGATAGTTTCCCAAGTGACACAGAGAATAACCCAAGAGGAGAAACAAAGAAAGTAAGGTGGAAAGAATGCAAGATGATCACTATAAGTGATAAGAGGAGTGTGGAGGAAACACCCACGCAAACAGAACATCTCCAAGACATTCCAAAGGAAAATCATGAAGAAAGAAACCATACACCCCAGCACACACACAAGGAGGAGCTAAAAAAAGGGGAGACCCTGAACCATATGCACCCTTTCCCCAGAGGCTAAAAGGTAGTGTAGCAAGGAGAATGTATTCAAGATTCCTCGACATGTTTGCATCTCTTGATGTAAATATACCATTCATTAAGGCCCTCCAGCAAATGCCCTTCTACATCAAGTACATAAAGGAGCTACTGGCCAAAAAGAGTTTATTGAAGGGTGGATAAATAATAAAGATGAATAGGGAGTGCAGTGCTCTCATCCAAACAGAGCCACCTACAAAGAAGAAGGATCCAGGGAGTTTCTACATTCCCTGTGCTATAGAAGAGACAATGATTGATAAGGGGCTCTGTGACCTGGGAGCAAGTATCAACTTAATGCCTCTATCCCTTATGAAAAAGCTTCAAATCAATGAGCTAACACCCACAAACATAATCATCAAATTGGCTGACAAAACTCAAAAATAGGTAATAGGAGTGGTGGAGAACGTGTTAATGAAGGTTGGGAACTACTTCCTACCCACGGACTTTGTTATCTTGGAAATGGAAGAGAATCCCATCCATCCCATCATCTTGGGAAGGCCATTTTTAGCCACAGCCAAGGTGCTTATAGATGTGGAGCGAGGAGAGCTAGTATTGAGGATACACGATGAACAGCTCACCTTCAACGTTTTCAAACCATCACAAGAAGTAGATCATGATAACGAAGAGTCAAAGGAAGAGCACAATAAGGGGTTGATGGAAGAGGTAAGCATGGGAGCACAAGCACCACACCTGAAAATCCCCATTGGTGACAACCAATGTGATCAGAGGGAGTAACAGCCAAGTGTAATCCAAGAGAAACTGGACTTACCAGAGTCATATGGGACAAGCAACAAAATCCCCCTGAAAGAAGGAACCATAAGGAGCAAGGTAACATCAAGGGAAACAAAGAAAAAGGTCCCAAGGAGATGGAGGAACAGGAAAATCCCTACAGAGGACTTCTCTCCAGGAGATGAAGTGGTCTCTGCCTACTTTCCATCTATACCACCTCATCTCCCCACCATTCCATCTCAGCTACCTCCAATGTACACCATCAATAAAATCTTGTCCTTAGAACATGTGGAACTTCTTAACAAAGCCAACGGAAGCAGATTCACTGCAAGGGGGGAAGATTTGAAGCACTACCAACTACCCTGACAAGGGCCAAACGTCAAGCTAATGATGCTAAATCAAAATGAAGCGCTTCATGGGAGGCAACCCATGTTCCATACCCTCTCTCCTTAATCTCTAATAGTAGTAATAAAGCAAAGTCATGGATTCTAAATCAACTTTGACGAACACTTAGAAGAATTTTTATATGCAACATATAGTGAACAACAAGTTTGGTGTCCAAGGCATACTAAGATGGCATGAACACAACCCATATCATGTTAATTTTAGACTCTTAATCAAACCTTGTTGCACCATGGGACCAAAAACAAGTTTGGTGTTACCAATGTTGCATGCATGGGAAATTAAATGGTGATGAGCGGATAATTTGTACGCTTTTTGGCATTGTTTTTAGTATGTATTTAGTATGATCTAGTTAGTTTTTAGTATATTTTTATTAGTTTTTAGTTAAAATTCACTTTTCTAGACTTTACTATGAGTTTGTGTATTTTTTTGTGATTTCAGGTATTTTCTGGCTGAAACTGAGGGACCTGAGCAAAAATCTGATTCAGAGACTAAAAAGGACTGCAGATGCTGTTGGGTTCTGACCTCCCTGCACTCGAAGTGGATTTTCTGGAGCTACAGAAGCCCAATTGGCGCGCTCTCAACGGCGTTGGAAAGTAGACATCCTGGGCTTTCCAGCAATATATGATAGTTCATACTTTGCCCAAGATTTGATGGCCCAAACCGGCGGTCAAAGTCACCATCAGAATTCCAAGGATGGGAGTTAAACGCCGGAACTGGCACAAGGATGGGAGTTAAACGCCCAAACTGGCATAAAAGCTGGCGTTTAACTCCAAGAGAAGTCTCTACACGAAAATGCTTCAATGCTCAGCCCAAGCACACACCAAGTGGGCCCGGAAG
>NC_029780.3:32758111-32758395 GCF_000817695.3 Arachis duranensis
CATTTTCTTTTTCCACTTAATTTTCGAAAAATCCAAAAAAATTTTACAAAATCATAAAAACCAAAAATATTTTATGTTTCTGTTTGAGTCTAGAGTCTCATGTTAAGTTTGGTGTCAATTGCATGTTTCTGTTCTTTTTGCATTCACGCATGTGTTTCATTAATCTTCAAGTTGTTCTTGATGGTTTCATTGCTCTGATTTTTAAATTCTCTTGACTTGAGTGTTTATGTGTCTCATATGCATTCTCATTAGTGTCAGTAGTATACAAACTGCTAAGTTTGGTG
>NC_029780.3:32758534-32759425 GCF_000817695.3 Arachis duranensis
TAAGTCAATAATACAGAGAATTGAAGATTCAGAACATACTGCAGAGGAATTACACAGAAAAAGCTGGGCGTTAAAAATGCCCAGTGAGGAAGGCAAACTGGCGTTTAAACGCCAGCCAGGGTGCCTGGCTGGGCGTTTAACACCCAAAAGGGTAGTGGTTTGGGCGTTAAACGCCAGAATGTGCACCATTCTGGGCGTTTAATGCCAGGATGGCACAAGAGGGAAGATTCTATTTTTAATTCAAAATTTTTCAGGTTTTCAAAATTTTTCAAAATCAAATCTTTTTCAAATCATATCTTTTCAATCATATGTTTTCAAAATCAATTTCTTTCCATTTTCAAAGATACTTGTTATCAATTAATGATTTGATTCAACATTTTAATTATGTTGCCTTTTCTGTTGAGAAAGGATTAAATGTTTGAATCATATCTTTTCTTGTTAGCCAAGTCATTAATTTTTAAAATTAAATCTTTTTAAAATGTTTTTCAAATCATATCTTCTCAATCACATCTTTTTAAAACCAATCATATCTTCTTAACCACATCTTTTTCAAAATAGTTTTCAATCAAATCTTTTTTATTTCTAATTTCAAAATCTTTTTCAAAAATTACTTTACTTCTTTCTCAATCTTGGTTTTCGAAAATCAATTAAAGTTTTTCAAAATGTTTTTAAAATCTTTTTAATATTTTCGAAAATTTCTTCCCCTCTTCTCACATCCTTCTATTTATGGACTAACACTATTCCTTAATGCACAATTCGAACTCCATCTTTCTTGATAAGTTCGAATTTTCTACCTCTTCCTTCCATTTTTCTTTTCCTCTGACACTTCAAGGAATCTCTATACTGTGACATAGAGAATTCCACATTTTCTTGTTCTCTTCTCTTTCATAT
>NC_029780.3:32762958-32763304 GCF_000817695.3 Arachis duranensis
GTTCAACTCCGGATCATGACGTTTTTCTGGCGTTTAACTCCAGACAGCAGCTTGTACTTGGCGTTCAACGCCAAGTTATGTCGTCAATTTCCAAATAAATATGAACTATTATATATTGCTGGAAAGCTCTGGATGTCTACTTTCCAACGCCGTTGAGAGCGAGCCATTTGGAGTTCTGTAGCTCCAGAAAATCCATTTCGAGTGCAGGGAGGTCAGATTCCAACAGCATCAGCAGTCCTTTTGTCAGCCTTCTTCAGAGTTTTGGTCAAGTCCCTCAATTTCAGCCAGAATTTACCTGAAATCACAGAAAAACACACAAACTCATAGTAAAGTCCAGAAATGTGAA
>NC_029780.3:32764946-32766149 GCF_000817695.3 Arachis duranensis
AAGTTGACCCTTCTAGTGTAGGGGTGTTCATCTTCTTGCATCATGGGCAAGTGAAACGCCAACCTCACATTTTCCGGACTAAAATCTAAGTATTTCCCCCGAACCATTGTGAGATAGTTCTTTGGATTCGGGTTCATACTTTGATCATGGTTCCTAGTGATCCATGCATTGGCATAGAACTCTTGAACCATCAATATTCCAACTTGTTGCATGGGGTTGGTTAGGACTTCCCAACCTCTTCTTTGGATTTCATGTCGGATTTCCGGATACTCATTCTTTTTGAGCTTGAAAGGGACCTCGGGGATCACCTTCTTCTTTGCCACAACATCATAGAAGTGGTCTTGATGGCTCTTGGAGATGAATCTTTCCTTCTCCCATGACTCGGAGGTGGAAGCTTTTGTCTTCCCTTTCCCTTTTCTAGAGGATACTCCGGCCTTAGGTGCCATTGATGGTAATGGAAAAACAAAAAGCTTATGCTTTTACCAACCCAAACTTAAATTTTTGCTCGCCCTCGAGCAAGAAAGAAAAGAAAAGAAGAAGAAGAAGAAGAAGAGAATATGGTAGGGATAGAGAGAAGTAAGTTCGGCTATGTGGGAGAAGAAGGTGTTGTGTTGTGTGAAAATGAAGTAGAATGGAAGGGTATTTATAGGGAGAGGGGAGGGTGGGTGTTCGGCCAATTTGGGTGGGAATGGGTGGGAAATTGAATTTGAATTTTATGAAGGTAGGTGGGGTTTTTGGGGAAGAGAGGGTTGATGTGAATGGTGAATGGGGTAATTGGGAAGAGGAATTGAAGTGATTGGTGAAGGTTTTTGGGAAGTGTGATATGGGAAAGAGGGAAATGAGATTAGGATTAGGAGAGTGTGATTAGGATTAAAAGAAAAGGTGGGAATATGGTAGGTGGGGATCCTGTGGGGTCCACAGATCCAGAGGTGAAAAGAAATACCATTCCTTCACTATATCGGCATGTAAAATGCCTTCGTGCATCATTCTGGCGTTCAAACGCCCATTGGTGCACGTTCTGGGCGTTCAGCGCCCATGTAATGCATGTTTCTGGCGTTGAACGCCAGTTTCATGCTTGTTGCTGGCGTTTAACGCCAGCTTGTCTCCTCCAGGCACATTCCTGGCGTTCAGCGCCAGGATGTTGCTTGTTTCTAGCGTTCAGCGCCAGAATGGTGCTCTGTTCTGGCGTTGAACGCCAGCCAG
>NC_029780.3:32766292-32766804 GCF_000817695.3 Arachis duranensis
GTGATCATGTACCTAATAAAACACAAAATAACAATAGAACAAAATAAAATAAAAATTAAATAAATAAAATTGGGCTGCCTCCCAACAAGCGCTTCTTTAATGTCAATAGCTTGACAGTGGCTCTCATGGAGCCACAAGGTGATCAGGTCAATGTTAGTGTGTAGTCCCAACACCAAACTTAGAGTTTGGATATGGGGTCTTAACACCAAAGTTAGAGTTTGGTTGTGGCCTCACAACACCAGACTTAGAGTTTGACTGTGTGGGCTCTTCTTGACTCTGAACTGAGAGAAGCTCTTCCTGCTTACTCTCTTTTGTCATAGAGGGATGGCCATGTGCCTTAAACACAAGGTAGTCCCCATTCAATTGAAGGACTAATTCTCCTCTGTTGACATCTATCACAGCTTCTGCTGTGGCTAAGAAAGGTCTTCCAAGGATGATGCAATCATCCTTTTCCTTCCTAGTGTCTAAGATTATGAAATCAGCAGGGATGTAAAGGCCTTCAACCTTTACTA
>NC_029780.3:32768915-32769334 GCF_000817695.3 Arachis duranensis
TTTGGATGAAGAGAGGTGAAGAGAAGTGTTAGTAATTAAATAAATTAAATCGAATAAGAGAAGAGAAGAGAAATTTCGAAAATAATTTTTGAAAAAGGGGTTAGTATTTTCGAAAATTAAAGATGAATTAAAATTGAAATTAAAACTTGAAACAATAAGAATTTTTGAAAAAGAGAGGGAGAATTTTCAAAAATTAGAGAGGGAAAAGTAGTTAGGTGGTTTTGAAAAAGATAAACAAACAAAAAGTTAGTTAGTTGATTAAAAAAGATTTGAAATCAAATTTTGAAAAAGATAAGAAGATAAGAAGTTAGATAAGATATTTTGAAATCAAATTTTGTAAAAGATAAAATTTTTTGAAAAAGATAAGATAAAAGATAAAATAAAAGTTTTAAGAAAAAGATATTTTGAAAAAGATTTAA
>NC_029780.3:32770530-32771625 GCF_000817695.3 Arachis duranensis
TTTCCATGGCAAGCTGTATGTAGGGCATCACCGTTGTCAATGGCTACTTCTCATCCTCTCAGTGAAAACGTTCCTATGCTCTGTCACAGCACGGCTAATCATCTGTCGGTTCTCAATCAGGTTGGAGTAGAATCCCTTGATTCTTTTGCGCTTGTCATCACGCCCAACCTTCAGGAGTTTGAAGCTCGTCACAGTCATTCAATCACAGAGTCCTACTCAGAATACCACAGACAAGGTTTAGACCTTCCGGATCCTCATGAATGCCGCCATCTATCTAACTTATACCACGAAGATTCTGTTGGGGAATCTAAGAGACACACATTCAAGCTCTGTTGCATGTAGAACGGAAGTGGTTGTCAATCACGTGCGTTCATAAGTGAGAATGATAATGAGGGTTACTTATCATCACATTCATCATGTTCTTGGGTACGAATGAATATCTTGGAATAAGAATAATAGAGATTTGAATAAAAGAGAATAGAATTGCATTAATACTTGAGGTACAGCAGAGCTCCACACTCTTAATCTATGTGTGCAGAAACTCCACCGTTGAAAATACACAAGCAAAGGGTTCAGGCATGGCCGAATGGCCAGCCCCCATGTGGTCACAAAACAGCCCCCTGAATGTGATCAATAGTCTCCTAAGATGAAGAATAAAACAAAACTGAGGCCAAAGATGTCTAATACAATAGTAAGAGGTCCTATATATACTAGACTAGCTACTAGGGTTTACGTGAGTAAGTAATTGATGCATAAATCCATTTCCGGGGCCCACTTGGTGTATTTTTGGGCTGAGCTTGATCTATCCACGAGCTGAGGCTTCTCTTGGAGTTGAACTCCAAGTTATAACGTGTTTTGGGCGTTCAACTCCGGATCATGACGTGTTTCTGGCGTTTAACTCCAGACAGCAGCATGTACTTGGCGTTCAACGCCAAGTTACGTCCTCAATTTCCGAATAAAGTATAAACTGTTATATATTGCTGGAAAGCTCTGGATGTCTACTTTCCAACGCCATTGAGAGCGAGCCATTTGGAGTTCTGTAGCTCCAGAAAATCCATTTCGAGTGCAGGGAGGTCAGATTCCAACAGCATCAGC
>NC_029780.3:32771898-32772439 GCF_000817695.3 Arachis duranensis
CCACATTCAAACTCTAAGTTTGGTGTTGGGAGGTTCCAACATTGCTCTGAGCATCTGTGAGGCTCCATGAGAGCCCACTGTCAAGCTACTGATATTAAAGAAGCGCTTGTTGGGAGGCAACCCAATGTTATATTTTGTCTATTTTCCTTTGTTATTTTATGTTTTTTGTAGGTTGATGATCATGAGAAGTCACAAAAGCAATTGAAAAAGCAAAAACAGAATGAAAAACAGAAAGAAAAACAGCACACCATGGAGGAAGATCTTGCTGGCGTTTAAACGCCAATAAGGCTAGCAGATGGGCGTTTAACGCCCAGTCTGGCACCATTCTGGGTGTTTAACGCCAGAAAGGGGCACCAGACTGGCGTTAAACGCCAGTAAAGGGCAAGAAGTTGGCGTTAAACGCCAGAAATGGGCACCAGCCCGGCGTTTAACGCCAGAATTGGCATGAAGAGCAATTTTTCTCGCCACTTGGTGCAGGGATGACTTTTCCTTGACACCTCAGGATCTGTGGACCCCACAGGATCCCTACCTACCCCACCAC
>NC_029780.3:32772640-32773332 GCF_000817695.3 Arachis duranensis
TCCCATAGCCGAACCCTACCCCTCTCTCCACTCCTATATAAACCCATCTTCACTCCTTCATTTTCACACAACCTAAACACTACTTCTCCCCTTTTGGCCGAACCACAAAGCCATCTCCATCTCCTTCATTTCTTCTTCTTCTACTCCCTTCTTTCTTCTTTTGCTCGAGGACGAGCAACCTTTTAAGTTTGGTGTGGTAAAAGCATTGCTTTTTGTTTTTCCATAACCATTTATGGCATCCAAGGCCAGAGAAACCTCTAAAAAGAGGAAAGGGAAGGCAAAAGCTTTCACCTCCGAGTCATGGGAGATGGAGAGATTCATCTCAAGGGTGCATCAAGACCACTTCTATGAAGTTGTGGCCTTGAAGAAGGTGATCCCCGAGGTCCCTTTCAACCTCAAAAAGAGTGAATATCCGGAGATCCGACATGAGATCCGAAGAAGAGGTTGGGAAGTTCTTACCAACCTCATTCAACAAGTCAGAATCTTAATGGTTCAAGAATTCTATGCCAATGCATGGATCACTAAGAACCATGATCAAAGTGTGAACCCGACCCAAAGAATTGGCTTACTATGGTTCGGGGGAAATACTTGGATTTTAGTCCGGAAAATGTAAGGTTGGCATTCAACTTGCCCATGATGCAAGGAGATGAACACCCCTACACTAGAAGGGTCAACTTTGATCAAAGGTTGGA
>NC_029780.3:32773426-32775805 GCF_000817695.3 Arachis duranensis
AAGCCGGTTCAACTGAGAAGGCATGACCTCAAGCCTGTGGCTAGGGCTTGGTTGGAGTTTATCCAACGCTCAATCATTCCCACTAGCAACCGGTCCGAAGTTACTATAAACCGGGCTATCATGATTCATAGCATCATGATTGGAGAAGAAATAGAAGTTCATGAGGTGATATCCCAAGAACTTTATAAGGTGGCGGACAAGTCCTCTACCTTGGCCTCCATAAAATAAGAGAAGAGCAAAGAATCATGAGAGAGGAGCAACAAAGGCAAGGAAGAGACATTGAGGAGCTCAAGCACTCCATAGGATCTCAAGAGGAAGAACAAGCCGCCATCACTAAGGTGGACCCGTTCTTTAATTTCCTTGTTCTTTATTTTTCTGTTTTTCGAAAATTATGCTTATGTTTAGCTATGTTTGTATCTTGTGATCATTAGTGTCTTAGTGTCTATGCCTTAAAGTTATGAATGTCCTATGAATCCATCACCTTTTTTGAATGAAAAATTGTTCTTAATTGAAAAAGAAAAGAATTGCATGAATTTTGAATTTTATAACAGATTAATTATTTTGATGTAGTGGCAATACTTTTGTTTTCTAAATGTATGCTTAAACAGTGCATGTGTATCTTGAATTTGTGGTTCATGAATGTAGGCTCTTGAAAGAATGATGAAAAAGGAGACATGTTACTGAGGATCTGAAAAATCATAAAAATGATTCTTGAAGCAGGAAAAAGCAATGAATACAAAAAAAAAAGAAAAGAAGAAGAAAAGAAAACAAAAAAAAAGAGAAAAACGAAAAAAAAGAGAGAAAAAGAAAGAAATAAAGTTGTGATCCAAGGCAAAAAGAGTGTGCTTAAGAACCCTGGACACCTCTAATTGGGGACTCTAGCAAAGCTGAGTCACAATCTGAAAAGGTTCACCCAATTATGTGTCTGTGGCATGTATGTATCCGGTGGTAATACTGGAAGACAGAGTGCTTTGGGCCACAGCCAAGACTCAATAAGTAGCTATGTTCAAGAATCATCATACTTTACTAGGAGAATCAATAACACTATCTGGATTCTAAGTTCCTAAAGAAGCTAATCATTCTGAATTTCAAAAGATAGAGTGAGATGCCAAAACTATTCAGAGGCAAAAAGCTAAAAGCCCCGCTCATCTAATTAATACTGATCTTCATAGATGTTTTTGGAATTCATTGTATATTCTCTTCTTTTTATCTTATTTGATTTTCAGTTGCTTGGGGACAATCAACAATTTATGTTTGGTGTTGTGATGAGCGGATAATTTGTACGCTTTTTGGCATTGTTTTTAGTATGTATTTAGTATGATCTAGTTAGTTTTTAGTATATTTTTATTAGTTTTTAGTTAAAATTCACTTTTCTGGACTTTACTATGAGTTTGTGTGTTTTTCTGTGATTTCAGGTATTTTCCTGGACTTTACTATGAGTTTGTGTGTTTTTCTGTGATTTCAGGTATTTTCTGGCTGAAATTGAGGGACCTGAGCAAAAATCTGATTCATAGACTAAAAAGGACTGCAGATGCTGTTGGGTTCTGACCTCCCTGCACTCGAAGTGGGTTTTCTGGAGCTACGAAAGCCCAATTGGCGCGCTCACAACGGCTTTGGAAAGTAGACATCCTGGGCTTTCCATCAATATATGATAGTTCATACTTTGCCCAAGATTTGATGGCCCAAACCGGCGTTCAAAGTCACCATCAGAATTCCCAGCGTTAAACGCCGGAACTGGCACAAGGATGGGAGTTAACGCCCAAACTGGCATAAAAGCTGGCGTTTAACTCCAAGAGAAGTCTCTATACGAAAATGCTTCAATGCTCATCCCAAGCACACACCAAGTGGGCCCGGAAGTGGATTTTTATGTCATTTACTCATCTCGGTAAACCCTAGGCTACTAGTTCTATATAAATAAGACCTTTTGCTATTGTACCTGAATCTTTTAATCATGTTTTTATGATTGAACCCTCTTTGGGAGGCTGGCCATTTGGCCATGCCTAGACCTTGTTCTTATGTATTTTCAACGGTGGAGTTTCTACACACCATAGATTAAGGTGTGGAGCTCTGCTGTACCTCGAGTATTAATGCAATTACTATTGTTCTTCTATTCAATTCCGCTTGTTCTTGTTCTAAGATATCACTTGTTCTTCAACTTGATGAATGTGATGATCCGTGACACTCATCATCATTCTCACCTATGAACGTGTGCCTGACAACCACCTCCGTTCTACCTTAGATTGGGTGGATATCTCTTGGATTCCTTAATCGGAATCTTCGTGGTATAAGCTAGAATTGATGGCGGCATTCAAGAGAATCCGGAAGCTCTAACCTTGTCTGTGGTATTCTGAGTAGGATTCAAGGATTGAATGACTGTGA
>NC_029780.3:32776018-32796033 GCF_000817695.3 Arachis duranensis
CATACCAACAATCTCTGTGGGATTGACCCTTACTCGCGTAAGGTTTATTACTTGGACGACCCAGTACACTTGCTGGTTAGTTATGCGAAGTTGTGTTTATGCCATGGTATTGAACACCAAGTTTTTGGATTCATTACCGGGGATTATTGGAGTTGTAGTGATCACAATTTCGTCCACCAAATGGTCGATTGATTTGCATTCATGAAAAGCATTTAGTTTTTTTAAAACAAAAGAAAAAAGATTTCAACAGTCGGTGTTTCACACTTTAATTTTTCCCACCAAAAATTCAATTGACTTTTTGCATTCCTTTTGTCTTGTATAGGAAATCAAAGAGGGGATTGGTGGTACTTGATAGGACAACCAAAGAAAGGAGGTTTGGCCACTATACCAAGGAAACCACACACTTGTCTTCAAGGGGAGTATCTTGGGAAGTGTTGCCATGCAACATTGGGAGTTGGATAGCCTTGGAGACCGAACCAAGACCCTCATAAAAGGGGTGATCCTTGTACGCATCCAATGCCAAACTCCAACCGTCCATCATTAAGCAACACCATCAATCCACACCCTTCAAACACCCATCATCCTTTTTATATGAATAACCCCCATTTTACACCTCTCCCTACGTAATTCTCATTCTCATTCATTTCTCTTCCTTCTCTCGAACACACACTCAATATCTCCACACACCAAGTCTCCTGCATGGCATCATCAAGCTCCAAGAGGTGAAAGGGGAAGGAACCTATGAAGCAGCCTCCTTTTGATGAAAAGAAATTTAGAACCTTTTACCATGCACTACAATTTGGGTAGATGGCTAAGAAAAAAGTCATATATGAGTTAGGCTTTCAAGTCACAAAAACTGAGTGCTCCAAAATCACAGAGAAGGTGGAAAAACGTCGATGGGAGCTCCTCACCGATCCGATTACAAGGGTGAACGCAACTCTGTAAGAGAGTTTAATGCAAACGCGGTTAGATATGATAAAGCAGATGAATCCTATACAAGTTTTGTGAGAGGGGTAATGGTGGATTTTAGTCCCATGAGCATCATGAGAGTGTTAAAGATGTGAACCATACCCTTTGTAGAAGAGAGCTATCACTTGAGAATAGATAACAACACCAACCACGACCAGATTATGAAAGACATCTGTGTGCAGGGAATGGATTGGGACAGAGACCCCCATGGGAAACCCAGATTTATAAAAAGAGGAGACCTCTTTCTTGAGGCTAAGGGGTGGTTTGAAATTGTAAGGAGATCCATCCTTCCAGCTGCAAACAATTCTGAGGTCAATATTGCTTGAGCTACCATGGTACATTGCTTAGTAAAGGGTGGGAGTATCAATGTGCACAAAATCATAGCTGAAGGGATCCAGGACTCAGCTGAGAAGAATGATCTGGGTGCTAGACTTTGGTACCCCAGCACCATCCTTAGACTATGCATGAAAGCCAAGGTGGTATTCGAAGATAACAATCCACATTGGGTAAATCCTGGGAGATTAGTTACCCTCCAGCGTATAAACTATGTGACACCCGCTTAACAATAAAGAAGACCTCAGATAGGGAAAAGAACTGCATAAGAAAAGCCTCACCAAGAAGAACCTCACCAAGAAGAAGCCCAACAAATAGGGTACCAGCAAGAAGGGCAATATGATCCAACCAACATAAATCTGTTTCACATTCAAGGAGCCATTGAGGATCTGGCAAGGAGCTATATGGAGGGACAAGAACAACAACTACATGTCCAATCTCAAAAGATGGATCATCAAGAAGAACTACTCTCTAATTGGATGGATCAACAAAGAGAGTGGCAGAAATAGCAAATGGAGTTGCAACAGGAGCATTACTCCCAGCTCACCCAAGCCATCAATCAAGTGACCGAAAGGTAAGAGAGCCAAGACAAACGCCTTCAAGAACTCAACCAACGCCAGATAGCCCATAAGAAAGCATTCAACAAATTCAGCGTGCTCAACGAAGGAAGGCAACTGCATCGGGAAGAGTTTAGCATAAACACTCAGGCCAAGTTAACTTATATGACTGGGCATATGCATAACTTACACCCTGTCATTCCAAGTTATGAGGCAGTTCGCAAGGACTTAACAGAACAAGAAGAGGGAAGGGTGAAACAACAAAAGGAAGCATTAAAGAAGAAGATGGAGGATGCTGATTTCTGGAAAAAGCTGATCGGGAAGCGCAAAGGAAATGGGGACTCAAGCAATCAAGGAGGATCCCAAGACAAAGGGACATGAGCATTCCAATAAGTGAAAGGTGGTGGAGTTCCTTCTTAGTTTTATCTCTTTCAAGCTTTAAATAAGGAAAATCATGTATGAAATAGAACATGCTTCCATAGTAGTTTAGGATTTTTAATTCTGCCTTTAAAGCTTTAGTTGCTTAGGTCTATGCTTACTAGTCTAATGTCCATGCTTCATTTTCATCTTGCTTATTGTATGCTTGTCTTTTTAGTCAATCAAAAAAGAAGATGTTATGAAAAGAACAAGAGTGGAGTTATCTTGTGAAGTAAATCCTGAATGTTTGTGGTAGGGTGATTAATTAGCTAAGTTGGTTCACCAACAAGGTAGGAAGGCAACTATCTATCCTAAATCATATGCTTGAAACACACCCCAGGAGACTAGCTAATTGATAAGATCCTAATAAGAAAAGAAAAAGAGCAATAAAAGTGAAAAGGAAAGAAAAACAATAAGAAATAATGCTAGGCACCAAGGGTCTGAAGATTGAGGCATGTGTTTGTGGTGTTCATGTGCAAGGGATATGCTTGGATGAATAAGCTCTTAGGGGTGCCTTATCACTTGGTAACTTGGATTAACTAATCCGGGATTATCAGCTGAAAGTCCACTATCAAGAGTAATCTTTGCTACAGAACACTTAGCAACCCAAAGAGGTGCTGGACACCAAGGTCTCAAGAAAGAAAAATAACAAACCATGTGCCTGTGGTGTGTATGTATGGGGGAAAGAGACTTGAGGGAGTAAGTCCTTAGGGGTGCCTTAACACCTAGCACCTTGAACCAACTGGTTCGGGAGTGTTGGCTAAAAACTTATGATAAAGAGTCGCCCTCTTACAGAGCACTTGGCCTATAAAAAGAATGCAATAAAACCTGGAAAAGAAGGAAGGATCAACAATTAGGAAGTCTCAAAGGATGCAATCAAGAGAGTGTTCAAGGGCATGATAAAGGCCTGAAAACTAGTAAAGGAATGAACCTAAGTTGCTATGCATGAAACCCCATAAACCAGGAATTTTACTTTTATATTGTTTATCTTGTTCTTTCATTCATTCTTCCTATGTTTCAGTGCTTGCTTAGGGACAAGTAAGCTTTAAGTTTGGTGTTGTGATGCCAGGGCATCTAGGCCAGTTTCACTGACCTTTTCTTTACTGTTTTAGGGTAGTTTCATGCATTTTCTTAGTAAATAAGGCAAGTTTTGGATGAAAATACACTTACACCTTGATTCAAGCAACTATTGTGAATTTTACATGATTTCATGAGGATTTTGCAAGGATTGAATGACAAATTGATGATACATAATCTCATGACTTGGGCTAGAGCTTTGATGCACTTTATTTGCTTGATTTCAGGACAAAGGAAGCAAGAAGAAGCCACGTTAGCAGTCACGTTAACCTAGTTAACGTGACCACTAACATGGAATAAGGACAAGCTTGTAGTGTTAATGGAAAAGGTGATCACCAATAACGCATGCGAAGCCATCATAAGCCCACGTTAATTGCCACATTAACCTACGTGGAATAGGGACAAGCTTGTAGTGTTAATGGAAAAGGTGATCGCCAATAACGCATGCGAAGCCATCATAAGCCTACGTTAATTGCCACGTTAACTAGGTTAACGTGGTAGTTAACGTGGAGAAAAAGGGAGCTCCAGCGTTAGTGGTAAAAGTAAATACCACTAACGCTACAAACTGGCAATTAGCCACGTTAAGAGTCACGTTAACTTAGTTAACGTGAACTCTAACGTGGAAGGGAAAGACAATGCCAACGTTAGTGATACTCACCTTTGTCTCTAACGTTGGACAAGCTAACATTGCCCACGTTAGTGGTCACGTTAAGATCACTAACGTGAAAGTTAACGTGGAGCTAAGCATGATGATCCAACGTTAGTGACACTCACCTTTGTCACTAACGTTAGAGATGGCATTCACTACAACGTTAGTGGCCACGTTAACCTAGTTAACGTGAACTCTAACGTGGAAAGGAGGGGCGTTTGGAGCGTTAGTGACAAAGGTAAGTGTCACTAACGCTCTCGAAGCTTAGGCATGCCCACGTTAAGAGCCACGTTAACCTAGTTAACGTGAACTCTAACGTGGGGAAAGGGGGCACAATGCAACGTTATTGGAAAAGGTGATTCCCAATAACGTTTGCGAAGGATCATGAGGCAACGTTAGTGGTCACGTTAGTGCCACTAACGTTGAAGTTAACGTGGACCATTTTGGGGTTGGAACGTTAGTGAGAAAGGTGATTGCCACTAACGTTCTCAAACCCACATTTTCACTTAGCGTTAACACCACTAACGTCCTAACTAACGCCCATGCCTAGCTCACACTTTTCTGCAAGCTGAGCCCACTGAAGATTGTACCTGCTTTAACTAAAGATCTAAGGCCCACATCCAAGACTTGAAGAACTCACTAGAAGCTCAAGAATAGTAGTATATATAGGAGTAGTTTTGAACTATAGAGAAGCTTGGCACTTGGGAGAACTACCCCCTGTCTATTTTCTTTCTACATTTTTCCTAGCTAAGCATGTATTCTTTTCTGCCATTTTCCATTTCCAGAGCCATGAACAACTAAACCTTTTTCATTGGGTTAGAGAGCTCTATTGTAATTTGATGGATCAATTATAGTTTTCATTCTTCTTCCTCTTTCTTTTCTCTGATTTGCTAGAAAGCTTTCGATCTTAATTCAATTGCTTAGTTGTCTTAGAAAAGAAACTCTCCATAATTGGATCTCCTCTGAGCCTTGGAAAAGGGATGAGGAGATCATGCTAGAAATGCTTTCTCATGTTGGACCAAACCATTTGGGCGGATATAGTGACATGTAATCCTCCCAACACTTTGATTTGAAAATACATGTGGTATAATCAGTGACCACACTTCATCTCTTCCCATGAGCAATTAAATCAAGGAATTGGGAAATTGTTCAAGCTTAGAGAGATTGGATTACCAAAGAATTGGGATCTAATCACTTAAGATTGCCAAGGCGATCAATGAATGCATTGATTGAGGAAGAGATGAGAATGAACTTGATCCAGAGAATGCAACATCTCTTAAGCCCAATGAATTCTCCATTCTAATCTTACCCATTTTCTTTACTTTCTGCCATTTATTTCCATGTTCATCTCCCCAATTCCCCATTTAAGATTCTGCACTTTATTTTCTGCCATTTACTTTTTCGCTATTTAATTTCCTACAACACCGACTACCTTCTGTTTAGCTCAACTAGCATACTCTTCCAACTAAAGTTGCTTGACCAATTAATCCCTGTGGGATTCGACCTCACTCTATTGTGATTTTTTACTTGACGACAATTCGGTATACTTACCGAAGGAAAATTTGTTGAAAGACAAGTTTTCGTGCATCAACAAGTGGTTCAATAACATCTATTTTCATACACCCTTTAGTATCATTAGGGTGCTTGAGAGCTTCAAAAACATTGAGGACCACCTATTTTTCATTGACCCTCAGGGTTAATTCACTCTTTTGCACATCAATCAGAGCTTTATCTATAGCTAAAAAGAGTCTACCAAGTATAATAGAGGATTTTACCACCTCTTCCATGTCTAATATAACAAAATCAACAGGGAAAATAAATGGTCATCCTTTAACAAGTAAATCCTCAACAACACCCACAGGTAATTTAATAGAAAGATCAGCAAGTTGAAGGGAAATACGAGTGAATTTTACCTCCTCAATTTGAAGCTTTTTTATCACTGAAAGTGGCATTAGATTGATGCAAGCTCCAAGATCACATAAAGCTCTCTGGATGGTGACATCTCTAATGGCGCAATGAATTACAAAGCTCCCTGGATCTGGCATCTTCTCAGGAATGTTGTGTTGAAATAATGGCACTGCATTCCTTAGTTAACACCACTGTTTCTTGTTCCTTCCAATTCCTCTTGTGGGTCAACAATTCTTTCATAAATTTAGCATAGAGAGGAATTTGCTCAAGAGCATCTGTAAAAGGAATGTTGATCTGTAGCTTCTTGAAGACATCTAAAATTTTAGAAAACTGCTTTTCTTTGGAAGCCTTCTGGAGCCTTTGAGGATATGGCATTTTTGGCTTGTATTCAGAAGCCTTTGGCAAGGTGGGATAAGTGTCAAGAAAATCAGGGAATGGGTTATCTGCACGCTTAGGAGGGGCGCATTCTACTTCTTCCTTCTTCTCCTTTGGAGCTTTTTTTCAGCCAACTCTTCATTGACCTTGGTCTTAGAATCGGCCACTACCACTTCTCAATTGAATAACCTTGCAATCTTCTCTTGGGTTCACCACTGTATCACCTAAAAATGTACTTGCGGACCTCTCAGGTATTTGCTTGCTTAGTTGGCCCATTTGCACCTCTAGGTTTCTAATGAAAGCTCTAGTTTCTTGCATAGAACTTCTCATCATCTCCCAATTAGAATCTTCGTGGGAATTAGAGTTTGCCTGCTGAGGTGGTTGTTGCTGTTGAGACTGAAATTAGCAGTTATTATGATTGTTCTATTGAAAACCGCCCTGAGAATTATTGTTGAAATTTTGAGGTCTTTGAGGTTGGTCCCTCCACCCAAAATTTGGGTGATTTCTCCACCCCTGATTGTATGCCTTAGAATATGGGTCATTATTGGAATTTCTAGGACCACTTCCCCATGTAATTGACCTGTTCAGAAGAAGATTGAGCATAATCATAATTATCATTTTGCACAAAATTACCTGTCATGTCATAAGGGGACTCTTAAGGTAGATTTTGGGTGTTGATAGTTGAGACTTGCATGCCACCCATCTGTTGAGTAAGTAGACTTATTTGCTGAGACATAAGCTTGTTCTGAGCAAGAATAGCATTAAGAGCTTCTACTTCCATAACACCCTTCTTCTGAGGAGCCTCAGAGTTCACAGGATTCCTGTTAGATAAATATAAATATTGGTTGCTAGCAACCAATTCAATAAGCTCAATAGTCTTCTCTGGTGTCTTCTTCTTGTGTAGTGAACCACCTACAGAATTATCTAAACATATCTTGGACATTTCACCCAAACCTTCATAAAAGATATCTAGTTAGGTCCATTTGGAGAACATGTCCGGAGGACATTGCCTAGTCAGTAGCTTGTACCCCTCCCAAGCTTCATAAAGAATTTTACCATCCTTCTGTCTGAAGGTTTGAACCTCCACCTAAGCTTAGTCTGCTTCTTTGGTGGAAAAAAAGTTAGTAAAAAACTCAGTAAAAACCTTGTCCCAAGTATCTAAACTCTCCTTGGGTTGAGAGTCTAGCCATAGCTTTGCTCTATCCCTCAGAGCAAACGGGAAGAGCATGAGTTTATACACATCTGGGTTCACTCCATTTGTCTTCACAGTATCACAAATCTGTAGAAAACTAGAAATAAATTGATTTGGGTCTTCGTGGAGAAGACCATGATACTGGAAGTTTTGTTGCACCAGGGTGACCAGTTGTGGCTTCAACTCAAAGTTGTTCACAACTATAGAATGTACCACAATGCTTTATCCATAAAGATCTGCAGTAGGAGGAGAGTAAGAGCCAAGTACTCTCCTTTGTTGCTCATTCCCATTCGGATTTGCCACATTGGCATTATCAGCATTGCTAGGATCCATAGTGGATTCTGCAGTCTTGTAAAGTCTTGCTTGTTGCAAACGCTGCCTGAAAGTTCTTTCAGGTTCAGGATCAAAATCTAAGAGAAGTTCTTTGTCTCTGTTCCTGCGTATAAGAAGACAAGAAAAGATGGAACTCTTTACGTCAGAATGCAGAGAATTCCCAGTGAGGTAACTTGAATTAAAAAACAGCAAACTTAATTTTACAAATTAATGGAAATATTGGTGCTATTAATACACTATCAATCCCCGGCAACGGCGCCAAAAATATGGTGCGGAATTTATAACCCACAAACTAACCGGCAAGTGCACCGAGTCGTACCAAGTAATACCTTAGGTCAGTGAGGGTCTATCCCACGAGGATTGATGGATCAAGCAACAATAATTGGGTGATTGATTGACTTAGTCAGACAAGCAGAAAATAGTGTTTGAGAATTCAAAAAGCATTAAATAGTAAATTCAGAGTTTGAAGACAGTCAGATGAATAAGTTGGGAATAAAATATAGAGAAACAGTTAAGGCTTCAAAGTTATCTATTTTTCGGATTGACTTTTCTTATTAACTTTTTTAATCATGCAAGATTTAATTCATGGCAAACTATATGTGACTAGACCATAATTCAAAAAGCTCCAAATCACGCGCACGCGTCAGGTACGAGCGCGTGTCGCTCCTCGCTGTCCTCTCCCTTAATTCTTGTGCTACAGAAACTCTATCAAATCCAGCCAAATGCTACCTAAAATAAACAGAATTGCACAAGACTCAAAGTAGCATCCATAGTGGCTAAAAGATGATTAATTCTTAATTGAACTTAACAAATTAAATACAAATTCATTAAAAAAAAATAAAAAAAGATGCTCACACATCATTACGTCTAACAGTCAAGACTCCAATGTTCCCTCACCATTTTGGAGTGTTTTTTTTTTTAATTAGAGATAGTAATGAAAAAGAATGAGTGTCAAATATATGATTGAGGATTAAAATGAGTAGTAATAAATTTAATATTTTAATATATTAACAAATTGCATATAACTAAGGATAAACGGCTTTTCTTTAAAAAAAATTGTATTAAATGTGTTTAAATTATTCAAGTATTTTTATTTTCATTTTTTTTTGTGGACTTTACTTGTATATTAGTATAGCTAACGTAAAAAATTATCTTGATTGAGCTATTTATTATATTTAAATATTGTATACCAAAAATAAATTCTTTTTATATTTTTGGGGTTAGTTCATTTTCGTGCATTGAAATTGAATTTAGTTATTTATTTATTATTAAACCAAAGGTAACGAATAGATATATAAATATAAAATAATTAATTTAGTAACTATTTTTCTGTAAGATTATTTTTATGAGAAGCAACATTATATATATAGGCTACGGCCTACGGATTCGTTACTATATATATGGTGAATAGAAAAGATTGCAGTTTAGTAATTACTAGTAAAGGTGCAATTATTTAGGAATGTGTTTGTTTAGTGTGCTGTATATCCAAATTTGAATTGGATATATTCATGTAATAGTCGTTCTTAAAATCGGTATTATTTGTTGTTTGACTAAATACATTATAAAAATTTTTGGTTAAAATAGTGGTTTTTTTTAGTATTTATAGTGGTTTGAACTGCCATTATTATTAAGAATGGCGGTATTAAAAAGTGACATAACTTTGAATGTTATTCTGGTTATTATGGCGGTTTTAAAAAAATCGACACAATTTTTTGAGTTGAAACAGCATTTTTTAGATAGGTTAAAATAACGGTTCAAATTGCCATTATTTCTAATTAAAACGGCGTTTTTTGGTTGGTTAAAACGGCGGTTCAAACCACCGTTATTTCCAGAGTAAAAATGGCATTTTTTGTTGGTTAAAATGGCGTTTATGAACCGCCATTTTTACGTTGGCAGAGTGGCATTTTTGGTTGGTTAAAATGGCGTTTGAAACCACCGTTTTTACCGATTAAAACGGTATTTTTGGTTAGTTAAAACGGCATTTTAAACCGCCGTTTTTACCCTGACAATGGCATTTTTATTGGTTAAAATGGCGTTTAAAATTGCTGTTATTACTGTGTTAAAATAGCGTTTCATGTTGTTTAAAATAGTAGTTACAAGCTATAGTTTTTACCGCATAAAAGTGACGTTTTTTATCATTTAAAAAGATAGTTTTAACCGTCGTTTTTACTATGTTAAACAAATAATTTTTTGTCTAAAATTTCACAATAACAAGAAATCATAACCTATAAACAAAATATTACATAATTCTTAAATAAAGAAACATAATATATAATTTTTTAATATTAAAAATCAAAACTAATAAATCCAGAGTTTTTAATTTAAATATCTTCACTTAGTGGTTTATGCATTTTTAAATGGATTGAAGTAAGGGTGGGCCTGTACATCATTAAACATTTGTTTATTCAATTTCAAGAAAATGAGTTCATGTGATGTATACAGGATGTGGCATGAAGGGTGAAATGTGTCATTGAACCTACTACAAATTTGCAGAAAATAAAGATGTTAAAGGATTGGGCTCTTTATAATGGCTTCTTTTGCAGTGGGTCGATCTTGGTGATCATACCGCAATAACTTGTAAACAAACTTAATAGCCTATGAAAGCCAAGAATGTGAATCAATGGCTATATAAATATTTATCGAAGCTGGAATAATTAGAAGGCGTGCTACCTCATCAGGAACTGCCAAGTGTTGGTTTTCTACTCTAATAAACTTTGACCATGGCTTTTGAGCATGCTTGTCAAAATATAAATTTTCTTAGCTCAAACTTCTGAAATTAGTAATATTTAGTACTTATAAAATAGAAGTAACATAAATAGAGTCATAAAGCCTAGAAGTCAACCTCCTAAAGAGATTCATAAAGTCTAGATTCATGACAAAACTTTAAAAGTCAGCAATAATTGAAAAGGAAAAAGATCCACTCCTTACAGATGCACGGGTGAGCTCACAAAGATGTTCCTGCTTGTCCAGTACCTTTACTTTTACTTTTTGTGCTTGCTTAGGTTTTGAAGAAGCCATCTCTTCCAATGATAAATCCTTTTTACTACCAACGGATTCTGTCACTTTGGCTTATTCCTTTTCTTAAATAAGATGAAATTTTGCATAGCAAGTAACATGTAAAAATAAAATAAAGATAGGATATGAAAATACAAATTCAATTACAAATTTTCGATTCAATTTAATGCCAATGATATGGAACAAGTGACAAATAACTTTTCACAAACCTGCACTTCTGAATTACCATCTTTGTGAGATTCTACAAATGTATGTCAACTTCTTCAAGCTGAAAAATCAAGGAGTTGAAAGCATGAATCATCATACATACTTCTAGGTGACATCAAACAAAATATTTTAGTTTTTCTAGAATGCCCAAATTTAATTACAACAATAACTAACCTCGTTGCTTAAATTCCTAGCCAAATTGGTATAAGCAGTTTCCTGAGCAAGCTGCAGGTCTAGTTGGGCCTGTGTTTCTTCCTCCAATGATCTAGCTTCCTTACAATGAATAGAGAAAAGGCAAGGGAATGATATATGAACATTTAATTTTCATGTAGAACTTGGTATGCTCAATCGCAATATTCAACATTAAAAGGGCGAGAAGATAATTTAAACAATGAAAAAAAAAGTGCGTCTCAAGAATTTGTGGTTAACTCTTAAAAAGATCACAAAGAAAAAGCAACCATTTTCATCCCACCAACGGGGCCACCTTTAAATTGCTTTTCAAGCTGCAAAGGCAATAAGATTATCTTTTAACAAACAAATTCAATGGCTCAAAGCTTGTAGCATTAACGTAATGTATGGTAGCAAAATTTTCATTCTGAGATTGATGCATAGATGCATGTTAATTAAAACAATATGTATGTTACTGAATACAAAATTCTCATGCTAATTAATTGAAACACTATGAAGAGCATAAAATTAAACTCTTCTATTGTCTGGATCAGAATAATTTGAATGATAGTGATAATTATCTTGTTCTTCTATAATCTGATGGATCCAAGAAAGAGTGGCAGTACAAAAGAGATGATGAAGCTACTCCAAAATGATTTTATCTCAGTCGAAATAATTTTCCTCTATATAATAGATTTAATAGAGTTATATAACTGTTTGCGGGATATGTGTGTGCGCACATCTCGTTTCTCATATCTCAGCTTATACCTCATTATATCTGCATGCTCTTTGAAAAATGTTGTTCTGCCTCTTAAGTTATCTAAAATAATAAATAATGAAGTTAGAAAGTATAGTAAAATTCCTTGAGGACAAGTCCATCTTAGTCACAGGTGCTACTGGCTTTCTTTCAAAAAGTATATAGTTTTTTGCGCGCACACACACATACTTACTATTTTTATTTGATTAATTAGCATGTGTTTAATTACCTGATTTGATTTAATGACATCCAACATATTTGATTGCTCCTCCTTATACTCGGCAAAAGCAAGATTGTTGGAATCTTAAAGTCTGATTGCCATAGAACAAGAGGGGATAAGTATTGAAATAGTGTTACTGTCGGTTAAGCATTTCTTTTCGGTAAGAGGATTAACTTTGTTGCAAGTATAGTTTCAAACCGACAGATAGCACTCAATCAAAGTTTAATTTTGGTTGTCATAAATTCAACCCCAAAAAAATAACCGATAGTATTAGTTCCAAGTCGTTCTCCCTAGAAATTACAATCAAGTGCTCAATTATTGGTTATGAGTTTCAAAGAGGGTTGGGTTGATAAAACAAGAAAGTAAAAAGGCAAGAATTTAATTGACAAGAAAGTAAATCAAACACTAAAGATAAGAACTAATAAAAAGAGGCATTCAAGGCAAGGATTGAGAATTAATACTTTCTATCTTAGTCATTAATCATAATACAATAATTAACAAGAGCTAATCCTATTTCCTCATCTCCAAAATCGGAAGAAGGTATAATGTTATCTTCACGTTGAGAGAAAGTCAAATAGGACTAGTTAATCTCAATCCATAAGTAATGTCAATGGATACAAAACTAACTAATCACTCTAGGTCACCAATTTAAATTGGGTATTAATGACTCAAGATTGCCCAATTTCTCTTTCAATTCCAAGCCAAGAATTCTCAAAATCTATTCTAAACTCTAACCAAGCATTTTGTCAAACACTTGGAAGGCATAAAAGGAAAGCATGGTAAATGGCAAGAAATAGTAAATTCTACAACTACCCAATACAAGAAATTAACAATGATAACTCAAACAAGTATTAAAGGAACATAAAACATAAAGTTGCATTAAAGGAAATTGAAATGAACAAGAGTGTTCATAAACTAAAAAGAGACATAAAATAGAAATTAATAAGAGAAACTAAGAAGATTGAAGCAAATCAACAAGGAAACGTAAAGGAAACTAAATCAAAACAAGTAATTAAACCTAAATCTAAGAAAAAACTAAACTAAGAACCCTAAATTCTAGAGAGAAGAGGGAGCTTCTCTCTCGAGAACTAACATAAAGCATGTTTGCTACACTACCTAATTGTTCCCCCTTGTTTCCTCTTGAATTCTACATCAAATAGCCTCAGAAATGAGTTGGATTTGGGCTTGAATGGCTCAGAAATCGACCCTAGTGTATTATCTTTAATGAGGTCACGTGACACTTGTCACGCGTGCACGTAACTGGCAGATTTACTCCTCACGCGTACACATGATGTAAAACCCAAAAATTTCAGAAAAATTTTATTAAGAGCTAATTTTGATTTATTTATTCATTACGTACCTTTACCTCAGAAATTATTTTATTAAAGATAATTAAAGTAAATCTTGATTAATTGAGTTTAAATTAATATTTTATAATTATCGAATTATTTTTTATATTTAAACAATAAAGTTTAACAAATATAAAATAATAAGTATTTTATATGGCTTGGTTTAAGTAATTGAGATTTTGGAATTTAATACTAATGTTTTTATAAATAAAGAAAATTAATTATATTACCTTATAATTTCTATTAATTAGTATTTTGATACAATAAATAATACTTTAGAGTAATTTTAGAGATTTAATTAGATTTCAAATTAACCCAAAATCCCCAAATTTTATCACAAAATTCTAATTCCCAAATTAAAACCCTAAATCCCCAAAACACAACCCTAACCCTAATTTTCCTAACCCTAGCCGCCATACCATTTTCCCAAAAACAACCTAACAGCTTTAGTAAACCAGAAAAAGAAAGAAGAAAGAAAGGGAAGAGAGGGGAAGCGAGACGCAGGAAATGGAGAAGGGGGAAGGAGAGGAAGGCAGTGCGGTGGGTGTCACTGCCACCGCCGCCACCGCTGTTGGCAAGGGAGAAGGAGATCTAAGATGAAGTGAACACCAGGGATGAGGGAGCTGCAACAGAGAGAGAGAGAGATCCGCGAGAAAAGGAGGAAGAAGACGCACAGCTAGTTGTGCCACACCTAACCACGTTCAACCCGCCGTCCGCGCCGCCACTGCACAGCGTCGCCGCCATGCCTTCATCGCCACCGAATGCCATCAAGCACGAAGGGAGCCAGACACTGCAAGGAAGAAGCTGCTCGTCGCGTCATAGTCACCGTCGCTGGGGCTATAAATCGCCACTGCGAACCGCGCGAGAGCTAGTGGAGGAGGGAGCCTCTACTGCGTCACTGCCGTGCTTCCATCAGTGCCAAACCGCCATGCTGTTGCTGCTGCTGGGTTGATACTTCCACTACTGCCCAACCCGTCATCATCGCAGAACACACACATAGAAGAGGAAGAAAGGATCTCCACCGCTGTCAGGTTCGTTGGTGAGTCCTGTGCCGCCATCAAGGTCACTATTCTGCTGCCATTGAAGCTCGTCGGAGAAGGAGCTATTGTCAGAAGATGCTACTCCTACTCTTTCTCTATACTTTTCTATTCTGCCCCTACTTCAGGTTTCACAATTGCCAGAGTCTTTGTCGCCAAGGGTATTGCCGTTGGAGTTGTTGGGAACCAACGATGGAACTATCCGGAAACCCTATTGTTGCTGGTTTATTATTTCATTATAAGCTATCTCTATTTCCAATTCTCTTGAATTTATTTTCATTTCCGATTCCATTGAATTTGAACTCTCTCTATTTTGTTGCAACCTTAGTTATTGTTGTAAGGATTACTGATGTCGCTGTTACTGGAGTATCATTGGAATCGACGTTGCTATTACCCCGGTTAATGATGCCACTAGGATGTATGCCTTGGTCACTGGTTTGTGATCTTCTGAGTACCAGAGCTGCTGCTTCATTCCCGTTTTCTTTTGCTTTTATTAAATTTCCTTCCAAAGTTGTTGTTGCTGCTACTAGAGTTGTGGGTGATGCCGCTGCCATTCCGGTTGTGTTGGAATGACTACTGATGCCACGAATTGGGGATAGAGGAAACCGTTACGTAAATAATATAATTGCAGCATTGAGGTAGGGGCACTTTCTTTAAACTCATTTTATTTTCGAGAATTGTTATAAATTGATAATAATGCAAAATGTATATTTTGTGGTTTCGTAAGTCTTATGGATCGAACTGAGTTACTTTGAATGGATGTAAATGCTTGTTTGAACGGTATCTTGATTGATTGAAGATGTTTAGTCAGGTTTTTATTTGGTTTAAGGTTATTATGAAGATGATTGGATTCTGGCTGCTTTTGAATATTACGTTGAAAAGTTGGTTTGATAAAATACTATGAAAAGTGATTTCTGGGTTTAGAGTAATTTGATATTGAAAATGAACCGATATTGGAAATGGGTTTTATTGAATTATTTGAAAAGATTATGAGATTTAGAAATGATTTTTGGTATTGAATTTAGTTTAATTTATTGTAAACGGTTGAAAAGAGTTTGAGAAATGGTTTGGATGGGACCCAAGAAGGGTGGCAGAGTCTGAATTTTAAAGGAGATGCTTCTGAAATTTTTATAAAACTTTGAGTATTTGTTTGAAGCATTCTTTAAAAATAAAATTGGATTTAAGAATCATATTATTTGATTTCGAATTATTTCGAAAAGAATTACGTTTGAGTTCGATTGTTAAGAAAGTAATTACGTATGTAATTTTGATTTATTAAGAAAAGTTTTATGTTTGTATATGATTTATTAAGAAAAGATTATTCTTGAGTTTCAATGTAGTAAGAAAAGGATTATATTTTGAGCGTGATTTGTTAATAAATGAATTATGTATTGTTTGGAATTATTGATGAACGGAATGAGAGGTGTGATAATGAAGGATAGTGATTGAGTATGATTGAGGTATGTTGATGAATGAGACATGATTGAGAATGATGTGGATATTGATGAATTATAATTGAAATATTCATATGGCTTATTTATTTGAATCATCTGAGATACGAGTTTCTTTGGGTAAAGTACCGTGGCTTGTCACCACGTGTTTCAGGTTGAGACTCAATACTCTATTAACCCTACGACATAAGGGTGACTGGGCACTTGTAAATTCCTGGGAATGGTACCCCCATTGAGCAATTTGATATATATATATATATATGATCATTAGCCATAGAACAGGCATGCATCATATGCATTTGTATGTTTTGCTTGAGTTTGAATTTGTTTTGGTTTGCCTAATTGCTAAACTGTTATTAACTGCTATCTGAGATATTTGCTGTAACTGCTATTGATGCCTGTGATTTCCTTGTCTGTTTTGCCTGTGTTTGTTCTGATGTGGTACTTTTGAGATTATTGGTGATGAGATGATGATTGTGTTGATTGATTATGTGATAGGTTGAAAGCTGTGATTGGTTTCTAATTGAGTTATTAGTAAAGTATAAAAAATCAAGCTGGTTCAGCATAGACTTAACGAACCTATGCTTGGAACAGGTTGGTCCTTCATACAGTCTAGGAAACCGATTAAGATTCTCTTACAAGAAAAGAAAGGTTTTGGATTTTCTAAAAAATAAATATTGTTTCTTTGAAAAGTTTTGGATGATTAGCCGTTGATTTTTAAAAGATTCATAGGACAAACGATAATCATTGCCTTGAAACCAATTCTTCTCTTTATACGTATCTTTTTATAACAATTCTTAAACCCTCTACTGAGAACCCTTTCGAGGATGATGTTCTCACCTCCCCATACAGAATTTCTTTTCCAGTGACAGGTTCAAGAAGCTTTGGGACGAAGCCGCGATTCGAACTACGGAGCTTTGCATATATATATATATATATTTTTTTTTTCTTTTCTGTTTTATGATTTAGTTTTAGATTTTATTTTGCCCTTCGTTATTTGTCATTTTGAGAATTTGGAGGGGCAGGACTTGTATATTAAGAAGTTTTGGATAAGTTCATGTAATTATTATTACTTGAATATGATATGTTACTGTGTGATTTTTAAAGTAAAGGCTTTTTGCTTTCATAACTAAAAATTGGGTTCATATTTACGAAGGCTCAATATTAAATAAATATAGTATCAAAATAAAGTACAAGCAACCATAGGAAATCACAACTAAAGTGAATTAAGTGTATGAGATATTGGACATTGAAATTGTGCAAGTGAAAGTGCAAAATTAATAGAAAATGGCACAATTAACAATAACCAATGCAATGATGAAAAGAGACTACTTATTCATCCTTAGAAATAATGGAATAATCACATGTATAAGGTGCTTGTTACAAAAAGTGACAAGTCTTGATAAGAATCAATTCAAGTCGACTCAAAAAAATGCAAAGCATTAACAAGGAACAAATACCTTGTTATGTGATTATATTCACTTAGAAACCATGATGAATAAGTAGTTCAACTCAACTCACTAAATTCATTATGCACTTATAAAATTTTCACCTAATATATAACAACATGTAAACGTGCAAATCCAATTAGGTGCTAGTAATTTAAGGCAAAGTATAAGTGCATTGATGAAATTCAATCAAGAAGCAACCCAATCAACATTAAGAAAACACTTGCAACTTATTCAATTAACAAACAAGTAAACCAAAACTAAAATAAAAAGAAGATGCAATAAAAATTGTTCGGTTGTTCGGGTACCGGACGGTTCGAAGAGGTCTTCTGGGTGTGAGTGTGGGTTCCTGCCTGGTTACGAGACGTGGGAGTGAAGGTTGCAGCGGACGACTTCCCGAAAACTTCGAGTGGAGTGGGGGGTCACCAGCAAAGACACTCTGACGCCCAAGTTAGGACAGTGTGCAAGTGATATGAGAGCAGGGTTGTAGTGATGTACCTTGGAGGAGGGATAGGCCCCTCCCCATATATACCCTGTTAGGGGTGGGTCCCACGAGGGTAGACCCACCTTCCTTGAAGTTTCCCTAATACAGCAGTTGTGGTGAGCTGTAGGGAGACGCGTGTTCGGGTCATGCCTGTCTGTTGGTCTGCCCGGATCAGGTAATCCGTGGATCAGATCAGTCAGCACGCCGTTTGGGTTGGGCCATAACAAAAACTAAGTAAAACAAGTAGAAAAGAGGGAAAAAGCAAAAGAGGAAAGGGGTGGAGGGAAGAAGAAGAGAAGTAGAAAGAAGAGAAAAAAAGAAGTATAGAGGTGCGAAAACAGGGGCATGCGTACGCACAGATATGTGTGCGTACGCACACTAGGTGAAACAGGGGAGGTGTGCGTTCGCACCAGGTGTGCGAAAGCTCTGAACAGAGAGGGAATCAAGATGTGTGCGTACGCACAGAGGACACTCTCTCCTTTTTTTTAAGGAAAAGGAAGCGTCAAAATTTCCAACTATCTCGCCGTCTGAGCGTATGCACACAGGTCCGTGCGCACGCACAAGAGGCATAGAGAAGGGGATACGGACACACAAGGCATGTGAACGCTCTCAGTAGAACGGGTATAAGCTGGTGTGTGCATGCACAGTGGTGCACAAAATCCCAATCACACTTTTGCAATTCTGCACAATTAACCAGCAAGTGCACTGGGCCGTCCAAGTAATACCTTACGTGAGTAAGGGTTGATCCCACGGAGATTGTCGGCTTGAAGCAAGCTATGGTTATCTTGTAACTCTTAGTCAGGATATCAATAATTCTTAGGTTTAATTGTGAAAAGTAAAAGAACATGAAATAGATACTTGTTTTGCAGTAATGGAGAACAGGTTGAGGTTTTGGAGATGCTCTATCTTCTGAATCTCTGCTTTCCTACTGTCTTCTTCTTTATGCGCGCAAGGCTCCTTCCATGGCAAGCTGTATGTAGGGTTTCACCGTTGTCAATGGCTACCTCCCATCCTCTCAGTGAAAATGTTCAACGCGCTCTGTCACAGCATGGCTATTCATCTGTCGGTTCTCAATCATGTCAGAATAGAATCCAGTGATTCTTTTGCGTTTGTCACTAACGCCCTACAATCGCGAGTTTGAAGCTCGTCACAGTCATTCAATCCTTGAATCCTACTCAGAATACCACAGACAAGGTTTAGACCTTCCGGATTCTCAAGAATGCCGCCATCAATTCTAGCTTATACCACGAAGATTCTGATTAAGGGATCCAAAAGATATCCACTCAATCTAAGGTAGAACGAAGGTGGTTGTCAAGCACACGTTCATAGGTGAGAATGATGATGAGTGTCACGGATCATCATATTCATCAAGTTGAGGAACAAGTGATATCTTAGAATGGAAGCAAGCGTGATTGAATGAAAAATAGTAGTAATTGCATTAATCCATCAAGACACAGCAGAGCTCCTCACCCCCAACCATGGGGTTTAGACACTTATGCCGTAGAAGGTACAGTATGAAATGTATAAAGTGTCATTCGATCCAGATACAATGTCAAAAGATCCTATTTATAGTGAACTAGTAACCTAGGATATACAAAAATGAGTAAATGACGTGAAAATCCACTTCCGGGGTCCACTTGGTGTGTGCTTGGGCTGAGCATTGAAGCTTTCATGTATAGAGACTTTTCCTGGAGTTAAACGTCAGCTTTTGTGCCAGTTTGGGTGTTTAACTCCAACTTTTGTGCCAATTCCGGCGTTAAACGCCAGGAATTCTGAAGTTGATTTCCAACGCAGTTGAAAGCGCGCCAATTGAGCTTCTGTAGCTCCATAAAATCCACTTCGAGTGTAGGGAGGTCAGAATCCAACAGCATCTGCAGTCCTTTTTCAGCCTCTGAATCAGATTTTTGCTCAGGTCCCTCAATTTCAGCCAGAAAATACCTGAAATCACAGAAAAACACACAAACTCATAGTAAATTCCAGAAAAGTAAATTTTAAATAAAAAATAATAAAAATATAATAAAAACTAACTAAAACATACTAAAAGCATACTAAAAACAATGCCAAAAAGC
>NC_029780.3:32796115-32823725 GCF_000817695.3 Arachis duranensis
ACCCAAAGCACTCTGTCTTCCAGTATTACCACCGGATACATACATGCCACAGACACAAAACTGGGTGAACCTTTTCAGGTTGTGACTCAGCTTTGCTAGAGTCCCCAATTAGAGGTGTCCAGGGTTCTTAAGCACACTCTTTTTTCCTTGGATCACTTTTTATTATTATTTTTTTTTGAATTCACTCCTTTTTCTTGCTTTAAGAATCAATTTGATGATTTTTCAGATCCTCAATAACATTTCTCCTTTTCCATCATTCTTTCAAGAGCCAACAAGTTTAACATTCTTTAATCAACAAATTCAAAAGACATATGCACTGTTCAAGCATTCATTCAGAAAATAAAAAGTATTTTCACCACATCAAACTAATTCAACTAGTTTCAGAGATGAATTCGAAATCTTGTACTTCTTGTTCTTTTGTGATTAAAGCATTTTTCATTTAAGAGAGGTGATGGATTCATAGGACATTCATAGCTTTAAGACATGAACCTTAAATTTTATTAATCATGAATTAAGAACAAGACTCAAAAATAAATATAAGACAAGACTAATAGTAATAGAAAACAAAAATTTAAATGACTCTAAAATAGACTCCTAATGATAGAGGTTATCACAGAGTTAGGACTCAACAACCTTGATTTTGAGAAGTGGATGCTCCCTCAACTTGTGGGGTATTTGACCCTTCAAGGGAGAGCTTCTGGCGCTTCAGCTCCTGCAGCTCACGCCCCTGCTTCTCTTGTTCCTTCAGCAATTTGCAGAGCATGCAGTTTTGATTCTGCTGTTCTTCCTTAATTTGTTCCATAGTTTCTTGCAGCTTGGCAACAGATGCTTCTAGGCTGGCCCAGTAGTCAATTTCAGGAAGTTCGGGGAGGAATTCCTGCGCCCTCCTTTTGATAGAGTTATCTTGCATTTGTCCTTCCATTGACTTCTTGGTGATTGGATGTTCAATTGGGATGAATTTATCTACTCTCATCCTCACCCCAGCATCTTTGCATAGCAAAGAGATTAAGCTTAGGTAAGCCAGTTTGGCTTCAGTGGAGTTCTTGTTTGCAATTGTGTAAATCTCACAAGCAATCAGATGATGAATATCCACTTCTTTTCCCAGCATAATGCAATGAATCATCACTGCTCTCTTGACCGTGACCTCAGAACGGTTGCTAGTGGGCAATATAGAACACCCAATGAAGTCTAGCCAACCTCTTGCAATTGGTTTAAGATCTCCCCTCTTGAGTTAGTTTGGGACACCTTTTGAATTGGTTGTCCACTTAGTTCCAGGGAGGCATATGTCCTCTAGAACTTGATCCAACCCCTTATCTACTCTTACCATTCTCTTATTAAAGGATTCAGGATCATCTTGTAGTTGAGGTAACTTGAAGACCTCTCTTATTTTGTCCAGATGGAAGTAAATAATTCTCCCTCTGACCATGGTTCTGTAGGTATGAAAAGCAGTTCCAGTCATTCTCTGCTTATTTGTCAGCCACAAATTTGAGTAGAATTTCTGAACCATGTTTCTTCCAACCTTTGTCTCAGGGTTGGTTAGAACTTCCCATCCTCTGTTTCGAATTTGCTCTTGGATCTCCGGATATTCATCTTCTTTCATATCGAATCTGACTTCTGGGATCACTGACCTCAGACCCATTATTTTGTGGTAATGGTCTGCATGTTCCTTGGTTAAGAACTTCTCTTGATTCCAAAGATTCTTTGGATTATTCTCTTTCTTGCCTTTTGAATTGGTTTGTTTTCCCTTAGGAGCCATGATCTTGATGAATCTTGGCTTAGTGATCACGGAAAAGCACACCAAACTTAAAGGTTTGCTTGCCCTCAAGCAAAAGAAAGGAAAGAGGAGAGAGAAGAGGAGAGCAAATTCGAATGGTGGGGAGAGGGGGATGGCCGAACGTGTATTTATAAGGGAGGGGGAGAGATTTCGAAAATTTTGAAGGAGATTTGAGAAGATATGGAAAGAATTTGAGAAGATATTTGAGTTTTTGAAGAAGATTTGGAAAGGATTTGAAAAAGATTTGAAGAATGATTCAGAAAATTGTTTAACTTTTGAAATTTGAAGGTGAATGATGAAAGTTTGTAATGTGTTTATGCAGAAAATTATGGATCAAAATAAGAAAGTTTGAAAAAATTTGAAGTGAAAAACAAAATCTCTGTCCCCTACCTTTCTGGCGTTAAACGCCCAGAATGGTATCCATTCTGGCGTTTAACACCCAATTGGTGGCCATTATGGGCGTTTAACGCCCAGCCAGGTACCCTGGCTGGCGTTAAACGCCAGAAACCCCTTCATCACTGGGCGTTTTGCTGAACGCCCAGGACGCTGCAATTCTGGCGTTAAACGCCCAAAATGGTACCTTTACTGGCGTTAAAAGCCCAGAATGGTATCCATTCTGGCGTTTAATGCCCAGAGTACCCCTTACTGGTGTTTTCTTGCCAGCAAGCTCCTTTTCTCTGCTTTTTGCACTGAACCCTTCTATAACTCTGTGAATTCCTTCAATTTGGATTATCACCCTTGGAGAATGTATGTCAATATGCTATTTAGTAAAATAAATAACCTTCTAATGGCTGGGTTGCCTCCCAGCAAGCGCTTCTTTACTGTCTTTAGCTGGACCTTTACTGTGCTTCATTCAAACCTCAGTTTTGAGCATTCTTGCTCAAAATTGCTTTCAAGATAATGTTTGATCCTCTGTCCATTAACAATGAACTTTTTATCAGAATCAATATCTTGAATCTCAACATATCCATATGGTGACACTCCTGTAATCACATACGGACCCCTCCACCGGGATTTAAGTTTTCCTGGGAATAGTCTGAGCCTAGAGTTGAAGAGCAGAACTTTTTGTCCTGGCTCAAAGACTCAGGATGACAACTTCTTGTCATGCCACTTCTTTGCCTTTTCCTTATAAATTTTTGCATTTTCAAAGGCACTGAGTCTGAACTCCTCTAGCTCATTTAGCTGGAGCAATCTTTTTTCACCAGCTAACTTAGCATCCATGTTTAGGAATCTGGTTGCCCAGTAGGCTTTATGTTCCAATTCCACGGGCAGATGACAGGCCTTCCCATACACAAGTTGGTATGGAGAGGTTCCTATAGGAGTCTTGAATGCTATTCTGTATGCCCACAGAGCATCATCCAAGCTCTTTGCCCAATTCTTTCTATGGGCAATTACAGTCCGTTCCAGGATTCTTTTTAACTCTCTATTAGAGACTTCAGCTTGCCCATTTGTCTGTGGATGATACGGAGTTGCTACTTTGTGGCTAATTCCATATCGGACCATAGCAGAGTACAGCTGTTTATTGCAGAAGTGAGTGCCTCATCACTGATTAGTACTCTGGGAACACCAAACCTACTGAAGATATGTTTCTGGAGGAATTTCAGTACGGTCTTAGTATTATTATTGGGAGTGGCAATTGCTTCTACCCATTTAGATACATAGTCTACTGCCACCAGAATATACGTGTTTGAGCATGATGGTGGGAAGGGACCCATGAAGTCAATACCCCATACATCAAACAATTCAATCTCTAAGATCCCCTGTTGAGGCATGGCATAACCATGAGGCAAGTTACCAGCTCCTTGGCAACTGTCACAGTTACGCACAAACTCTCAGGCATCCCTATAGAAAGTATGCCAGTAGAAGCCACATTGAAGGACCTTAGTGGCTGTTCGCTCACTTCCGAAATGTCCCCTATACTGCGATCCATGACAATGCCATAGGATCCTTTGTGCTTCCTCTCTAGGTACACATCTACGGATCATTCCGTCTGCACATCTCTTGAAGAGATATGGCTCATCCCATAGGTAGTACTTGGCATCTGAAATTAATTTTTTTCTTTGCACCCTGCTGTACTCCTGTGGTATGAACCTCACAGCTTTATAATTTGCAATGTCTGCAAACCATGGAGCTTCCTGAATGGCAAAAAGTTGCTCATTTGGAAAGGTCTCAGAGATCTCAGTAGAGGGGAGGGACGCCCCAGCTACTGGTTCTATCCGGGACAGATGATCAGCTACCTGATTCTCTGTCCCTTTTCTGTCTCTTATTTCTATATCAAACTCTTGCAGAAGTAACACCCATCTTATGAGCCTGGGTTTTGAATTCTGCTTTGTGAATAAGTATTTAAGAGCAGCATGGTCAGTATACACAATCACTTTTGACCCTACTAAGTAGGATCTAAACTTGTCAATGGCATAAACCACTGCAAGTAACTCTTTTTCTGTGGTTGTGTAATTCTTCTGTGCATCATTCAGAACACGGCTAGCATAATTAATGACGTGCAGAAGCTTGTTGTGCCTCTGTCCCAACACTGCACCAATGGCATGGTCACTGGCATCACACATTAGTTTGAATGGTAATGTCCAATCTGGTGCAGAGATGACTGGTGCTGTGACCAGCTTGGCTTTCAGGGTCTCAAACGCCTGCAGACACTCTGTGTCAAACACAAATGGCGTGTCAGCAGCTAGCAGGTTACTTAGAGGTTTTGAAATTTTTGAAAAATCCTTTATGAACCTTCTGTAAAATCATGCATGCCCTAGAAAGCTTCTGATTGCCTTAACATTGGTAGGTGGTGGTAATTTTTCAATTACTTCTATCTTTGCTTGATCCACCTCTATTCCCTTGCCTGAAATTTTGTGCCCAAGGACAATTCCTTCAGTCACCATAAAGTGACATTTCTCCCAGTTTAAGACCAGGTTAGACTCTTGGCACCTTTTCAGGACAAGTGCTAGATGATTAAGACAGGAGCTGAATGAGTCTCCATATACTGAGAAGTCATCCATGAAGACTTTCAGGAACTTCTCTACCATATCAGAGAAGTTGGATAGCATGCATCTCTGAAAAGCTGCAGGTGCATTACACAGACCAAAAGGCATTCTCCTGTAGGCAAACACGCCAGAAGGGCAAGTGAACGTTGTTTTCTCTTGGTCCTGAGGATCTACTGCAATTTGGTTATAACCTGAATAGCCATCCAAAAAGCAGTAATAATCATGACCCGCTAGTCTTTCTAGCATTTGGTCTATGAATGCTAAAGGAAAATGATCCTTTCTGGTGGCTGTATTGAGCCTTCTGTAGTCAATACACATACGCCACCCTGTAACTGTTCTTGTGGGAACCAGTTCATTCTTTTCATTATGAACCACTGTCATGCCTCCCTTCTTGGGGACAACTTGGACAGGGCTCACCCAGGGGCTATCAGAAATAGGATAAATAATCCCAACCTCTAGTAACTTAGTGACCTCTTTCTGCACCACCTCCTTCATGGCTGGATTTAGCCGCCTCTATGGTTGAACCACTGGCTTGGCATTATCTTCCAATAGGATCTTGTGCATGCATCTTGCTGGGCTGATGCCCTTAAGATCACTTATGGACCACCCAAGAGCTGTCTTGTGTGTCCTTAGCACTTGAATTAGTGCTTCCTCTTCCTGTGAGTTTAAAGCAGAGCTTATGATCACTGGAAAAGTGTCACCTTCTCCCAGAAATGCATACTTCAGGGATGGTGGTAGTGGCTTGAGCTCGGGTTTGGGAGGCTTATCCTCTTCCTGAGGAATTTTCAGAGGTTCTTTTATTTCCTCTTGTTCCTCCTGATCAGGCTGAACATCTTTAAAGATGTCCTCTAGCTCTGATTCGAGACTTTCGGTCATATTAATCTCTTCCACCAAAGAGTCAATAATATCAGCGCTCATGCAGTCATTTGATGTGTCTGAATGCTGCATAGCTTTGATAGCATTCAACTTGAACTCATCCTCATTGACTCTCAGGGCCACTTCTCCTTTTTGTACATCAATGAGAGTGCGTCCAGTTGCTAGGAAGGGTCTTCCTAGGATGAGAGTTGCACTCTTGTGCTCCTCTATTTCCAGCACTACAAAGTCAGTTGGAAAGGCGAATGGCCTAACCTTGACAATCATGTCCTCAATTATGCCTGATGGATATTTAATAGAGCCATCAGCAAGTTGGAGACATATCTGGGTTGGTTTGACTTCTTCAGTCAACCCAAGCTTTCTGATAGTGGATGCAGGTATTAGGTTGATACTTGCTCCAAGGTCACATAGGGCTGTCTTGGTACAAGTACCTTCTAGTGTGCATGGTATCATAAAGCTTCCTAGATCTTGAAGCTTCTCTGGTAAGCTTTTTAGAATGACTGCACTGCATTCTTCAGTGAGAAACACCTTTTCAGTTTCTCTCCAATCCTTCTTATGACTTAAGATCTCTTTCATGAACACAGCATAAGAAGGTATTTGCTCAAGTGCCTCTGCAAACAGAGGTGGTTGGAGAAGCCTTCTTAGAGGGGTTACTATCAGCACTCTCAGGTGTCTGATTCCTCATTGGCGTTTGAACGCCAGGAGTGGGTGAGGAATGGGCATTTAACGCCAAATTTTCCCCCCCTTTCTGGCGTTTGAACGCCAGGAGTATTCCTCTCTGGGCTCTTACTGTCCTCAGAGGGATTTTGGGTAGTGGTTTGGTTATCCTCTGTCAGTTGTTCCTTTCTTGGCTTTTTGCCACTTTGAGCAGTGTTATTTAATGCCTTTCTACTCCTCAGTTGAACTGCTTGGCATTCTTCTGTTATCTGTTTAGATAACTGCTGTTTTGTCTGATTCAACTGTGATTCTATATTCTTGTTAGCAATTTTAGTTTCTTGGAGCATCTCTTTAAATTTCGCTAACTGTTTTGTCATCAGGAGTAATTGCTGATTAAGCTCAACAACCTGTTCTTGAGGATTAGGATCAGTAGTTACTGCCATGGCTTCTTCTTTTGTAGAGGGCTCCCTGCTAGAGTACCAATGTTGATTTCTAGCAACAGTATCTATGAGTTCTTGAGCCTCTTCAATCATCTTTCTCATGTGTATAGATCCACCAGCCAAGTGGTCTAAAGACATCTGAGCTTTTTCTATCAGCCCATAGTAGAAGATGTCTAACTGTACCCACTCTGAAAATATTTCAGAGGGGCATTTTCTTAGCATACCTCTGTACCTCTCCCAGGCATTATAAAGGGATTCATTATCCTCTTGTTTAAAGCCTTGGATGTCCAACCTCAGCTGTGTCATACTTTTTGGAGGGTAAAATTGATTCAGGAATTTGTCTAATAATTGTCTCCATGTTTTTATACTTGCTGTGGGTTGGTTATTCAACCACCTCTTAGCTTGATCTTTTACAGCAAATGGAAACAGTAATAATCTATAGACATCCTGATCCACCTCTTTATCACGTACTGTGTCAGCAATTTGTAAGAACTGTGCCAAAAACTCAGTAGGTTCTTCCTGTGGAAGACCGAAATACTGGTAATTTTGCTGCACCATGATAATGAGTTGAGGGTTTAGCTCAAAGCTGCTTGCTTTAATGGGAGGTATACAGATACTACTCCCATATGCAGTTGTAATGGGGTTAGCATATGACCCCAGAGTCCTTCTGGACTGCTCAACTCCACTTAGGTCCATGATGGAGAAAGGGAGATGATATGGATCACAAGTAAAGTAAAAAAAATATTTGTTTTTAATTAAAAATGACCGAAAATAATAAAATAAATGGAAAAGAAAATAAAATAAAATTTCAAAAACTAAAAGAAAATAAAATCAAAGCAAATTGAAAACTAAATCAATTAATTAATTAAAAAGATTTTGGAATTAGCAATTAAAAAGATATGATTGAAAAGATATGATTTGGAAAATTAATGCAAAATTTTGAAGATTTAAAGGAAAACACAAAGAAGACACCAAACTTAGAAATTTTTACAAAATCACACTCAAATTTTCGAAAACCTAAAGGAAAACACAAAGAAGACACGAAACTTAGAATTTTTAAAGATCAAGAAAGGACTAAGAACATGCAAATTCAAAAAATTAAAAGAAAACAAAAGCATGCAATTGACACCAAACTTAAAATATGAAACTAAACTCAAATAAAAGACTCTAAACCAACAAAAATAAAACAGTCCTAATCTAAGCAACAAGATAAATCGTCAGTTGTCCAAACTCGAAAAATCCCCAGCAACGGCGCCAAAAACTTGGTGCACGAAATTGCAATCACACTTTTGCAATTCCGCACAATTAACCAGCAAGTGCACTGGGTCGTCCAAGTAATACCTTACATGAGTAAGGGTCGATCCCACGGATATTGTCGGCTTGAAGCAAGCTATGGTTATCTTGTAACTCTTAGTCAGGATATCAATAATTCTCAAGTTTAATTGTGAAAAGTAAAAGAACATGAAATAGATACTTTTTTTGCAGTAATGGAGAATAGGTTGAGGTTTTGGAGATGCTCTATCTTCTGAATCTCTGCTTTCCTACTGTCTTCTTCTTCATGCACGCAAGGCTCCTTCCATGGCAAGCTGTATGTAGGGTTTCACCGTTGTCAATGGCTACCTCTCATCCTCTCAGTGAAAATTTTCAACGCGCTCTGTCACAGCACGGCTATTCATCTGTCGGTTCTCGATCATGTCGGAATAGAATCCAGTGATTCTTTTGCGTCTATCACTAACGCCCCACAATCGCGAGTTTGAAGCTCATCACAGTCATTCAATCCTTGAATCCTACTCAGAATACCACAAACAAGGTTTAGACCTTCCAGATTCTCAAGAATGCCGCCATCAATTCTAGCTTATACCACGAAGATTCCGATTAAGGGATCCAAGATAGAGAGCATGCACCTCTGAAAGGTTGCAGGTGCATTACACAGACCAAAAGGCATCCTTCTGTAGGCAAATACTCCAGATAGACTTGTGAATGCTGTTTTCTCTTGATCCTGAGGATCTACTGCAATTTGGTTGTAGCCTGAGTAGCTGAAATAGTAGTAATTGCATTAATCCATCAAGACACAGCAGAGCTCCTCAGCCCCAACCATGGGGTTTAGAGACTCATGCCATAGAAGGTACAGTATGAAATGTATAAAGTGTCATTCGATCCAGATACAATGTCAAAAGATCCTATTTATAGTGAACTAGTAACCTAGGATATACAGAAATGAGTAAATGACGTGAAAATCCACTTCCGGGGTCTACTTGGTGTGTGCTTGGGCTGAGCATTGAAGGTTTCATGTGTAGACACTTTTCCTGGAGTTAAACGCCAGCTTTTGTGCCCGTTTGGGCGTTTAACTCCAACATTTTGTGCCAGTGGTTTGGGCGTTTAACTCCAACTTTTGTGCCAGTTCCAGCGTTAAATATCGGGAATTCTGAAGCTGATTTGTAACGCCGATTTGGGCCATCAAATCTCGAGCAAAGTATGGACTATTATACATTGCTGGAAATCCCAAGATGTCTACTTTTCAATGCAATTGAGAGCATGCCAATTGGGCTTCTGTAGCTCCAGAAAATCCACTTCGAGTGTAGAGAGGTCAGAATCCAACAGCATCTGTAGTCCTTTTTCAGCCTCTGAATCAGATTTTTGCTCAGGTCCCTCAATTTCAGCCAGAAATTACCTGAAATTAGAAAAAAACACACAAACTCATAGTAAAGTCCAGAAAAGTGAATTTTAAATAAAAACTAATAAAAACATACTAAAAACTAACTAAAATGTACTAAATACATACTAAAAACAGTGCCAAAAAGCGTCTAAATTATCCGCTCATCACACAGCTAGGTGCACGCGCACAGAACGCAAAAATTTGGGTTGTGTGCGTACGCACAGGTGTGTGCGCATGCACATGCTCTGTTTTTCTCAAACTATTTAGTGCTCTAAGGCACCAAACTTGATATCCAAGATAGCTTTTCAACCCCAAAACATTCAAAAAAGTTAAACATGCATGATCTATATACAAATTAACCTATCTAAGCTCAAAATTAAACTAATTCTAAGCTAACTAAAATAAACAAAATGTAATAAAGTCAAATTATAAACAAAAAGAGAAGGTAAGAACAATGTTACCATGGTGGGGTGTCTCCCCGGTAACGGGGCCAAAATTTGGTGATGGCCAAAAGCATAAGTTTGGATTTATTTTCTCAAAAGTAGGATTGATGTTGCAAGTATAGTCCAAACCCAACAATTGATCATCAATTAAATTTAATTTCAAACGATGTCACAATCAAAACACAAAATATTAACCGAGAGTATTAAACTCCCAGGTCATTCTCCCTAGGAGTTGCAATTAAATGATTATTATTGACTATGGAAGAAAGTGGAAATTGGATAATAGTAATTGACATGAAAATTAAAATGCATGTAAGTAAATGATCATGCAAGAAATTAAAGGAAAGCAATTAAGGCAATGAAATCGGAAATTAAATGACAAAAAGAACTCTTAGTAAGAATTGGGTAATTAGGGCTTGCTATCCTAGTTGTGGACCACAAACATGGTAATTGTGTGTAGTTAACCATACATCAAGGATAAGTCAACTAGGCATAATTAATCTCAATCCCTAAGTCCAAAGTCAACACTATTTATGGGTCACTTAGAGACAAGGAAAACCAAATTAATTAACAAACCTCACACAATGTGAAATGGACATCCACCACTCAAATTCATCCAAACACCCAAATTCCAACCAAGAGTGTGGAAAACTAGGCTAAAACCAACCCAAGCATTTTATCAAACACTTGGGATGCATGAAAATAAAGCATGGTAAAATAACAAGAAATAATAAATTCTACAACTACCAAAAGCAAGGAAATCATAATAACAACTGAATTAAATGACAGAAAACATAAAACATAAATTGCATTAATTAAAATTAAAAGTAACAAAGTGTCATAAACATAAAAAAACAAAATAAAGGAAAATAACAAGTAGAAGTAAAGAACAAAGTTGCAATAACAATAAATGACAAGGAAAGATAAATGAAAAGAAGAATTAAAAGTAGAAATTGTAAGAAATTAAACTAAAGAACCCTAACTCTAGAGAGAAGGGGGAGCTTCTCTTTCTAGAAAATGACCTACATGATTAAAATCTAACCCTAATTGCTCCCCCTCCCCTCACATCGAAAGAGGGCCCCTTTGACATAGCAAGAATCAGCTTCAGAAAGTCCTAAAATTGGGCTCTGGAAGCTCAGAAATCACCCCCAGCGATTTCCATTAAGTGAGTCACGTGTTGGGACCTGTGCGTACGCACAAATGCTGATTTTCCTCCTGTGCGTGGGCATAGGCTGAAATGCTGTTCTCCTTTGTTTTCTTCATGTTTTCTCCTAATTCCATGCTTTCCTTCCACTCTTATCAAGTCATTCCAACCTATTACACCTGAAATCACTCATCAAAACCATCAAGGCATCGAATGGGATAAAAGTGGGATAAAATTGACTAAATTAGGTACAGAATAGCATGTTTTTACAATTAAGTTCAATTTTGGGAGAGAACACAAAAGTATGCTATTTGGATGAATAAATGTGGGTTTATATGATGAAATCCATTTAAATCATACCAAAATATATCGTCAAATATGGATTTATCAGTACCTAATCTAAGCAACAAGATAGTATGGTAGTTTGTCAAACTCGAACAATCCCCGACAACAGCACCAAAAACTTGGTGCGCGAAATTGAACACCGTAATATTCGCACAGATCGACCGGCAAGTGCACCGGGTCGTCCAAGTAATACCTCAGGTGAGTGAGGGTCAAATCCCACAGAGATTGTCGGATTGAGCAAGAAATGGCTATCTTGTAGATCTTAGTCAGGCAATTAGAAAAGATGGTTGTTGTGAAAAACACATAAAAACGGAATAAGAAAAGAGTTACTGGATCGGTGTGAAATCAGAGATAAGAGAGCGGTTGAGGCTTCGGAGATGCTTCCTCTTTCTGGATCAACATCTCTTACTATCTACTTTAGCTTTAGATGATTCATTCCATGGCAAGCTGTATGTGATTAACGCCGGGGTTAGTGGTCATTAATCTCTTCTACTTCAGATCAAACGCTAGGGTTAGTGGTCATCCAATCTGAACGAAGGTAAAGCTCTAGCAATTCAACCTCTTGATGATCCTACTCAAAATGCTACAGACAAGGTTGGATCTTTCGGATCTAAGAATGATGCTTTATTATTCTAGCTTATACCACAAAGGCCCTAATTACCATGTACCTCAGATGAACAGATGTTCCCATGTCCCCAACGAAGTGGATGAGCCGTCTAAGATATGTATAATCAAGCTTGTGGTTTAAAACTATCCCGCTAGGGACTCACAAGAACCCATGTAGAATAAGGATGACAGTTACGTTACACTCCCAATTCATAAGGTTGAAGAACGAAGATACATCTTAGAATGAAATCAAACATAAATTGAAATAGAACAGTAATATTATTGATCTATGAAACTCAGCAGAGCTCCTAACCTTAACCTAGGAGGTTAGTGGCTCATAGCTCACAGAAAACAATGGTGAAATGTACAAATGGGCAAAGATCAAAAGTCTTTAACAATTGTGATCTTTGTTCTATTTATACTAATCTAATAATGAAAATAATACAAGAATATGATAGACTAGACTTAGACGTGCGAAACTCCACTTGAGCCCACTTTGGTTGAGTGCTTGGGCTGAGCTTGGCGTAAAACTTGAGGAATGGGTGTTGAATCACACTGCCTTGTTTCTTGGTGGGTGTTGAACGCTGGCTTGTCTCCTTGGGGCATTGAACGCCAGCAAGGGGTAGCTCATTGGCGTTCAATACCCAATATGGGAAGGTTCCTTCAAAGAAAAGTATAGACCATTATATATTGCTAGAAAGCTCTGGAAGTTAGCTTTCCAACGCCATTAAGAACATGTCATTTGGACTTCTGTATCTCCATAAATACTTGTTTGAATGCATGGAGGTTAGAATCTGATAGCATCTGCTACGCTTTCCTTGCCTCTGAATCAGATTTTGTCAAAGCCTTTCAATTTCAGGCAGAAATTACCTGAAATCATAATAAAACACAACAACTCAAATTAGAATCCAAAAATATGAATTTTGCTCTAAAACAAATGAAAATATAATGAAACTTAAACAAAACATACTAAACAATATGAAAATGATGCCAAAAAGTGTATAAAATATCCGCTCATCATTTTGCATCTTTGGTGAATCTTAAAAATGAATCTCAGTTCAAATGAACGGAAGAACATTAAGAGGCTTTTGAATCACTTAAAGCTTATTTGTCCAAAGCTCTAGTAATGGCAAGTGTTCGTCCTCATGAGCCTTTAAAATTATATATTGCGGCATCCTTGAACACAATTGGGTGTATGATGGCTCAAGATGATGAAAATGGTCATAAACGAGCCATTTATTACCTTAGTCGGGTATTAACTAATATCGAGACCAGGTATTCACCCATCAAAAAATTGTGTTTGTCTTTGTATTATACTTGCACAAAGTTAAGTGCTATATGGTTGCTAAACTTGTGAAAATTATTGCACAAACTGACCTAATTAAGTGTATTCTGACCTATCTAATGCTGAGAGGTCGAGTAGAAAAATGGATGTTAGCTTTAATAGAATTCGATTTACAGTATGTTCTAGCAAAGGCTGTGAAAGGTTAGGTCATTGCAGATTTTCTAGTAGACCATTCGAATAATCTGAATGACCAGGGAGAAACATAATTGATGTTCATGTCGATTATTGGATATTATATTTCGATGATTCAAAACATAAAGATGGTGCTGGAGTAGGGATTTTGATTATCTCACCAGATGGGGTTCCATCAGAATTTATGATTGAGTTGAAATACCCTTGTTCGAATAATGTGGCCGAATATGAGGATTTAATATTGGGCCTCAAAATCTTGATTGAAAAAGGGGCTTTAGAAATTCAAATCTTTGGAGATTCTCAATTAGTTTTGAAACAATTATCGAAGGAGTTTAAATGTAACAATGAGAAGTTGCAAAAGAATTTAGCAACGGCTTGGGAATTGTTAACTTCTTTTCAAAAAGTTTCATTAGTTCATATTCTGAGAATTCAAAATGAAATTGCTAATGAGTTGGCCTAAATTTCTTCAAGGTATAAGATATTCCCAGAAACGCTAAGAAAATTGGCAAAAATTTGACAGATTTTAGTGCCTATCAATGAGAGAGAGGCTTTGTGTTTGGTTGAAGGGGAAAAAGATTATTGGAGAAAACCCATTGCCATCTATTTAATAGATCCCAATATTCGAGTCGATAGGAAAGTAAAGTTGAAAGCAATGAATTTTGTGTTGATGGCTGACAAGTTGTATAAGAAAGGTATTGACGGAAGACTTTCGAGATATTTAAGTCAAGCCAATCAGGATATAGCTTTAGGGGAAATTCACAGAGGTATATGTAGGGCCCATTAGGCTGGGATGAAAATGAAATGGGTATTACGTCGAAATCATGTCTATTGGCCTTCTATGGTTAAGGATTGCATCGATTATGCGAAAGCATGCCAAGAATGCCAACGTCATGGAAAGGTACAACAGATACCAGCATCTGAATTACATTTGATTATTAAACCATGGCCTTTTCGAGGATGGGCTTTAGATCTACTTATATTGATACACCGTCCTTTGTCGAAAAACCATAAATTTATTTTGGTAGCAATTGATTATTTTACGAAGTGGGCCAAAGCTGTTCCCTTAATAGAAGTTGAGCAAAATGAAGTGATAGATTTTATCGAAGAACATATAATCTATCGATTCAAAATTCCCCAAACCTTGAGTACTGATTAAGGGACTATGTTCACTGGTCAGCGAATTAAAAATTTTGCAGTTTCGAGAAATATTAATATAGTTACTTCCACCCCATATTATATATATGCAAGCCAATGGGCAAGTCGATGCAGCAAATAAAATATTGAGCAATCTGATTAAGAAATAAATTGGTAGTAGACCTCGAACTTGGCATGAGACTTTAGGTCAAGTATTGTGGGCCTATCGAAATTCACCAAAAGGGTCAAATGGGTACTTCACCTTATAAATTGGTGTATAGTCATTATGCAGTTTTACCATTAGAGATTAATCTCAATAAGTTGAGAATTTTGAGGCAAGATGACTTGCCAGTTGATGATTATTGGAATGCAATGTGTGATGAGTTGAACGACTTAGATTCAGAACGCATTTTGGCACTCGAAAATATGATTCGACAAAAAAAAAGTGTTGCTCGAAATTATAATTGTCGAATAAAACAGAAATGTTTCAGTATAGGAGAATTAGTCTTAAATGTTGTATTTCAATGGAAAAGAAGTCAAGGTTCCTTGGTAAATGGTCTCATATTTGGGAAGGATCTTTTCAAGTAATTAAATTGTATTCGGAAAATGAATATCGAATTAAAGATATCGATTCTGAGAATGTGATTACTTTGATAAATAGAAAATACTTGAAGTAATATCGATGTATGCCAAATCAAGACTAATAATATAGATGAATAAATAAAAGCACAAAAAGAGTCATTATACATAAAAATACTCTAAGTAGGAGGAATAGAAGGTGCTAAAAGTTCTGCTAAGTCAGAGTAAAGTTAGACCCTTTTACTGTCCAAGGCAGAAAGTGCTTCAATATGCTCATACTCTTCATTTTGAGCTTTGTCAAGCTGCTTCTCACATTCTTCTTGTTTGGCTTTTATAATGCAAAGCTCTTTAAAAAGTGTTTGTTGCTTATTTTGAACTGAAGCCAAGGGTATAACTAAGTCAGGTTTTCTCTTTCAAATTTTGGCTAATTTTTCATTAATTTGGGCCAGTTCTACTTCAAGCTCTTCCTCTTGTTTGTTATAATGGGCTTGAGCAGTGAAGGCTTGAGTCATATAAAATTCTTTGTAGGATGCCTTCATCGGTCGAAAAACTTTGCTGACTTCTTCTGACGTAGTCTTGATTGTGGCCACTTTTTCCTTAGCTTCTTGTAACTTGTCTTGAAAAATGATGCAATCATTGAAAACCCTTATAAACTTCTTGACTATAGTAGAGAATTGTGAAGGAACCTGAAATTCAATAGAAAAGCTCAAAATATCAGAAAGGAGGGAATTTAGGTGTAAATGGCGGGTCCATCCAGTAGGTGGATGTGATAAGAGCATAAGAAGGGTCTTTAATTGTTCGTGGGTGTGTCGATTGAGTTTTGAAGGAAGGCCAAATGTAGAAGGGCCTATAGGAGGTGGAGTTAAAATCGGTACTTTGTCTTCTTAAACAATTCGAGTTAAGATGGCAACCAGTTCAGCAAGGTCAGCATCAAAAGGTTGTGAAGGTATGTCAAGGACCTCAAATGATGGTTCTAGACCTTACAAATTAGAAAGATCAATATTTTTGTTTGGACCTGAAGATTTTTGTGGAGAAAGAACAGTCTTTGAATCTTGAGTGGGTAAATCAGAAATATGAGTAACAGGAGATTCATTGAGAGTTTTAGTGTGAGTTGGAGATGGAGGATTGTTGATGTTTTGGTTTTATGGTGACGAGAGTTGCTCTTGTGTCAAGTTGACCACTTGGGTTTCAGTTGATGTTGGCAAAACAACCTGTATGTTGTGGTGGTTGTTCATGAGCAAATGAAGAAGATGTGGTTTGGGCAGTTGTCTCTATTTGGAATAAGACATTTAGCAAGTTAAATCTTTCCAATCAATTTGATATATTCAAAATTGATATAAAATTACCGGAGTGGATCTTTTTCGATTCAGCTAGAGGATCGGTTTAATTTCTGAATCATCATCCGAATTGGAAGAAGCAACAAAGATATTTTGTGTTGGCTTCTCACTTTCTTCATAAGGGCTCTCGCTTGATGACTAAACCTAATAATGAAGGAAAATTCAAAATTAGGGTGTGTCTAAACGAATATGATTGGAAGATTACCCTTTTAGAGGTTCTTGTAGGAGCTTTTCGAGTTTTCTTTTGTCGCTACCTTGGTAGTGCTGCAGCCTCAATTTTTCTCTTCGAGGTTCTTTTTGGTGAACTTTCAGTGGTCGGAGTGGTCCTGATGGCAGAATTTTTTATCTCTTCAAGGGTGTGACTATATTTGAAAAAATATATAGTCCACCAATCGAAGTAAGATTTGGTTATGTATGAACTACCCTCGTAAATAAGATGAGTATAGTTTTCTTTTTGCTGTTGGTTGGCAAAGAGACATAATTCAAGTTGTTCCTTCGAACCCAATTCGACGTGACAAAGAGGTCGATTATTTCGAGGAAGAGGAGATGGAATGGTTTGGGAGAAACCAAGTTTCCTAGCAATATAGTGAAGAGCATAGAGAGTTGTTTTGAATTGTTCCTTCTTATATTGAGACAATCCAGTAGGAATTATTTGAACAGCGAGCAAGTTCACCCAATTTTTATTAGCAATCTCGTTTTCTTGGTTATCAATTGGAAAGAGAAGGCATTTGAACCATGAAGGACCATAGTTTTGACGCAGAAATGTGGGTGAAATTGAGATCATTATTGTTGAAGTTTTTGCAAGAATGAAAGAGAGAGAAAACAGCCCAGAAATGGTCCTCAGTTGTCTTGGCATCTGGAAAATTTGGTTGAAAAAAGGCCAAACGGAATCCTTCGATATGTTTTATTCCAGATGAACCGTCCCCATCCTTTTGCATGAATTTCTTACAAATTGCATTCAACCAAAGCTGGAGAAGCCAGAGGGGACCTCCTACATTAATCGGAGAGTTGTTTCGAAGGTAGTTGACTAGGTGGCCAAGCTCTTCGAATAAATGTCTTTGGATTAATTTGGCCAAATTAAAGTTATGACTCTCATGTAAAAGAGCTGCTAGAGGGAGAAAGAGCTTCTGCATTTGAACACTTCGAGAGCAGAAGACGATGGCATTCAGCCAGTGGTAGAAAAATGCAACATGCTCATCATCAGTTACGAGTTAATTTTCCTGACTCATGTTCTAAGTAATAAAATCGCTATAGGAAGTTCTATGGTCTACCCTATAACTCGAGTTGGTTGCACATCGGAGGCCAATTCAGGAAAACTAATTGAGAGGCCAGTAATAGCGGCCACATCGAGTAGAGAAAGGCTAATTATTCCACAAGGAAGGTGGAAATTATTGGTGGTCTTGTTCCAGAAGTTGACTACGACCCCAATCATCCAAGGATGAGTTGAAGGTGTGAAGTGAGAAAGTTGAAGTAGGACCTGGATACCAAGGGCCCTCCAGGTGACACTCTTCTCCGATTCGAGGCGTCTGTGCTAGATCCGGAAGTTAACTCCTCATGGGGTGATTTTAGGGTTGTTCTTGAAGGGTTTGTGGGGATTGATAAAAGGGGTTATAAGAAGGTTTTTGTTGATAAGCAAATCTTCCCCCTTGTGAATTGGGGAAGAAATGAAGACGTTTGTTGGCACGATCCAAGATTTGAATAGGGCCTACAAAGCAGTGGGTCTCGTCGGTGATGGTAAAAGGGATGAGAATCCTTGTGTCATCAAGTCGAGGCTGGGGTCCTCGATAATCTCATCATTGGTCTAATTAAGTATGTGCAAGGTTGGGGGAGTCTGATGTTGAGCCACAGGACCTTTACCCTTGTTTGGAGCAGCAATGCGAGTCGAAGAGGAAGCCATTGATGAGGAAAATGAGAAGTTGTTAGAAAGACTGCAGTTGCAGAACAGAGAGTTTAGAGGAGAAAGAGAAATTGGAGCTTCAAAAAGTAAGAATTTGGGAAGCAAGATGACGTGTAAGAAAGTTTAATTTAAAGAAGAATAGTTATTTTTAACCGTTGTTGCAGAAGGGAATTCAAAAAGAGAGGCAACTTCCTAAAGAAGGTGAAGTGGTGGAAGAGAGAGACTGTAAATCGTGGGAAACGTGTCAAACGGATAAAAAGTTAATGGGGGAAGTGAATGTCATTTATGATTAATTAAGGTACTTCCCGTTGATGATAAAATTAGGATTAAGTATTTTCTGGATGATTTTGAGAACAAACACATTAATCTTAAAGGGCAATTTGTTGGCAAAAAATAATTAATTTCGAGGAAAAGGGTTACTCAAAGAGTAGTGAATAAGCTTTCGTAAGGGAGTTGATATCGAAGGGATCTTGTATTTAAGGTCATCGAGTAAGAGTCTGGTTAGTTTAACAAGTCAAAGAGCTATTCGAAGAAGTGAATCAAAGATCTTGGGATTCGAAAGTTATTTTCTAGCCTTTACAAGATCAAGCAAAATAGTGGAAACAGTTACTCACGTTTTTCACGCACGCACATAGAAGTTACACTTCAAATCGATTGGTTAGGAAATGGCTATAAATAAGAGAATGCTCAAAAAAACAGGGGTTGAAACTTTGCTTTAGAAATTACTCACGCACACTCACATCCCAAGGACTTTCTGAGTCTGCTTCGAGTCAAATTTCTATAGGGTTCCTTCCACGTGTCTTTATTTTACATTTATCTTTCTGTAAACTTTATTTTTCATGCAAATTTATCTTTCAAGCAACATTTACTTTATTTGTTCAATTTTTATGTTTCGAAACCCTTTAAATTCCATGTTAAAAGTCCTTTGATTAAATCGAAAGTATTTTATTATTTTGTTTAAATTCAATGCAAACCATTTTAATTCCAGTCAATTATATTTCCAAAGTCTTTATTCATGTCTTTCCATTTTCTTCTTTAAATTTCATCTAATTCGATAATCTTTGATGCACTGTTAGAAAATTAGTATTTGTAAAAGAGAAGTTGGTTTCGTTCTCAGACCATTAGAATCGAACCACCATCGATTTGCTAAAAATTGACTTAAGACATATGTGTATGAATGGTTGACTCCAGTGAGATCATCTACAACCAAGAATAAAGATAATGAGAAAAAGGAATTAAAGAGAGAATGGTCGAGAAGAAAAAGGAATCAGAAAGAAGACTCATAAATCACTTCACACCCTTTCTAATGCATGCTCTTGTCTTAATATCATTGCTCACTAACCAATTCTGTTATGGCCTTTTTCACATAATTTAAGAGACCCCTTTTGTATCACTTTACTTTGCACATGTGAGGGACTATTAATTTTGGTTTTGTGCCTCCTTTCTGTATCAGTATGTATAGGGTTATTAGTTAGTTAGTTAGGGTGATTAGGTTAATTATTAGGTCAAATTATTTTAAGTAATTTAATTAGTTAGATTAATTTAATTTTTAAATTATTTAAGTTTAGTTATTTTTCTTAATAACCATATTCGATGGTAATTCTATTTAAATTTAATTTAAATTTTTTAGTTATTTACATTATTATTTAATTTTGCGTCGACCAATTCCAACAGTAATTAATATTTGAAAACTTTTTGCGTCGACTTGTTTTATTTGAAATTCTTTCATTACGATGATATTTAAAAACAACTGAAAAAAAAATAGACGCTAATCATGATGATCCTAATTAAATTGAGACAACATTTTCTTCAACATAATATTTTTTAGGTTTAATTATTTTATTGTTCTTTATAATTTTATTAAATTTACAATTAGATTTATATACATTTTTTAATTTAGACTCTTACATTGTTTTTAATTAATTTTGTAATTAAATCTTTATCAGTATAAAAATTAAAATATTAGAGTTAACAAAATATTTTTTGTAAATTGAAGGTACCCACAATAATTAAGAGTCTAATTAGATTTTTTATCATATTTTTAAAAAAAATATTCTGTTAAATTTAATATTTTTAACATAAAAAAAGATATAATCACAAAATTAAAAATAGTGTAAGAATTTAACAAAAAATATATATAATAAAAATCTAATTATAAAACTAATAAAATTATAGTAACTAACATAATAATTAAACTAATTTTTTATACATAAAAGAGAAAAACATAGTTTAACCTAAAGAAAGAGCTATGATAAAACATTATGGTTTGTAAAAAAAGACTTCCTTTTAGGTACGTTTAGGTCGGATCTGTCTCACAACTATGAAAACCACAAATGTGCTCCACTTATGTGAGTAGTACGAATAATATTAACTATATATATTCTTCAACAATTAAATATCTTTAATTTGGAGCATTCATTGGACTATATGTCTCCAATATATAAATATGGATGCATATAAGTGGAATGGCAGTGGGACCAATTGTACCTTTACTAATCAGCCTTTGATTCCAAAACTGAATTTTCAAATTAAAACTAGTTTTTCATGCAAATGTAGTATTTGTAATTTAATATAACTACTGTATGTAATAACTCATAAATAAAGAAATAAATCACTATTTAGTTTTAGTCCAACTCAAAATAGAAAGCAGGTGCCCATGGGAAATTGCTGTCAGAATTTTATTTATTTATTCATTTATGTGTACTTCCTGCAGTGACAAATGTACACGATTAGTTTATCACTATCATTAGTTATTATCATCTGTTTGTTATCAAATAACATAACCTCTTTTTTTGCTTTAAATAATGGGTAATGCTAGGGACTAGGGGTAGAAACAGGTCAGGCTTTGTTCTTAACAGGCTTGGCCTGTCATATAGTTAATTGGCCTGAGCCTGACCTGCAGTCTGTTATAAACTCTTTATAAATTACTAGATCTGGCCTGTTATTCAGCCTGACCTGGCCTGAAGCCTGTTAAAAGGCCTGATAATTTTTTTTACAAAAATAAAAATATTATTTAAAAAATTTTTTTTAATAAAAATAGTTATATGTAATATATCATATATTTAATATTTATAAAAAATTTTAAACTTTTAACATATTTAAAATATACAAAAATATTTATAATAAATTTAAAATATCTCATAATTTTATTAATAATAAATAATTATTTATATATTTAATTATATTTTAACAGGCTCAGGCAGGCCTGATAGACCTATAAGGCTAATTAGTAAGCCTGGGCCTGGCCTATTAATGCATTAAGTCTTTTAAAAGAGTCTGGGCCTGTACCTATTTTATAACAGGCCAGGCCAAGCTAGGCCAAACACAGGTTAGGCTGCAGGCTCCTGGCAGGCCGCCTGGCCTTTTTTCATCCCTACTAGAGAGACAATGAAATATGTTTATAATGGTTACAATTGACCGTTTAAAAGGCCCAATTTAGTTTAATAGAGTAAATTAACCCATTAATAACCCTAATTTATTATAGCTGTTTAGTTAACCATACCACAAAATTTTAAGTAATTACATTTTTTCCCAAAATTCTAATACAGTAGGTTGAGACCGTTTCACTCCCTATCCAAAACCCTTGCAATTGTTGCAGAACCTTGACCAGGAAGACCCGTCAGCGCCGTAAATGTCAACCACGGAAGGCGAACAGGGAACGGAAGCGCACCTACCGTGGCAGTCGAGAACACCCCGCCGTGACCGCCGTCGAGGCCATCCGTGCTCCGCCTCCGATCAGAACCGAAGGGAGAGTGGCTGCTGAACATCCCACCGTCACCGACCCGGAGTCCATCTACGCTCCGCCTCCGATCAGAGCTGAAGGCAGAGGAGCGCTCACCCCCAAAACGAGCAATCGAACAGTTCTACTCGCGTGGACAACGCCATCGCCGAGCAGCTAAACATCCGATTCGAGGAAACCAACCGCGTGCTCGTCACAGGGAAAACATCTAACATCATCAGCGGAAAATCATAACAATCTAAGGTAAGTATGTGGTGTTGTTCATTTTTTTAAGGGTTATCACTATTGTATGTTATATTATAGATAGATTTTGTTGATGATATGAGTGATTAACCATGGTGAGAAAGCTTTGGGTGCGATGGTAGCATTCCGGAGATTGTGCAGTAGATAGTTCATTTACGTTGTTGCAATTTATGATGATTTAACTTTAGTGCGAAAAAAGGACGAAAAAGTTTGTTGGTTTTGATTTCATATCAGTTTAAATTAATTTTTTTCTTTTTTTTTTGACAGCATCTGTGTGGACCATGTGCATCTAATTTAACGTTAACTTGCTTGACCATTGTTGAATCTTCGTTGATATTATCTTCATTTTTTTGGTAGCTTTGTTTTAGCAATTGATTAAAGTTTAGCGCGAATTTAATTGTGTGAATTTAATAAGGCTTGCTAATTGTTGTGCTTTTAATTGTATGAGTTGATATGTGAGTCTGCTTAAATTCAAGCTGAATGCAGCATTTGTATGAGTCGGTCTGTGTTTAATGTGTGCACTGGAGGGGTTTGTGCATTGTTTCTACTTATTTTTGTAGGGAATATGATTTTAGTCATTGGATTATGTAATTGTTAATTTGTCATGTTATATTTTTTTTCCTTGTTATAAAGTGAAAATAACCTTGCATTGCATTGCAGAGGACCAATTGCATGATCAGGTGTTAGCATACTCACAGCACCTAGCACAAGAATGTTGACGCGACGGGCTGAAGGATTACCACCTATGAAAAAGGTCAAAGACAGGAAAAATTAGCATACTCATACTAGACTAAAACTTTTGATATGCTTGTTTTGCTTATACACTGGTTCTAGTCTTGGAAATTTATTTATGTGAAACTAGGAGGACGTAACTATGGACCCTCTTTTACCTTTTGTAATTTTGTGAATATGTTGGTCTTCATTCACTCAGGCATGACATTCTAAAAAATTCATGAAAGTGAACATCCATTTTCTTTGTGAAAGGAATCATCCATATTCTAGCTAAAACGAATATCCGTCTAACTATGTCTTTATTCAGGGATTTATCATTAGTTTTCCAAAATGGAACGACTTGAAATTGTTAAGCATTGAGTTCTTGAAATTTGAACTTGAGTTAAGTTTTCATGAATCATTATGAACAAATGTTACAGCGAAAATGAACATCAGTTTTTCTGTGAAAGTAACCATCTAGAATCTTACTATAACGAACATCCAGTCTTTATTCAGAGATTTATGTTTACTTTTCCAAAGTCAAATGACTTGAATTTGTTAAGTATTGAGTTCTTGAATTTCGACATTGAGCTAAGATTTCATAAAGCGTCCTGAATAGACGCTATAGTGACCACAGTCTGAACATCCAGTTATATGTAAAGATGAATATCCAACATTTGTGAGTAGCGATAATCGTGTAATCAATAGGTAAGATTATATAATCAGAATGAATATCCATCTTGTCTAATAAATTAACCATCCGAATGGATACAATAACGGTGAACATCATTAATATTTAGAAACGAACATCCAATTTTTTTTAAAATAAACCCATTCTTTCCAAACCAGATAACTGTTTTTGTTTATAGTATCTAATACATGAATTATGTACTAAAAGTCATGTCCAACAGAAACTAACTATTGTTTAATGAGCTTAACAAAGACATGAACCCATCAAATTGGTGGGGCTCATTACAGCGAACATGAGCACCGACCTCTAGAGTCCAAACCTCGTAACTAAGATCCGTCTCTTCACTTTCAACCTCAATAACATTCGATAGTTGCATGTCCTATAATTCCAAAAAAATAAAAAAAAAATAAGATAAATCCTTAGTATATATCATTTGCTTGAAACCTCACTAACTAGCACAAATAATGTAACCATAAAAAAGAAATCAAGTCAATCATTCTACCAAGCACATAGACCAAAAAAGAAACCTCACTAACCAGCACAAACAATGTCACTATACATCACATACATGAACATGCAGTAGATACAACTACCAAGCACATAGTTCAGACATCGGTTTCAGAGCCAATGGTAACTAGAGTTGTTTTTTATTCATTTAGTGTTTATCATGTGTGATCATATGTATATTCCAAACTGAACATGCAGGAAGCATATTAAGTCGCCCATCCGTTGATAACTAACTCTTTACTATTTAATTTTTATTATCAAATTAAATCTTAATGATGATAATAACATTCACTGTTTTTCATATTCAACAATCTCATGCTTATACATGCAATTTACATTAAGCCATATAAATTCATATGCCAATAAAAGTTAGTCCAAGAAAGACCTAGTTTCATCCAGCATCACATTAATATGCCATGCTTAAGTAACACATACAAATTTCTCATACATAAAAGCATACCATGAACATAAAACCTTCATAAATTTGGTTGAATCATGAATGTTTATGATGCATTTGGATAAGCATTAAACAAAAAAATAAATATGCCACTTGAAAGATGGAACACGACACAGCGGTTTAACCAAATTGGACTCCATTAAAGAACTTCCACAGAGTGATAATATGAAGACAAACCTAATATATAAAATGTTGAGGAAAACAGGTTGAAAATGTGTAATATGCTCAAAAGAAAGTGAGGTTTTCCATAATTAAGGAGTCTAAGTAACTAATAAAGGAATATATGCAATTAACACACAAACAACTTAGACTAAAGCAATTTAGAGTGAATTGGGGCTGAAAAACTTAGTTATTGCAATTGTGTATTAAATTTGCAAGGGTTAATCAAAATTAGCACAAAGAAAATAATCAAGGCAATAATAAAGAAGCTCACTTATTCATGTCAAAGAGTATAAAATAATCACATAAACACAACCCTTTGTTTAAGGAGCAATAATTTTGATAAAAAATAATTTTAATTGCTCAAAAACTTTGAAGAACGAGTGATGATGTATGTGATAATTTATGTTCAAAACCAACATGAATAAACCATTTCATTCAAATCACTCAATAAAACATGGTATGCACTTCTTAAAAATATACCAAACAATTGATAACATCTGAATTTTTAACCAAATTGGTATTTTGATAAAAAAAAAGCACAAACAAGTGCATAACAAAATTCAAGCTCAAACATCATTAGAAATCACATAAAACTGCACAATTGTAAATTATAATGTCTCATGAGAATAGAATTTATGTCAAATATTGGCCATACATAAGAATTAAACATACAGATTTTATTTAGGCATTTCATCGAATATATAGTGTGCATCATATGTAAACAGAGCATTCAGTTCAATGGAAGCAGCAATCAACCCATAAAATTCAGCCAACAAACACGTTCAATCTAACAATAGATATTAAATAGTTCTAAGTCTAATCTATATGCAGAAACCAAAATTAAAAGTAATGAAATAAATAAAATAGAAAGAACCCGGTACAAGGAAAGGGATGGAACCTGCGTTGATGAAAGAGAGAAAGAAGAACGGGGACAGTGATGGTGTCGCAGTGGTACAGAACTTAGCCGCTGCTGGGTTGCACCGGGGCGTTGCTCGCCGGAGCTGGCAGGCGCGAATGGCGGCGTGGGGCAGCAAACACGGCAAGGAGAAATAGGGAAGGAGGAAAGAAAGAAAAGAGAGAAAGGGTGGGCAACGGTGGTTAGTTGGCTGGGGGTGATACTTAGGGTGATCTGGGTTGAGAAAACGAAGAAGAGAGATAAGGGTTGGTTAGAGAAGAAGTGATGGAAAGATAGAAGGTAATGGCAGATTTAGAGAGGGGTTTGTTGTTTTGATTCTATAATTGAGGGTAATCCTAATTTAATTCAAATTTCAAATTAGAAAGAATTTAAAATTAAATAACTACCTATAATTTAATTTTAATTATAATTAAATCCTATTGTACGCATTGTACAATAAAATTATTGTCTCCTCATACTTTTCCTTAAATAATTTATAAGAGTTTTAATTATAAGAGATGAAATTCAATTTGAATAAGCAATAATCTAGTGATCTACCTACCGTGTGATACATATCATCGATTTTGTTTTGAACAAGATTTTACATATATAAAAGAAGTTATGTTATGCTGTCTTTAGAAAAAGAATTTGGAGAAAATTTCAGATTGCCAACTCACAATACATATTACCAGTTATCCGTAGATTAAAAGCCCATGAGGATAATGTTCTCAAAGTTAGAATTTTATGTGGTGGTTATTATAATGATTGGTTTTCTTTTTTATAAAAATAGGTTGAATGTTTAAGTTTATATTTTTGTGAGTCTATAAAATAATTGAGTGTTTCGCTTTAAATTTTGAATATTAGTATATATTATTGGGTCTTAGAATCTTATGATTAGTGTTTATAATAAATAAGATAAGATAATTAACAAAAATTTTGAACTCAAAAATTTAAATTGGAGAATTTGTTTTGTACAAATTTATAAAAAAAGGCAATAATAAATATACTGATTACTTAGCTAAAAAAAATTTAGAGCATGAGAAAGGTATTTTGTTATGGAATTCTCCTCCCAAAAACTTATTTGAATCTATTTTGAGAATGATAAAGGGGCTATATTACCCCGATTAATCTGTATTTAGTTTTTTTTTGTATTTTTTTTTACTTTATGTCTTTTTTAATACCAAAAATATAAAATAAAAAAAAAGATACTATAGTACTAGTTGTGATTTAAATCTTCGATGATTAAGACCTAATCACTCTCTATATATATGTTATAAGAAAAAGATACATACTTTTATTTAATTTTTTTAACAACTAACGAATCCATTACATATTATCTCTGAGAAAATTAGATAGAAGATATATTTTTGAGTACCAAATGCTCACACAAATATTATTTTCAAACCACTTTGCTCATATAATAATCATAAATTATAGAGTAGGTGTGTATATAGTCAGCATTTTCTATTTGGTATTCTAACTTTTGGTATAGACCTGCGATAAAATCTAGCACACAAAACCTTAAAAATATAATAAGCAACTAATTATATGACCACAATATAAATTAAAAAGAAAAAAAAAGTGAAATTCCCCATCCAAACACTTCAGGCATTTTCTTTTTAAAAGATTGTAGTACGTAATAATAAGTTTATGGGAAAGTATGGAGAGCTAATGAAATATTTGTACGTTATGTACAATGGAAGTTTATGTAATATTAGAGATATAATCATTAGTGTTGTTATCTTTTTCCATTAGCGTAAGCCTTTGGGATGAGTAGTATCATGACATGACATTAGAGTTTTAAATTCGAAAGGTCAAGAATTTAATTTTTAGTGCTTAAACTTTTGGGATATATA
>NC_029780.3:32823808-32854843 GCF_000817695.3 Arachis duranensis
AATCTAAAAAAATTTAAAATTATTTTATTTTATATTTATTAATTACTGTTTAATTATATTATTTTACATTTTTTAATTATTGTTAAAATAATTGAGTAATATTATATGTATAAAATTTTAGATATTAAATTAAATAAAATAATTTTTTATTTTTATCTCTCTAGAATTTTTTGTAACATAATTATAATTAATTGCTAAAGACAATTGATCACATCTAATTTTCAAGTTACGAATATAAAAGTTTTTCATGCCACCACAATCACAATACTTGCTCAATGTATATGCTCTATGGAGTATAAAGCAAAGGGTTATTATGCTGAAAGGTAATTAATATTGAATGAAAAGTGGCTATTGCACTTTTTACAATAAAAAAAATTATTTAACAAAACCAATTATAATCTTTATTCTTCACCCAACTTCATATTCATCATAGAAATTCTCAAAATAGAGTATGAAAAGTTAGAATTTTTATGTATGAAAATTTTCATTTTTCTGAACTCTCAGTTGAGAGGTATAGAAAGTGTCTTATATAGCTGTTAGGTTAACAAATGGCATTGTTGTAACCATTTAGTAATTAAGTGGACAATAATAATTATAAAAATATATAAATTATAATAAATATATTAATTGAAAACTTAAATTTTATTTTTTATAATTTTTTAATTACTTTTTAATTAATAATTTTATCATGTATCTTATATTTTTAGGACATATATTAACTAAATCCAAAATTAATAATGACTTTTATAACTTAAATTAAAGGATCACTTGCAATCACAACAATTCTAATTGTGCTCATGCTCATTGTGACAATGCAATTTTCCTTTGAAACCTTAAAACTCACAATTGCTTATATATAAGTTTAACTCTTGTGCACAAAAATTGAATCATCACTTTCACTCCTGATACTTGTTATATAATGACGATAGCGGCATTATTACATGTGAGATCCACAAAAAAAGTTGATTGAATTAATATAGTAGAGATAATGGAGAGTAACAGTAGAAGTAGTAGTAATAATGAGGATATGAGTTTGCCGATTGCAAATGTGGGAAGAATAATGAAGCAAGTGGTGCCAGGAAGTGGAAAGATCTCAAAAGAAGGGAAGCAGTTAATGCAAGAGTGCGTGACAGAGTTCATAAGCTTTGTGACGGGTGAGGCCTCTGCCAAGTGTCACAAGGAGAATCGAAAGACCGTTAACGGCGACGACATCTGCTGGGCGCTTTCTTCCTTAGGGTTTGACAACTACGCCGAGGCCATCTCCAGGTACTTGTATAAATACCGCCTTGCTCACACTCACAGGGAACAAAACCTTCTTTCCAACAATAACAACAACAAAGAACATTCTAGAGTTTAGGGTTTAGGCTTCTGGACTCTAATTCTATTAAGTTACAAGGTGATGACGATCTATGATTATGTACTCTACCATTTTCTGATTTTGTTGGATACTTTGATCTATAGGAAACTTAATTTGGAATTGTCCTATACATATCTACTACTCGTTAATTAATTTAAATAAAGGTATTTTTATTTTCCTTTTTCTTTCTATATATCTTGAATCTTAATAATCATTACACACAGAAGGTTATTAATCATTCCATCTGATGAGTGTTTTTTCTTAGAATGAAATAAAGCTTCAGGTTAAAAGTCCAGGAGAAAAGGCAGGTTTGCTTTTACCCCAGATATGCTTTATCTAATTATATACATAGTCCAAATTGAATGAAAACTAAACTTGTCCCTATAAGGAGATTGATTAATATGAACATATATATTTTCTATAAGGAGATTGGTGAAATTTAGTTCCTATCCAGATCCATCTTATCCCACAAAGTGCATATTAGTCTTCCAAAAGCTAACACAACAGGTTGCCTTTGGTTCCTTTTTTGGTCTTTCCATTTCTTGGGCAAAAAAGTTAATTAATTTCAGCAGCTTATTTGATTTTTCACCAATTCATATATAACTTTGCTCTAGATTAGAAACTAGAAATTACAATTGTTCAGTTATTTCTTTAGTCACCAGTATAAAATTCAACACATATGGCTGGGTTCAGATCAGATTCAGGTCAGTAATTTGTACATGAGCATTTACACACACAACTCCAATATTTAAAAGTAACTTCTAAACATATATAGATTTATTCTTAGTTAACATCACATTATATAACTTTTAAACCACTTCCTTAAATTAGTTAGGATCAATAATAGAGATACTACATGTAAAAAGTAAATTGATCAAAAAAAAAATCACGGATCTGACTGGTCAACGTTAAAGTCAATGTTTATATTACATCAACGTAACTTTAAATAAAGTGTGTTCATATCCATAAATGCCATAGTATTTAAAGCCTTTGTTCTCTTAATAAATCTTATACTGGAGAAAGAGATAGATAGATTTTCTCTTCTCTTAATAAAGCCTTTTTTTTATTAAACTGATGAGTGAACTAACCATGTAACTAATCCAACTTGGTTGATAAATTAACTGCAGCAGTATGTAACCAAAAAACAAATTAAATTATCCAGTAATAGTGAAAGATTGAAAGCAAGTTATAAAATAAAAGTAGTGATTATAGGTACTAATATATAATATGTACACATACACTTAGAAATTTATAAACTTGATGCATATATATATATATATATATAGTGAAAATGGAATCATATCTACCATCAGGCATGCCTGCAACATTCAATTCTTCCATATAATTTGAAATGAAAGTAAATTAGAGCATGGTTGGTTCTATTAAAGTTGAGAGCACAGAAATTTATTGCCCCTTGTGTCAGAAATTAGGGTTTCTGTATGGATCGGATATGGTCACGGCCTCAGTTATTGGGACCACTTCTCAACTAGATATAAATTTCTCTGACAAACACACAAACACATACATGTCACATAATAGATTATTACTGGGATATGAGGTATTGCATTATTGTACTGTACTACTGATCGAAAACAACCATTCCCATCCATCTGCAACTCTCTGAAGAGAAGAGAGGTAATAATGTTCTAAAATAATTTGCATATATACTCAGATAATATTATTATTATTAAAGTGCCCGGAAGAGTCTTTGTCAAGGTAGTAGAGGGGAGTTGAATCAAAATCTTTAAAAATGAAGGTTTCGGTTCGACCTTTTCGAAACGGAGACAATCGGCTGCTAATTAATTGACTCTTCTCCCCTTCATCAAGGAGTTAGGTTAGGAGGACTAATTAGTTAATTGTCTCATAACCAATCATTTTTATCTTAATATATGTATCCATAATATTACAATGGAGCAAGGTTGATATATATATATATATATATATACACGCACAGTAAGTCACCAAAAAAATATACACGCACAGTTTCTTTTTATTTTAAGAAAAGAACAAATAAGACTCTGACTTTTTAATTTAAAGACAAATTCGTCTTTTAAAATTAAAAAAATATAAAATTATTCTTTATCTTACAAAATGTGTGATATTAAATTTTTTTTGTACAATTGCTTAATAAAAAAAATAACAGAATGAGCTTATGTATCATCCATATATCTGTTATGGTACTTACGTGGTCCGTGATAAAAGATTTGAAGATAGATAAGTTCCCAAACTTCATAACAATGTCGTTTTGCGAGGAATTTTCTTTGATTGGCTTCTTTATTTTTTTGTCCGAAGAATTTTTAAAGCCCCTCTATCGTTCAAGTTTTGTTCATAAATGAAGAAAATAATAAATTTTCATATTTCAAATACTCCGTTAAAGAATAACTTGAATCAATGGAATCTTTTTTCTACATCTCCATTCTATAAAAAAGATAAATTAAAAAAAAAGCTCGAAAATCAAATTAAATTAAATAGAACCTACCCCCACCAAAATTATCAGATATAATAGAGCACGTTCATGTGATGACTGTGAGCCCTAATATGAGCAAGAACACTTTTAATCCTTTCATGTCTTTGAAGTTCATCAACATAATATGATACACTTTTTCTATTTTCATAGGTTTTTAACAAAACTGCAGGATGCACAAGTGGATAGACAGGTTTAGGAAATTAAAAGAAACATCCTTCTATTTACGAAAACGAAAAGTATAGGAAACTAAGATAAACCAGCCAACCTTTTAAACAATTTCATTTAATAATTAATTTTAAATTTTTTAAATTCAAAATTTGAATAATTAAAAGCTGATTAAGTAAATCCTAATAAAAATTTGTGAAAATGCTTTCTCTTCTCTTCCACTCCCACTCCCATAGTCAAACACACAGAAACCCTTTTCCTTCTTCCATTTCCACAGCCACGCTGTCCACACTCTTTTCCAGTTGGTGCAGCAACCGTAACACCTAACACCATGCTGTTAGCCGACAACCACAACCACCTCTTCATTGCCGCGAAGGAAATCGGAAGAAGTTCCATCGTCCCCTCTCCTTTGTTTCATCGTTGCACCACCGCTTCGTCGTCCAGGGATCACTTCTCCTCCTCAGTTGTTTGGGCTTTTTGTTAGGAAACTCATTTGAATTGGCTGGTAGTTGGCAGATACTGAATTGGTTCTCTAGTGGAATTATTACAAAAAATTGTAGATAAAACGACTCAAATGAGCAGCTTTCCCTGCAAGGTTAACTTCAGACAACATGAAAACTGCAAACTGTTGAACACTTTCGTCCAATCTTAATCAATTGAGAGTAGAAATAAACCTTGAAGATTTTGCCATCAAATTAATAATTGCAAAATCTCTTCTAATAGATTCTCTCGCACCAACTAAGTGAAAATTAAAAGAGAAAGATATATGAGAATGAATAAGTTAGGAGGAAACTGAACCTGAGAAGAAGAGGCAGGACACATGCTAGAAATGAATAGAAATTTCAATCTATGGCTTCTCGAAATGGGGGCGGTGCCATTGTGCCTTTAACTTCTTAGTTCATATAGGAACAAAACTTCAATGGTAAAAAAAATGTTTCAGATAGGAAGAAAATTGAAGAGGCCAAGGACTCATCACAAAAAGACATTATTTTGAAGTCTAAGAACTTATCCATCTTCGAACTTTTTTACAACGGACCACGTAAGCACAGTAACGGATATATGGACGACACATCAGCTCAATTCGTTACGTTTTTATTAAGTAATTGCACAAAAAGATTTAAATGTCACACATTTTATAAGATGAGAGATGATTTTATATTTTTCAATTTTAAAAAACAAATTTATCTTCGAATTAAAAAGTTAAACACCTATTTAGTTATAATAAGATACACATCATTTTTAATTCTAGTTACAAATTTTAAGTGGGGCAAGTGCTCAGAATTCAGATAGCAATGAGACGGACATATACTATTCGATCTCCGTCCCAGTATTATATCCGTTGGATATTCATTTTATTTTTATTCGTGCATGTCAAATGTAATTTACTCACTTTATTGTCTTAAATTAATAAGATTTAATTTATATGAAAAAAATATATATCAATAAATGATAAAAATATGTATGTATTTTATTAGAATTATGCTAAGTATATATTAAAATTAATTACTAAAATTAGTTATTAATATAAAATATATATTAAAATATTAAAATATATTAAAAAATTAGCTAAATTACCTATATATAAATATATAATACTTAATTTAATAATTGATTTTTTTGTACATATCACATTTTTTTTACTAAAACCTTAATATATAATAACTCAATATATTTTTAAATTTATTCATTCTATTTTTATATTTAATAATTATTGTAGCCGTATATTTATTTATATTATAGGAAGATGTTCACGTATACCACTACATTTACTTGGAATATGATATTTCAATTTTTACAATTATTGAGATTTATATTAAACAATACATGTGCTCAAGATTTAATGAATAAAAATGTTGTGTACAGCAATTATAAAAAGTCCACAAAAAACTCGCAACAGGTTCTTCCTTTTATCAGTTGGGAATGGATTAAAATGTCCAATCTACCCAACTTGTATTGGACTGCTGCATCATGATATATGTTATGTCAAGCTTTTTTTTCAAGATATGAGTCCTCAGCTCAACTTAATTCACAGTGGGTTTTATTTTTTATTTTTTATTTTTTATTTTTTTTAAATTGACCTCTTAAATACATGTATAATGTATTATCATGAATGTTATGGGATTAAAAGTTTATTAAAAAATCTTTGAAAAATAATGTTAAAATGTTTACTTTTGTTCTTTTTTAATTTATTTAAAATTTTTAATTTGTGTCAAATTTTAAAAAATTTATTATTTTATATATCATTTCATACTTCGTTAACAAAATAATAAAATATATAAAAAAAATTTTGGTTATATTTTGTAATTTTATGCATGAAAAATATGTAAATATTTTACTTTTATATAAGCATACTATACACAACTGAACTGACAAAAAATTTTGAAAGAACGAAAAAATTATTTTAGGTTTCACTATAAAAAGTATATTATTCCTATGTTAAATGTAATTTTTTTTAGTTTAATTATTTTATAGGTTTTTATAATTTTATTAAATTTTTTATTAGGAACGAATTTAGAGGGGGATGAGTAGTGGTTTCGACACCCCAAAATTTTAAAGAATTATACTTATACATGATATATGTATTAAATAAATAAAAAATATAATGTTGGATAATTTAATATTTTATATGTATTATCTTTTATTAGGTGATGAATTTATGTCCCAATTATTTAGCCTATTAATATTTTTCACTTATCCATCGTACCCTCAAGTCTTTATATCTTTTAAATTAGTTTTTATATAATCATCTCTATATCTATTTTGAAAAAAATTTATTTGTTTTTTAATATTAATATATTTAAATTTATATTATCATAAAAACTATCCATAAGAGTTAAGTATGATTTTGGTTCCTACTGTGTAGATCAAAAAAATTTTTCTTTCTCAATTTTTTTGTATACAAAATCGTCCCTAAGGTTTAACTTGATTTTAAAATCGTCATTTTATTTAAGTTTTAAATTTTATTACCAAATTATTTCTAACAAAATAAAATTATAAAATAAAAATTAAAAGGAAAAAAAAAGAACGGACGAGAGGGAGAAGGGAATCACGCGAAGGGAAGATGGAAGAAGGAGGGAAGAGAAGGTGGGGAGAAGGAAGAAGAAGGAGGAAGGGAGGGTGGTGACGACACCGACAAGAGAGGACGGACGTCAACGCCAGCAGATTAGGGAGGAGGACGCCGCCGCGTCGCTGTTTTACTCATTCTCCTCGCTAGCTTGCTAGTCGCCGCTACTCTTCGCCGTTTGCTGCTGCTCCTTGTCGCTCGTTGTTGCTTCGCGTCCTCACCGCTGGATCTCGCTGCTGCTCCTTCTCATCGCTAGATTGACGTTGGTTCTCTCTAGGATTCCAATTATGTTTCTGATATGTTGATTTTGTTAATTAAGTTGATTATTCTGCTTCTTTTGTTAATTACATTATTAGATTTGATTTATTAATCACATTGTTGTTGTTGACTCTGATTTCTATCTGATTGATTTCATTATTCTTTTGCTTTTACTTCTTTCATTTCTAATTCTATTCCATTCTTCTGCTTCTAATATTTGCTAGTTAAAATTTTATTTTGATTTTTTGATATTTATTAGTTAAAATTCTGCTGCTGCTGTTGAAATTTTAGTTGAAGAAGAAGAAAAAGAAAAATATATGCTATTGTGATAGAGAAGAAGAAAAAGAAAAATAGAAACTAAGTATTTTTATGAAGAAAGAGAAGGGTATTTTGGTTTGAAGGACAATTTTAAAACAAAGTTAAACCTTATGGACGATTTTGTATGCAAAAGAAGGTTGGGGACGAAAAAAAATTTTCAGCATATACTTTCGAGACCAAAATTGTATTTAACCCTATTAATAATGACTTACATAGTTATATTTTAGTAATCACATTGTGTACTTTAAATGTTCTTTTTTTATAAAAATATTCAATTTTTCCTAAATTTATATTGTTAAAAAAATTTATAAAGATATTTTATAAAAGTACTGCATCTTTTACATAATTAATAATTTATAATTTATTTTTAAAATTTTTAAAAGAATTAATTTTAATTAAGAAAAACACTATAAATAATTAATATTTTATAATTTCATAATATATTATTGATATTGTTGTGTTTCTTATATATAATTGTGATGCTAAAAATAAAATTGTGAAAAAATTTTATAATTTTTTAATATATATTGATAAAATTTTTGAAAAACCAACTCAATAACCATAAGTTATATCTAATAAATTGCTTTTATGAAATGAAAAAATATAATTAAAAAATAATTAAAAATTTTGTCTAAAATTCAACCCATCCATATTAAAATTTTTAGATTCGTTCTTGATTAGGTTGGTATATTTCTTTCTCTTCTTTTCAATTGTGTCCCTATACCATATCAAATTTTGTAATTAAATTCCTGTTGTGACAAAAATATTGAAACTAACATATTATTCTGTTAAACAAAATGAATATACCTAACACTTGACTGAATATTCTATATAGTTTAGCAGAATATTTCGTTAATTCTAACATTTTTGTCACGATATGGACTTAGTCATAATATTTGATATGGTATAGAAATTCAATTGAAAAAAAAAGTATAGAAACTTAATTAAAAATTTGATAAAATTACAGAATTGACAAAGTAATTAAACTTTTTTTTTCTATTTTTCATTTTCAACTGATCCATTTCTCAAGTATCCATTTCTCAAGTATTACATCAAATGACTTGAATTGATTGTTATTTGTACTTTAAGATTGAATTAGCTGAATCATCATTTTTACTTCACAAAGCTCAACTTTTTTTGAGAAAATAACAAATAATTAGGTCTTTTATCTTTTATCTCGAAGACAACTAAGTTTTTGATTAATTAAAAATACAAAAATGTCTCTCACTTTTTAAAAAACAAGACATTTAAGTCTCTCCAAAAGACTTATTTGTCTTTATATATTTTAAACGGAAAGACTTAAATATCTCGCATTTTAGAAGGTGAAGATCGTTTTTGTATTTTTAATTAATCAGAGACTTACATGTCTTCAAATTAAAAAATTAGGGACTTATTTATCTTTTTTTATTATTTTTTATAAATTTAAAACTATTTTCTATATATATTATGTATCTAATACATGTTTTTTTAGCATATAATTTTATTCATCACGAATAAAGGCTCCATCTTAATTAAAATGTGTATTTAAGATTAACCATTAAAGAGTATTCTTTTTAAATATAATTTTGTTAATTTTTTTATCTTTTGAGACCAAATTAGTAATTCTTATGAATTTTGATTTAATATATTCATAATTTATTTTTACGTATTTGATATATATATATTAAAGAATTTTATTTTATAAAAAGTAAAGTTGTTAAACTCTCGAATTAATTCTTAAATTTTTATAAGTTTATGAATTTATATTAATAAAATGAGTAAATTTAATAACTAATAATTTAGATTTAAATAAACTAGAATAAATTCGAGTAAATTTCATAAATTTGTATAAATTCGGTAATTCTTGAATATACTATTTTAAATTTATTTTAACATCTTAAGTATTAAAACATTTAATTTTAAATTAAAATTTAAAAATTAAAGATTTGACATTTATATCTAATAAATTTTAGTTTTTAATATCACATATTTGTGATTTATTCAAAGATAGGTGATCAGGATAGAAAAAAATATTTAATAAAGTAAAGTAAATTTTACTATCATGTTTTTTATTACTTAATTGATGTGAGAAAAATAAATTAAAAGAGACTTAAAATCGTTTTATAACAAAATATTAATATATAAGTAAAAGAGTTGCATGTTTCAAGTAATCTTAAAAATAAGCTCAAATTAAACTCTATAATTTAATTATCAAATTAAATTAATAATTTAATAAATATTAGAATACTTATTAATGCATGAACTTACATGTTTAAACAAGTAGTAAATAAGTTGTCACGTTATATTTAATATATTCGTTATTATTTTATGCATACTAATGTTATGACTTAAGCAAAAATATTATATATATATTAAAATTATTCACTAAATTATTTATGATATTGTTTATATATAGATCCATCGAAAATTAATTTCCATTTAATTAAATTTGAACATAATAATTGTGGGCTAATATCTGCAATAAAGTAACTTTTCTATTATATGTTGTTATTTGTTATTTGTTAGTCACTAGCCAATTTTTTTTGAGTTGGTCTTTTGTGACAAATCAACTCTATAAGTGAAGTTATTTTTATCATTTCTACCTTCACTATAAGACAAATAACTCTTGACAAATTTTTTGTAAGTGAAATATCGTATTCCAGTTTTTGCAGTGGAATACGTGATAATTTTTCTATATTATATATGTCCTGAGATAGATAAACGCCACAAAATATTAAGCTCGAATTTATTCGTCTCGTAACAAAACCCGCTACAGAGACAACACGCCTCGGTGCAAAGGGGTAAATTACTCACTCTAAATCTCCAATAGGGATGAAGTAAATATATGTGAGTAGGTGGTATTATTGTCATTCTTATTTCTTACCACTTTTGATTAAGTAATTGGTTCGTCTCTACGCGTACTTGATATGATTGGTTAAATTAAATATTTTTATTAATAAAATAAGAATTTCGTTAATGATACTAAAAATTAAAAATTTTAGTAAAAATAATATTTCTTTATTTTAATATATTAAATTAATTTTTCCGATAATTGAAATATAAAACTCAAAGTAAAAGGATAAATATATAATAAAAGTACAAAGCAAGTCTATCAAAACTTATTACATGTACTGTATATCAAAACTGCATTCAAAATTGATATTTTAAATTTTTTTTTAACTTGTGTTTTAAAGTACTATTTAACTGTAAATTCATCATGATTTTGTGATTAATCCCAAGAAAAAGTAAAAGAAAACTCTCACTATACATATCAATCAAATTGAATTTTCGTTTTCATAATAATTAACAAATATGCACGACTGTTATTCAACGTATGCCAATATATTCCTAGTAAATACTTAGTATATAGGCACACAAAATACAGTTTTTTAGATTTTAGAAGCAGTGAAGTACTCATACTTTATTTAAAGTCAATGCAATTCTATATAGTTCAATATATATGATCAAAATTTTAACATGTGATGAGAGATTATATTATTGAAACCTCAAATTGAAAGAACTTATACACAGGAACATGATTATATTATGACGGCCCAGAAATCAAACCACAACTTTTGGAGCATATTGAAAGCAGCAAACTCATCAGGACTGAAATGCATGTGCAATGTTTTAACCAATTTATAATTAAGTAAAGTTTGTAAATGTTTTGTCAATATATTATGAAGTTAATCTTGATGCACCGTGAGTTTAAAACAATTTTGCATATATATTTAATTACGTATTATTACATAATAAGTAAACATAATTATATTTTAAGATAATTACGCAAACAATCATTTAAAAGAATGAATGTGATTGAATAAATATATAAAACGTTTTACTATTAATACATTAAAATTAAATTCATTAATTTTGCTGTATATAATACCGTAATTGTTTTTTATTTATTTTATACATTTTTAATATAGAATAAAGTAATAATTTTGTTCTCCCAATGTTTAATATATCTAGCTAGTATCCTAGCTATTTCCATCCCAAAATATTTTAAATTAATGTTGTCCTATTATTAAATTTGACACGAATAATTAATAAATTGATGAATGTAAATATTAATATTATTAGTTAAGTCATATCTTTTTATTTTTATATGATAAAAAAATATAACTAAAATTGTCTTATAACACTTCTTGTTCTTCTTATAATAAAAAATCTCAAATCTTAATAATCAAATTTCAAAGCTCCAAACTAAAAAAAATTATATTAGTAAGTTAATTTTATTTACATATTAAAATTGAATGTTATTAACTTTTTAATATACTAATTGTTTGTGTTAAATTTAACTAACCCGTTTAAAATTTTTTGAATTAAAATAAAATGATTGAAATATTAAGAATTAAATTAAGGTTTGATCTAAATATTGAAGACTAAAATAATACTTTTTCTTCAATAAAAAATAACTTATAAAATGTATATTTTTTAATATTTCCAATCATCTATTTTAATTAATTTTAAAATTATTTATATCAAATTTATAACTATATGAATAATAAAAATAAAAAATGATTCTTTTTAAAACAATAAAAAGACCGTATCTGTTGTTGAGCGCTAATATATACAATTACACACGAAAAAATCTAATTTATTGATACCTTAAAGTTTGTAACTCCGGTTCTATAGACACGACACAAGAAAGGGATGACGAGACTATTATTAATTGGCATTTTGAAATGAACAGTGTTCCCATTGACTCCGACCATGAAATTACGGCATCGAGATCCATAACCTGCCTGCATACATTCCTTTTGAGGGAATGGGACCCTCTCAAATTGTAGCAAACCGCGTCACATGTGCCTTTTTTTCAGGATATTAGGCAAATTAAACCATGGCATGGATAATGATTCATGATTCATATTTTTCTCGTCAATAATATAATTTAACTTAAACAAATCTATCCTCAACGCATTAAAAGAAGAAAAAAAAACCTAAAAACACTGTATATATAAAATAAATTATTATTTTTATCTTTAAATATTTAAAATCCTGATAAATTTATTGAAAAAATGAATTTTAATTAATAAAACTACTCGAATCTTAAAAAATTTAAAATTTTTAAATTATTCATCCTAACCTAACTTATGATCTCATCCTCTATTTTAATCTCTAATTTTTTATCGCCATTATCTAAATCCCTCCTCATCTAATATGTTATCTCAAATTTGTCAAGAAAAAAATCATGACAACTCAATTCAGACTCTATAATCACAAATATAGTGGGAAGAATGTAAAAAATTTTATCTTGGGCAACAACTATAAGCAATGCCCCACTATATTTCTCATACAAATGAATATTGCTGCAACGCTAGCAATATTCTCGAAACCTTGTTATACGACCTAATTACGATAGATTTGGGACATTCTCTTTTACTTGTCTGTTGACACTTTTCTGTACAAACTACAAAGTTTGAAATAGTAATTGTGTTGTGTTGCATTTTGCAAAATTGGAATGGAAACAAGAAATTAGCTAGCTTGTATGATGAGATATTCAAGTGATGGGCATGGCCATGAGATATTGTCGATGCCAAACAAGTGAAGGTCCTCCATACTTACACACCTCAAAGCCAAGAGCAAAATTTTGTGGACAATATTTATTAATAGACAAAATTAGGTCTTAACCAGTATTCAAAATTTTGTCTAAGTGCTACATGGAGACACTGTAGGTGTCCTTATGAATATTGCTTATATTAATAATGGTATTTAATGGAAAACAGAGTATTTAGTGGAAGCAACAAGAAGAATAGAGAGATTTTTTGTGAAGTGTAGTGCACTTTTAACAAAAACTTAATCTGCTCAATAACAAAAAAGCCTAATTAGACTTAACAATAGAAAACATTCTTTATATAACACCTACTAATCACAACTGCTTAAAACTATTTTTCAGTTAAACAGAGTACCAAGAAGTACCCTTTACTTGTTGAATTCCTCAATCTTGCTCTCTTGATGTGTGGTGTTAATACCACTCAGACTCGAGTAGGGCCATAGAAAAATTCAAAATTTGGTTCTTAACCTCTCAAAGGTCTTGACAATGATTTAGTCAATACATCCACAATCTGATCAGAACCAGGGACGTGAACCACATGTTGAGACCGTTGCTGAAGTTTGTCACGAATTAGTTACACCTTCAATTGAGAGTGCTTGGTCCTATCATGAAGGACAGGATTTGTCGTGAGAAGAACGGTACTCATGTTGTCATAGAAAATTGTAGGAGCGGTGTTGAGAGGAATGTATAACTTAAGGAGCAAGTTTTTCAGCCACTCCAACTCTGCTTCCCAGGATGCAATGCTTCGAAATTCAGCTTCAGTAGAGGATCAACTAATAGTGTGTTGTTTCTTGCAAGTCCAAGAGATCAAATTAGTGCCGAAAAAACACAAAAACCAGAAACAGATTTGCGATCTTTCAGATCAGCAACCAAGTCAAAATATGAAAAAGCCATATAATCTATAATCTTGACATCTATGGAACACAAGGCCATGCTCTTTAGTTCCTTGTAGATATCTCAGAACTTGTTTCGCAACTTTCCAGTGAGCAAGAAGAGGTGAATGTATAAATTGACTAATTTTACTCACTATATATGCCATATCAGGTCTTGTGATAGTTAAATATTGTAAAAGCCAATCACTGTTCTAAAAATCTTTGGATCGTCAAACTTTTCTGAGTTTGTAGAGAGAAGTTGAAGAGAAGATATCATCGGAGTGGACATGGAACTGGATGCTGCCATCCCCAATTTCGTCAATAGATCATTGATATATTTGGTTTGGGATAGATGCAGTTGTCCTCAATTGGTTTGTTGAACCTCAATACCCAAAAAGTAATTTAAAAGTGCTAAGTCCTTTAAAGAAAACATGTTGTCTAGTTAAGAAATTAGAGTTTATACTTCAATAGCATTGTTCCTTGTAACGATTATATCATCGACATAGCACAAAAGGTAAACAACAGAACCACAATCTTACCTAACAAATAAAGATGTATCAGATTTTGTGTTACGAAAACTACAAGAGTGGAGTGTAGAACTTAATTTGGTAAACTATTGTCTAAGGGCCTGTTTTAATATATAAATGGACTTATGCAATTTACAAACATAATTGGAAGAGCCAACAGGTTGTTGCTTATATAAGACCTGATTTAAATCCCCATTCAAAAAAACATTATTGAAATCAAATTGCCTCAAGACCTAGTTTTTAGATAAAGCTATACTCAAGACTAACCGAATTGTAGCTAGCCTAATCACAGGACTACAAACTTGTTCAAAGTCAGCCTTCCTCTTGATAAAAGCTTTGAGCAACAAATCGTGCTTTGTACTTTTGTATAGTTCCATCTAGATGTTTCTTAATAGTGAAGACCCATTTACTACCTATAATTTCGGCATTATGTGGTGGTGGCACTACAGTCCAGGTATTAGCTTTCATAAGAGCTTGATATTCATCTCTCATAGCTCTATGCCAGTGAGGAAGAGTAATAGCTAATTTAGCTAATTTTGGTGGTTGTTGTGTGTAATCAGGGGCTGCAACAATAGAATTTAAAACATTGGGAGTGCGGGTTTGAGCCTTAGATTTAGTAACCATAAAATGTCTATTAGTATTGAGCAAGGTTGTAAGAATTGGACCGGTCATCGAACCGATCAAGTGAATGGTTCAATAGTTTAATAGTTTAATTGGAATTGAACCGTGGTTAAACTGGTTAATTAAATATAGAGTAAAATTATAAAAAATAATATACAATTTTAAAAAGTTAAATTCAATAATTTTTAAAATAATAAGATTCAAAATTTAACAATTTCACAAAATGAACAATATATAATTTATCATTTAAAGGTCATAAACAACTTCAAATATCAAAGTTTATAACTAAAGAAATCAAAACGCACATAAATGACAAACACAATGTTTTGCAACCAAAAGACACAATATTCACAAACAATACTTCAACTAAACAAAGACACTACTCATTAGAAGTCATAATCATCATTAAGTGTTCTGATGTCTCCATCATAAACAGGTAATCCAAAGCCAGTATCTTCATAAATACCACCAAAAGAAGTATTTGAGAATTCAATTACAACATCAGGCATATCCACTTCAACTTCCATGTCTCCTCCATCTAATAAAATAGAAAGAAAACTCAATAAGAAATCAATATTAATGACATGTCTCTTTATGGAAGGAAACAAAGTTTGCTATGTCACTCACCATTAGGATACGAAGGCATAGCATTATCCATATATATTAAACTTTTAATGCCTTCAACATCTCCATTAGTAAATTCAGGATAATCCTCATCTGCCAAACCCAAAAATCTACCATGTCAATGCTTTGAATGTCAATTGGATCATAATTCCTCTTCTTTCGATGCAACCTAGATTGAAGGCGTAGGTTATAGGTGACATAAACAATGTCATTTAGCCTTTGATGCTCTAACTAGTTCCTCCTCTTTGAATGGATTTGTTCAAAAAGGCTCCAGTTCCTCTCACATCCAGATGAAGAAGGGGTTTGATGAAGAAGACGGACTGCAATTTTTTGCAAATTAGGAGCACTCCCACCGTGTAGCCTCCATCACTCACCTACGTAGATATAAAAATCAAATACTTTTTAATGTTTATCACCCAACATATTAAACTTTCAAACTAAACTAAACTTGGATATGAAATAACTTACCAGGTTCGAGTCTTGATGCCACTCTCTTAGCACTTTCCCTCCCAAAACTTTCTTTACAATCTCGATACAGCTGTATCTTTTGCATTGCGGCAATTGAGTCATCATAAAGTGTTTCAACATCAAGCAAATCAAGTAAAAATCTGAAAATATTTGCCTTATCAACAAAACCCTCACTATAGAAAATGCCTGGATTTAAAAAGTACACTGCTGCATGGAGATCACGCTTCAAATACTTATCCCACCCCATTTTCAAGATACTCGTGTATGGTGTATAAGCAGCTTTTCAATTTCTAAACATTGTCTTGATAGCATTTTGGCTCTTTGCATGCCTTCATACATGATTCCCAAAGAGGATTTTTCATCAGCATCAACAAGCCTCAACAGTACAACTTAATAAGAGGATCAACAATTTTCACAGTGGTAACACAATCTGGCCAAACTTACTATCCAAGACAATTGAACTAACAATCTTTCCATTAGCACTTTTGGCTAACTTATGAGAAGTAAAATATTTGTCCACTGTCAATGCCTGCAAATCTTCCTTGTGATCATATATGCTTTTCAAAGTAATGAAAATAGTGGCAAAACGTGTGACTCGTGGTCGAACAATTTCTTTCTAACTTTTTCTTTTTCTAAGCCAAGACAATAAGATCATATGATTGTAAACAAACACAGTCACTTTTGAAGCACGGGAAGCAAGGTCAACTATGTGAGGAATACTTGCAATATCTTTCAAAATAAGATTGATACAATGGGTAGCACAAGGAGACCAAAATATATTTGGGTATTTTTCATGAATAAGTTTTCCAGCAGATACATAATTAACAGCATTATTAGTGACTACATGCACAATGTTACTAGACCCAACCTACTCAATAACATCAGCAAACAAATTAAACAATGCATCGACAGTTTTTATCATATCAGAAGCATCAACAGTCTTAACAATGACATACCAGCAGAACAATAAACTACAAAGTTAATTAAAGTTCGTTGCTTTTGATCAGTCTACCCATCTACCATCAGCGTACAACCAGTGCTTTTCCATGAGCTCCTATACTTTTCAACAAGCAACTGACACTCTCTCTTAAGATCGGCTAGCAAATGAACTCTCATTTCATCATATAACGGTCCCTTGAAACCAGGTCCAATTGCAGCAATACCATCCAATGCAGGTTGAAAGTAAGGTGATTGAATTGTATTGAAAGGAATACGTGCATCAACGATCCATTTGGCAAGTCCCAACTTAGCCTTGTGCATAATTTCTTTACTAGCCAAAACACTTTTCAAAGTCGGTTGAGATTATAGAGTAGTCCTTTCTTTAAAGTAACTTCCAATTTGTGTAGCTACTATAGCTCTTCTCTTTCCATTGTCTCTCGTTGTTGTAGGAACAGCAACTTCTACAGGGTTAAGCGATTCAGCCTCTTGTGCATGTGTTTCCCCACTATAAGACTCCTCCTCAAATTTTCTTTTTTCCATCTTATTTTTTTTTGTTTTCCATCAGAATCCTTTTGAATTGAAGTTCAACTTCTTCAGTGACTTTGTTACATACTTTAATTTGTCTAGAAATTTTCGCAAGATGATATTTCATCCTATATATCCCCCTCCATTATAAGTATTCAAACAAAAGATACATGTATATTGTGTCTTATCATTTTTATCATACTTCACACTGAAATATTCCCAAGCCGGGTTAGATTTTTCTCAAGAGGAACCTGTCTGAGATTCTTGTACAGAATTATGTTGTTGTTGCTGATCATTTTGTGACTGTTCCGTCTAAATTCAGAATGCCAGAAATCTAGATTCTAGACCAATATATCAATTCATGGTTCATACAATTCATATGGCATTCAATATAATTAAATTCAACAATTCATCTAGTTAATTCAACAGAGCATAATTGAAAAATAAAAAAATTGAACCTACATCTAGTGAAGAACTCTGCATCTAAAGAATATAAACCTACTTTAAATCTGCCTTAAATTCTTCATTGAATAAAAATTTAATTGAAAAAAAAGTCAAACCACAGTACTCAAAATAAAAACTCAAAAAGATTGAAAAAATGAAAAACAGAAGAACAGAAGAAGAGCCAGAACTAACTGCAGAAGGGCACAGAAGGCCAGAGCCAGACGATGACGCTTCGGTGACGGTGATGACAACAAGCCGACGACCCACGACGGTGAGGCTTCGACCCACGACGGTGAGGCAACAACCCGAGACGGTGAGGCTTCAACCCGTGACGGTGAGGCGACGACCCGCGATTGTGAGTTTGACGGTGGCTGGTGTCCTTCGTAGGCAGAAGCTCAAAGAGATTAGGGTTGGGAGTGGGAGGTGACCAAGTCCAGGAGTCTTTTTCGAAGAGATTAAGGTTGCAACGCATTCAGAATTCACTTCACTTCAGCCTTTCTTTTTTTTTCAGCGCCAAACGACGCCGTTTCGTTACCTGGGAACCGGTGCCCGTTGAAACCCGGCCGGTTCATCCGGTTCGTCGGTTAACCACCGATTAGGCCGTCTTGCTTCAGCTTTCAAGCTTCACCTCCATTCTCACGAGTTGGATCCGAGACAATTTTTTGCAGGACGATTTTACGGGTAAATCAGACTGGCTAGGTGATCGGTTCTCGATTAATTCAGTTGAACCGACCGGTTCGGTCCAGTTTTCAGAACATTGGTAATGAGTGTTGAATGTTGAATAGAAGGTGAATGAGCTACAGTGACATGAGTATCTAAGTGAGGGAGTTAAATTTTTATGCCTGAAATAGGGATAGAGGTGGAGTTAAGGGGTAAATCAGAACTCACGGTGGTATTAAGAGGCTCATGGACAAGCTTATCCAAACGATTAGTATTAAAAGAGAGAGTAGCAATAGCTGATTGAGAAGTGTTATTCTCAACAGGAACACGATTAGCTATATATTGTAAGTTATGGCGGGTGAATAAAGGGGCAAAATCATGACTATTTATGGGATGAGCTAACTTCTTAACAGAAAAATTATTAGTGAATAATTCAGAATATGGGAAATGTGTTTCATCAAAATGAACGCTTCGAGAAACATAAATTATGCTACTGGATGAAAGAGACCTATAACCCTTAAAATCTAGGGAATATCCAAGAAAAACACATTTTTTATACCTGTTTTCAAGTTTATTTCTATTGTAAGGTCTTAACCAAGGATAGCATGCACAACCAAATACTCTTAACATACTATAATCAGGAGTTTATGAAAATAACAATTCATAGGGAGATTTATTAGATAGAACCTATGATGGAAGTTTATTAATCAAGTAAGTTTCTTGTGACAGCCTTATCCTAGTATAGTAGTGGCATTGACGCAGTTATACCTGTAATGAATACCTTCTTTTGCTAAAAACTCATTAAAAACATGAGATGTATATTCGGTTTCATTATCAGTTTGAAATTGTTTTATTGTACAACCTTGTCAGATTTTCTATATAAGCTTTATATTGTTTGAATGCCTGAAAAACTTGTGATTTATTGAGCAATAGGTATGTACAGACATAGCGAGAGTATGCATCCATAAATATAACATAATAACGAAAACCAAGATGAGATATTAAGGACGTTGGAACCCAAACATCTGAAAACACTAATTGCAAAGGAGATATATACACAGTTAATGGTTTAGAAAATGGAGTTTGATGCATTTTGGCATGAGCACAATTTTCACACACAGAATTAGAAGATACAGTATTATTCATACGTTTATCACAAAAATTACAATGATTCAGTATTAACTGAACTGTTCTATATGCTGAGTGGCCTAATCTTTTATCCCACAAGTCATAAGAAAAACATTGAACGGAATAAAGTGAAGGAGCGGGGGCTACAGCTACAGGGTGTAGAACAGTGATATTAATAAATTGATAAAGTCCTCCTTTTCTAAAACCCTGGAAAAGAATTTGGTGAGAAAATTTCCATTTAACAATGCAATGGAATGCATGAAATTGAAAATAGACGTTGTTATCTTCTGCAAACTTTGAAACCCTGATAATATTTTTTGTCATTCCTGGTGTGTGAATTAATTGTTGAAGTGAAAACCATCTTTTTGAATGCAATGCATAAAGATATGAATTTCAAACATGCAAAATCGGTATACCTGACCCATTTCCAATCTGAACCTGCTCCGGACCTGTATACTCAAGGCTGGAAGTCAGATTAGACTGATCAGGTGTCACATGATGTGAGCCATCTGAATCAGGATACCAAGCAGGATCAGCAATCGAAGATGGCACAGCAACATAAGTCGCAGGGTTGTGGAATGATGGCACGAGAGGTGGAGGTGTGGATGAACTTGAACCGGTTTGGGGCGTGATTGAAGAGGTAAAATTGGGTTGACTAAATCTTGAATTCTGAGATTATGGTTGAGAAAGAGGATGTATCTCTTGATTGAACCTTTAGAAGCAACGCCAAGCTATGTATCCAATGCGGCCACATACCTGACACTGCGATCTCGGTGACTAGTAGAAAGATCGACCTCCCCGTTGAAATCGACTTCCACCTCGACCTCTTCTACCCCCAGTACCTCTACCATTTGGAATTGAAGGAAATGAAGCATGTGTAAAGTGAGCATGAGGAACCAAAGTATGAGATTTTCGATGCTTATCCACCGACTCTTCATGAGTCAAGTTTAGATTTTCCACTTCTTGCGGAGAATAAATCTCCGATTTAAAATTCATAATGCTAACAATCCTTTGATAGTCTTCATCCAAGCCTTCCAAAAAAAAAAAAATCAATGTGTTCTTCTGATGTTAGGGGACTGCTAAGTACGGCAATGGAATCAGGAATAAACTTGATCTTGTAGATTAATCACTAGTAGAGAGACCATGTTTTTTTATTGACTTCAAATGATTCTTGAACTGCCTAACCCTAAATTTGGTGAATTTTTCAAAATATTCTTGTATCTTCGTCTAGATTTCATGGGCAAATGCACAAGAAACCATCTTAGGCGTAAATTCCGAACTCATGGAGGCTAACATCCATGAAATCAGATTCTGATCATCTTGACACCATTGCTTGTTAGTTGTTACAGAGGGAGAAGCATGTAATACCCTACTACACAGAATTTTATGTCTAGGATATAAATTAAAGGTGACGAGAAGCTATAACCTCTAAAAGTAAAAATACGTAATAGATATATTGAAAAAGGGAAATATCTAGGAATTTTGAAGAAAAAGTTAAACGAAAAGCAAACAGAAAAGCGCATCACTCACGATCGGATAAACGTAGAAAAGTAGATAAGATCGGGCGAAAAAGATAAAGTATATATATAAGATCAGAATTCCAAAAATACAATTATCAAGCTTTAGGCTCGGCCTGCGAAAAAAAGGCCAGCCAAAATATACAAATACATACATATATATATATATAATCCCAAAAGTAACTCGAAATATATAACACATCTATTTCTCCAAGTAAGCCTCTAAGAGAGTCAAAACATAATAGACACAAGGTGGAGAATCTATATACATATATAAACATAAACTAAATACAAACACCGAGTCCCAAGACTGTTCTTCACTTCTAAGAGTCTCCAGATTGCTCAGTGCGGTGTCTCGCGTCCTATATCTGAAAAAAACAATATATGTATGAAATGAGAACCGGAGATTCTAACTATGGTAAAGGTGACAACGTACATAATGTATAAGGTCTTGGAAAAGTTAGACGCAATCCTAGAACTCCGACACTTAGATTTAAACTTAATGAAATATACTAACTAAACCATAAGTTAGGGTGGTTGTCTAAGGTAGTTAGGTCGTAATTCAATCTTTAACCGGACACCCGCTTTCTGTCTCCTCCTAACCCTCTGAATCACCGGTGGAACAACTCTCGTCACACTTTCATCACACGATGGATCTCTCAATTGCACACACATACAAAGCATACAAGGAAATCACAATTATGGATAGCAAGTACATCATATAGAACAAGTAACAGCTAATTACAGATAAGCAATTAGACAAACCAATACAAACACATACTCAAACAAATCATACAAATACACGTGATGCATGTCTGTCCTATGACTGATAATATCATCTATCTGGTTGGCTATATAACCGACTCAACTACGTATCCTCTTGCGTGTATTGGTCTCAACTACTTATTCCTCTTCCAACTCAGAGTCCTTCTCTATATAGTTGACTGGAGTAAGGTGCTAGATATGAGGTTGTGGTCGTGGTGCCGAACCTCTAGAACTATCGTCGTTTTTTAATAGAACATGCTGCCTGGAGTTTAAAGGTCCAACACACTCTCCGATATTCCCAACCTCAACATTGAGCTCCATCAATAAATATGAGGTTCTTAAACTCAACTAGAAATTCATACAATGAGTTCGCATTAGTATAGAACGCACACAATCAAAGCATACCTCATTCTCACCATCCTTCATGTGTGCATTTCGATATACACTCGCTTATGGCAATTTGTAAGAAGAAAAGAAAAGGATAGATATTGATGTGTGATATGGAATTAATGGATCTATACTTACATAAGCATAAATTTTTTTACTGTTACTATGATCCTTTTGTCACATGATATGCATATACATATTTTGTTAATATCGTAGATAAGTGATGTAGTTTTATTATTTATATTGTTTGCAGTATAAACGACATAAATAATAGAATTTAAAAATGTAAATACTAAATAATCTGAAAATTGTATATAATGATAATTTATTTTATTTTATTTTATTTTATTTATTTAAAAATCCTATCATTTCCTCGTTTAATTTCCAATATTAGAGGCTTGGCATATTAAGCATGAGCATTGCAGAAGCAGCCATATATATATATAGCACATTTATATTCTATATGCAGCGTAGCAACAAATCAATGGCGATTTGAAGTGTAGCATATTCGCACTAGACTGCAATCTATTGCGCTGTTAGTTACTGACAAGTATTCACCTAACTAAAATTTTTAATATTCCATGGAATTTAGTGAAGTACCTAGTACCTACCCTATTGAGACTAATCAGATTAGAATTGTTATAGTTATAGCACATGGTATCTCATTCTATCTCAATTACCTATATCTTAATTTAATGACCTAATTAGCATATTAGTTTCCACTTTTACATTTTCTGTAGTAATATTTTGCTACAGGGGTAATTTCCATGAACTTGCACATGAAATTAGCTTAATGAATTAATTTGATCAATGAGTTTATATGATAAACTAAATTCCTTATTTTTCAAAAACGCAACTTTTAGTTCATGTATATAAATTTTTGTTTGAACAATTGTTAGTAGTGCTAATAAACACTTTTCTCAAAATTTTTAAATGAAAAAAAATAAAAATAAATTAAACTTTCATAATTTATCCTAATTTATCACTAAATAAAATACAAAAATACTCATTTTTTTGTCTTTATCATTTGTATCTTATTTTCAATATCTTGTCATATTTTCAAAACCAAACAGAGTCTTAGAGTACCATAGTAACATTTAACCGCTCACATCAACACTACACTTACCAAAGTAATATATGTATTCTCTTATAGTGTCTTTTAGCAAAGTAGTTTAAGGCTTTAACCTGTAAACTCACAAATAAATAATAGTTGTACTCAGCTTCCTGGCTGTTACTAAAACATCTGATAATTGATATGAACGAAGCAAAATTGAGCTTACGGGAGAAAAAAAAAAGGAAGAAAAAGAAGAAATCAAACAAACAAAATCAAGTAATTTGATTAATCACAGCTTCCACAAATCCCCAACCATCATCATCATCAGGTCCTACCCAATAACCACATAAAAATATTTCCATGCAATGTACATTATTCATATTATAAGAGAAAGATTCATATATAAATCTTGTGCATGACATCAAGCAATGTTGAAACCTTCCTTTCACGGATAAAATGTGACGATTTGAACTGCAAGCAACAAGAGTCTTTTGAGCTGAAAATAAAATATATCCTGTCACACAATAAATAAATAAATAAATAAATAAATAAAACACCAAATGCAACCATGATGCTGCAAACTCTGCTTTAAATATAACTTCCAAATTTTGCCTGGTGTAATTCTGATGTTGACATTCAAGCTACCATATATTTGCACCTGCTGCATGACTATGTTTAAGGCTTCAATATGAATTCTGAATTCTTTCCTAATCAGTGTTTAATCCTAGCTTATATACAAGTCAGCTTCCAAGTTTAACTTGTTAGTTAACTTAGCACATAGACCTAACAAACTGAACCTGTTAGGAGCTACCACCTGTAACAACTAACTAATTAATCATAAGTGACTTTAGCTACAATCGCACTCTGCCTGACAGAATATTTACCACACAAATAAAGAGGTAGAACAACCAATTTGGTCCTCAAAAGCTCATTACTCATCATTACAAATTACGATTGGGATACCATAAACTATAAAATATTTTCCAAAGACTAATTTGCCAGCATTTTGAGATGCCCAAAGGGACAAAATTCACAACCTAACCTGCAGCTTAGAACAATGTACTAATTTATTAAAACTAGGTACCAAAGTTATTATGCTACTTAAAATCCGAGTCCTACTTAACCAGCAGTAAACATATCTTCGGCAGTTCTACCCTTATAATAATGAGTAATTCTCATACAAAAATCCAACATGGGCATTCCAACAAATTAAAATTGAACACAATTTGTTAATTAACTAATGTTACCTGATAAATTTCAAATTGCATGAATTATTATTAGAGAAAAATAAAAAACAAGCCATGAGCATCGCAATGTTAAACGCACTATAAGCAAGATATAATCACAAACAGTTACAATGCATAGCCCTGAAAAGAAGAATCTAACCTGCAGTAACAGTTTCACTGCTTGAAAATCTAACCAGAGAAGATTCTAATCGCTGCACTTCCTGAAGACAAAAATCATTCAAAATTAAATTGAATAAATAAATAAATACATAAGCCGTTTTGAAAGATAAGCTAGGGTTCGAAGAGACAGACAAGTTTACAAAGTGAAAGTACCTTGATTGATGGTGGTGGCCGCGGCAGAGAAATACGTACCGGAAAAGCGAAGCTTGTGGAAACTAAGCACGTCATTTTGTTGAGACCGCCACTGCGGGAAGCAGCATTTGCTCTTGGGGGAATGGCAGAGCTGTCAAAATCACTCAAAACGAAAATTTTAAATGTTGGGGTCTTTTGATAATTGATGGAGTTGCTGCTGCGGAGGCGAAGCTGACGTGGCTTGAGTTTTAGGGTTAGGGTCGAGGGAATGACCGGATGAGGAGGAGACAGGGTTGTAGATGTGTCATGTCTGCGTATGGATTTTCTACTTTCTAGATTGGGTAATATGTCTCGAGGATATGAAATGGGTATGAAATTGCCGAAGTGAAAAATGAGTGTGTAAGTATTTGAAGGGTAAAGGACAAATTCGTCTTTGATCTTTTAAATCGTGGACTTTTAACTTGTTCAAGATTAGAAAATACAAAACGACCCCTCATCAATCAAAATGCGGTACAAATCGGTCTTTTCGTTCAATTTGGTATCCAACACGTAACGGATTCTGTTTACCTGGCGCCTATGTGGCGTGGATATGCGCACGTGTCTTTAGGATGTTGGTAACGGGGCTGACGTGGTGCTAGTGGAGAAAGTAATAGAACTCGGACGACGTCGTTTTTGGTTAATGTTTTGCAGTAATGAGTGTGACTTATGAAATATGCCAGTACTGCCCATATCAGTGCCAAAGAATTACAAGAAGCCCTAGCACTACTAAGCTTTTCCCTCCAAAAAATACAACGCTTCGTCTCCGCATTGTCGTCGTTGCAGTTTCGTGGAGGAGTTCTATATTGAAGCTCCGTGATTTTACATGCGTCTGCCGTAGAGAGTGGTAAGTACATTGATGTTCAATCGTTCTGCTTATGGCCATTATTTGCTATCAATGTTGTAGGATGAGACTAATAGGGATTGTAAGTGATTGTCATAGGTGATTAGTTGGGGGATTAGTCATTTGACATGTGTTGTTTAGAGAGATTTTGGAGATTTAGATAATAAGGAGTAGTTTTGTGTTTTGTTGTGGATTGAAAAATTTTGCAGATGGTTGATGTCTTTGGTGTTCTCGTGTTCTATCATGGGGGTAACTTTTCACGGAGGGCTAGCGGTGAATTAGTGTATCTTAATGGTGAAGTTGAGAAGTTTCCTCTGATGGACTTGGATTTTGTCAATTTTGGCGATCTGGTCACGATGTTCAAAGGACTGGGATATCAATCCTATAAGGAGGCTTACTGGTATGATCCAAAAAGTAAAGATATGGAGTCAAGGTTGCATGTACTGAGGGAGGACGCAGGGATCAATCAAATGCGATAGGCTAAGTTGAGGAACAAAGATACTGAAAAGTTTTACATTTTTTTGACCATCTTGTTGACGAACCTGAGATCGCAGATGATGATTTTGAGAAAAATGCTGAGGTTGAGGAAGAAGTCAATCCAAATAACTTGGAGAAGTCGGATGCCTCGTCTACCGACGATGATAGCACTGACAGTGATAAAGATAAGCCGTATAAACCACCACCAGCTGGTTATGAAAGTGGGAGTGATACTAGTGAAGATGATGAGGGCAGAAGGGTTAGAGCTGCCAAAGAGAAGAGGAAACATGTGTCTCCATCGTCGAGGAAAGGGGTTAATCCCAATGAGAAGCCAAAAAAAAGCAACACATGAGTTTAAAAGGCAGAGATTTAAAGCAAGAAGGGTGAGCTCAGCTAGTGAAAGTTCCTCAAGGTCTACTGGGCCTGCTAAACAGCCCAGCACTAGTAGGCCTGAAAGTCAGCGCAACAGATCTAGGCCTACTAGGGAGCCCAGCATGAGGCCAGTCGTTGCAGATTATGCCAGTGATGTAGACACTGATAATGAAGACATTGTGTTTGAGTACGAGTCTGAAGAGCTGCATACCCCTATCTCATCAGAGGATGAAGGGAACAAACCACACTGGCCTGAGTTTGATGAACACTATGGCTTTGGAGAAGGCAGATTTGAGCTAGGCACAAGATTTGCTACAATAGAGAGGTTCACGAAAGTTGTGAAGGATTCGTTTATTGCTGAGGGGTGGGAGTTGGTCTGGATTAAAAATGATAAGGAAAGGGTTATAGTTGGCTGCAAGAATGAGAATTGTCCCTGGATTGCTCATCGATCATACAACAAATAGCTGCAGTGTTTCCAAGTTAAAACCTATAGGAGTGAACATATATGCGCAAGGGATTTGGAAAGCAATGCGGCTGACCAACACTGGATCAGCAAAAAAATGGAGAAAAGATGACCACCCATACCCATATGAACACACATAAGGCCATTGATTTTTTAAAAGAAGAGTTTGATCTAGTACTACACCCTAGAATGGTTTACAGAGCTGTGAGGGAAGCCAAAGACAAGATCATGGGAAATGAGGTAGAATAGTATGGGAAACTTAAAGACTATCTAATGGAGATACATAGAAGCAATCCAAGGTCTACTGCCTTGTTGGACGTTATTCCCCAGTCACAAGCACCCCCAACATTCGACAAAATGTATATATGTTTCGATGCCTGCAAAAGGGGATTTAAGAGTGGATGCAGGCCGTTGATTCACTTGGATGGAGCATTCCTCAAGACCTATCATGGGGGCCAATTGTTGTCTGCTGTGGCACAGGATGCTAATAACCAGTTTTATGTCATTGCATTTGCTGTGGCAAGGTCTGAATCGAAAGAATCATGGAAGTGGTTTCTGACCCTAAGAGGACATTGGAGATGTGCAACAACATGGTTGCCTGTGTGCTGCTGCTGTTTCTTTACTTGCATATGTCCAATTGTTATCCTTAATTTGTATATGTCTAAGTTGTATATGTCTAATTGTTATCCTTAACTTGTTGGATTTACTGGGAAAGGGATGCCGTGCACTCATGTAGTTGCAGCAATCAGAAAAAGACATGACAACATGGAAGATTATGTGCATCCATGGTTATGCATGAAATCACTGAAAAAGACTTACGAGCACTTCATTCAACCTATTACAAGTGAAGAGTTTTGGATACGGTCTGATCAGACTAGGCCTGCTGCACCTGTCATTAAGCGGCTAATTGGTCATCCAAAGGTACATAACAGGCAGAAGGACCCAACAGAAACTGTTATCGAAGGTGAAAACTGAGGAGAAGTTCTATGTGACCTACAGCAAGTGTGGTCAAACAGGGCACAACTATAAGACTTGCAAGAGTGCGTCATCCAACCTAAATTGGAAACCTAAGACCAGGAAACCAAAGAAGAAGACCCAAGACAACCTTTCTCTTGTGGTTATACCACTGTCACAATTAACACCTGAGGCAGAGGTACTTGGCTGGACTAAGGTTCTTTATGTCCTCCCGATAACATGTTTAAGGATTTAGTTGTCCATTTTAAAAGTGTTACAGGACCTGTTTGTATTTTTTAAATTTGCCTCATGACTTTATTGTCTTTCTTTATGTCAGGGTGAGGAGCATGACTCAACTACTCCAACCAACCAGAATCATTCTACCACTTCCATAACTCCAGTTGTGGTCCAGCAACAACTTGCTCCACAAGTTGTATCTGTGACCACTACTGTAGTCCCTGCAAGACAAGGTCAGGTTCCATTCAAACCTCCAGCCAGAGTTTCAGCAAGGCCATCCAACAAAACATTCAGACCAAAACAACCAATTAGAAGGATTAGCGGAACACGAGGGAAAGATCTTTTATACCGATACTGAAAAGATCCTTCTATTGGGCAATGGGGAGACTTTAAAGTAGAGCCGTATGCAATCCGCAAAAGATGCCTGTACGGTTGTTCGATTCTATCTTTTTCCTCTCTCTCTCCTCAGGAGGATAGATGGGGCGATTCAGGTGAGATCCAATGTAGATCTAACTTTCTATTCACTCGTGGGATCTGATGAAATAGGATGAATTGAGACAGTATTTTGTAAATACATAATTATCTTGAATATATTAACCATTCTTTATTGTTTCTACCTCCTCTTTTTTATGAAGAGAATGAATCTTTTTATCAAAGGCTCATAAAAAAATGGGTCCGGGGCCCCTTTATCATTCTGTACAAATGGGGTGATGGCAAACAACAAGTTCAGAAATCACAACAGCCAAGTGTGGAAGCAGTTGAAGGACCATCGAATGAGACTCTGGTTGCAGCAAGCAGTGAAACTAAAAGAATGTTTCAGTTCATCCCCACCCCAGGAGTCAACAATTCCAAAAAATGATGTTGATATTTCATGAGTCTGATGTAAAATTTGGATCAAACTTATTTTCATTTGTTATACATTGTGGTATCTTTTTGGCAAAATTATAATGCTAAGGTTGTGAGCTGTTATCAGACTATATATCATGTTTTGTTAGGATTGTAATCCTTTGAACTTAAACTTTGGTTCAATGTTAAATGATCCAAACTATTTAATGTCTTTTTCATTCTAATCCCATCAACATCATATTACATATACCCACCCAACTCCAACATGTTACAACAACAGCATATCATCATTCATCAAAAGATAATTTAATACAACACTTGTATTCCAAAGGCATAATTTAAACTAATTTTTCACTTTTCAGCCAAGTTTGGCAACAACAGAACCCAAAATTATACTAACCACAACAACAATAAGCAAATACAAATTAATATTCTTCTTCCTCTCTAGATGCAACAGCTTCTTCTCCAAATCAGTGAGTCTCTGTTTCACTACATTCTTCCCAAGATACAGTTTCAGATCATCAACCTCGTTCTTAGTCATAAACTTATCCAGAACTCTTACTGTTGAAACATGGTCATCCAGCCACAAGAAGAACTTGCAGTGACTGGAATTTTTCAGCTACATGTTCATCATGGCAAAACAAAAAATCACCAACTTAAAATCAAAATAACTTCTTCTTACGCCCGTATAATCAAAATCAATCAAATAAAACCACCAACTTACCTTAAAGAATGGACATCCAAAGAACAATCTACTGGGGTTCGTCGTCGTCCTCGATTTGTACAATATGGCGTACACTCCACATCTACACCTCGGAGCAATGTCGTCTTTCTCCTCTACAGCTTCCACGCATTTCACAGTCGACGGTAGTGAAACGCATCTTGCGCTGGATGAAGCTCTATCGCTGGCCATTTACCACTCCGCAGTACCACCACCCCCAACCTCTCATACAAATCACAACGGCTATGGCGACAGGGTTCCATTTGAAGAAATATGGCACACACCAGAAGCGACGTCATCTGAGTGCCCAAGGACTATAATGTCCTATTACTTTCTCCACTAGCACCACTTCAGCCCCGCTACCACCATCCTGAAGACACGTGCGCATATCTACGCCACATAGGTGCTAGGTAAACAGAATCTTTTATGTGTTGGACACCAAATTGAACGGGAGGACCGGTTTGTACGGCGTTTTGATTGGTGAGGGATTGTTTTGTATTTTTCAATCCTGAAGGAGTTAAAAGTCCACGATTTAAAAGGTCAGGGACAAATTTGTCCTTTACCCTTATTTTAAATTAGGTGTGGCGTAAGTTAGGGTAGAGTTTGAATTTTATTCTAATTTTATTCAGGTTTAAAAGTTTTTTTAAAACTTTAATTTATCCTATCTGCAAATTGAAAATTTTTTTACTCTAATTCTACCGGCAGGAATGGATCTACTTTAGAGGGTGTGGAGACAAGTGTCCCATTAAAATTTTATAGAGTTACATATAGTATATGGGATAAAAATTTATTTGCCCCCACTTAATAAATAAATTTGATCCTACTATAATTTTTTTTAATTTATCTCTATT
>NC_029780.3:32855048-32855770 GCF_000817695.3 Arachis duranensis
TTATTTAGTAGTATATATAAAAAATAAAATATTTAATTATATTAATAATAAAAAAATTATTCAATTTTTTTTAAAATATCAAATTTAAAAGAATAAAATTCTAAATTTTATGTTATTATTTAAATTATTATATATGTGTTTTAATTTATTAGTTAAATAGCTAGAAGATTTATTATATTTTATAATAATAAAATATAATTATAAAATTGTTATCATGTTATATATATTTTACCTCCACCAATAAAATTTTCTGGATCTGTCACTGTTGCACCCTAAAGTAAATCTGTATCCTACCCGTAGAAAAATAAAAAATTTTTAAGTAAACATAAAATTCAACCATTCCAAATTTCATACATATTAATAAAATAGAAAATAAAAGACTAAGTTCAAATTAAGTAGGATAGGATAGGATATATCCTGAACCCGTACCTTATCCTACTCGTATGTAAACTCGCACCATATCCTATCCTACCCGCAACGGATTACGTAGACAATCCTACTCGAACGGATGGGTACGAGTAGGATATATATTATCAGTCCTACTTCAAAATAATTCTTACTATTTTTTAAAATAGATAAATACGATTGTTAAACCAAAAGACGAACATTTTGGTATAATGATAACTAATCAATAAATATTATTATTTTTAATTAGTATTTGATTAATAATAATTTATATTTATATTTATAAATATTTATACATATAAAATATATATTTTGTA
>NC_029780.3:32856267-32856725 GCF_000817695.3 Arachis duranensis
ATAAATTATTAAAAATTAAGTCAGTAATTTAAATTTAAGTATTAAAAATAATTTTTTTATGCCCTCTAAAATTTTAATTTTCTTTTTTGTGGTTCTTTTTTTGACTTTCTGTTCCTTAATAAGGCTCCTTAACTTCATTATATTTTTAATTCATTCAGTTATTTTATATTTTATTTTGTAATTATATTATTGTATATTTTTTATTACTTGGTTAAATATTATTGAATAATAAGATCCATTAATAATTTAAATTTTGAAATATAGTAATATTAACTAATAACAGAGAACACTTAAAATGAAAAATAACATTCAAATATATAGATATCTATTGATATTTCTTCTTTTGAAGTTAGTTCTAATTTTTTTAGTAATAACGACATCAATTAACAAAAATTAATTATGAATATTATAAAGAGTCAATTTCGTAATCTTATAAGATATAAATTTTTAAATGATTA
>NC_029780.3:32857433-32859813 GCF_000817695.3 Arachis duranensis
TTTATATTATTTAAAATTTATACATATAAATTAATAAAATTTATTTTTTAAAAGTAATTTAATATTTATACTGATGAAATATTAAATAAAATTACTAATAACTATTGATTCCTAAAGTTTTTTGGATTTTATTTTTGGTGAGATAATATGATTATTTTATCATTTCTATGGTTAACTTATAATGAAAAATGTGTAATTGCTAATTAAAATGATGACTTGGTCATCAACATGTCACTTAACGGTCAATTCAAAACTTTAACATAACATCTATACGATTTTTATTATGAATGGCGGAATGACAAAGGAATGGGATGTCTCAGAAAATATAATTAGGGGTTGAAGTCTCCCTTTTTAATTTTTTATCAGGATTCACATTGTCTTTTGCGAAAATTGTCCAAATTTAAATTTGTACTGTGTTCACTCTTAAATCAAAGTAGTAGTAGAATTCATATATGATAGGTGAATGTAGGTACTTTTAATGGAATGAGATAGACATATATATATTTTATTTATATTGTAATCAAGATAAGTAATAATTTTTTTTTGTACATATCTCATTTATAAATGAGATATATGTTACATAAATTAATTAAACCTTTCGTTTACATATTTGCTATCTCATTCTCATGATAAATGAAATCTCCTAATGTATATTATTTATTATGTAAATAAGATATATATAAAATAACAAATCAATGAACTTTATATAAATAGATCCATTCAGCCTAAATAATCATTTTTTTTAATTTTCTTCTTCTTCGTCTTAACAAAAATAGCTAGTAACAATTTATATTTATTAGTGTGTATCCAAATGCCGCAGATAAAAAAAAGGATGACGATGATCATCATATTTAGATGCACAACTCTTGCATTGATACACAATTAATGTGTGAGTTTTTTAGATGGGTTGAAGAAAATCTCATATTATTATTGATGAATATGAGGATACTTGGTCGAAAAGATATTAAAAATGGAGTAAACACCCAATCCGGTCCCTGTCCAATTTTCATAAGGACAAAGCGATCCCTGTCCAAAAAAAAGGTACGTTCCGGTCCCTGTCTTTGCATTCCGTGAGACATAGCGGTCCTTCTGTGCCTTCCGGCGTTGAAAACAACCGGAATAAGCATACGTGTCACTTAACGGTGATGAGCTGGCTGCTAAGTGTCCTTGAAGTGCCAAGCTGTCAATTTAAAAATGGACAGGGATCGATCTGTCCCTTTCTCCCAAATAAAAACGCTGTCGTTTTGTGTGGGATGGGAGGTTCAAATGCTGCGCTACTTCACTATATACTCTGAAAATGTATCACTGTGTTCGACTGTAAACCCTAGTACAGCATGGTTCATAGTGAAGAACGTGGATCGACATCAAATCGGCGAAGTGGGAGAGATGAAAACGAATCAAGTTGGAGTTTGAATGTTACTGGGAGTGTGGGATCAAGGTGGAAGAAGAAGTGGGTTGCCCCAGAGTGTAATTGTGGAATTTATGCAATTTTGTTCATGTCTGGAACCGATATGAACCCAAACAGACTATTCTTTCGATGCCCATATTTCAAGGTAGGTTTATTAACATTTAAAATTTTGTTCACTTTGTTTCTCATTGATGGTCATACTTCAAGGTAGGTTTATCAAGAATTAAAATTATGTTCATTCTGTTTTTCAATAGATTCATAATAAAGAATATTATTTTGTAGACTCCAACACCTCATTGCAAATACTTTTATTGGCTTGATGATTATGTTGCATCATTCAATGAGGATGCTGCGAAGACTCTTTTGTTCGGAGGTTTGAAGCTGAATCAGAATCATAAAGAAGATCATTCTTCTGCAGATGATAACAAAGTTAGGGAGCTAGAGGAAAGATTGGTTGGCTTAGAAATTCATTTGAAGAAAGCTAGATTGAATTTTAGTCAAATTAGATGCAGTAGTGTTGGATGTGTTATGTTGGCATTTGTTGCTGGAATTGTAGTCAGAAACCTGTTTAGTGGTGTAGTTTAGAGAGATCAAATGTTACTTCTGGAATACTGTGAAACATGGTGATCTTGGTTGTTAAGTTGGTTAGGGTATGGCATTTGTTGCTATTGATCACTTTTGATAAATGAATATAAATATAATTAAGCTGGTTTTGTTTTTATATGTTCGTTTATTCAATTTTAAAGACTGCAGTAGTATACATGATTTTGTAATAAAATAAGGCATTATGAATTTGTTGAAGAAAGTAAGAAGCCATCTGTTGAAAATTGAAACTTAAGACATGATACCATAATAATAGAATAAGGGAATCATCATAACAGCCCTTAATAATATAGTTATCCAAAAGAGTATTCAACCAACTATATCACTGGTTGCATGTCTTAGCATCTAATTATATAATAACAAAAGCAA
>NC_029780.3:32862436-32869657 GCF_000817695.3 Arachis duranensis
CACTTGCAAACTGTATATGAATTCCATTGAACCCTATTTTCTATATGAATTCCATTGCAGGAAAGGAAAACATCTATCTCTCTTGATGGCAAAATCCCCCCAAAATTAGCAACATTGAGCCCTAACCAAACTCTATCTTTGTTAGGCGACACCAAGCCAGAAAACAAAAAATGCAAACACTCAGAAACTCAAAACTAATTAAACAATACACAATGTAACTAATATTTTATTTGAATAATCTGTTACTTACCTTGAAGACTTGCACAAGAAAGGTCTGTCAACGTCGTCAGGGAGTCCGTTAGTAGTGCCGTCTGAAGCTTCACTTGGAGCGTTGTCAGCAACACTGTCAGCGTCTTACTCAGCTCCACAGCCAGGTAGAGCGTTGTCGTTTTGTCGTCTTCAGAGAGTCTTCAGAGGGAACATGAAAAGATTGTGAATTTTCTGTAATTAGGAGAAAGGGAAGAAGGGTTAAATGGAAACCCAAGGCATGTACTCTACGCACCATTTTAATCCCCCACACAAAACGACATCGTTTTTATTTGGGAGAAAGGGACAGATCGACCCCTGTCCATTTTTAAATTGACAGCTTGGCACTTCAAGAACACTTGGCAGCCAGCTCATCACCGTTAAGTAACACGTATGCTTATTCCGGTTGTTTTCAACGCCGGAAGGCACAGAAGGACCGCTATGTCTCACGGAATGCAAAGACAGGGACCGGAACGTACCTTTTTTTTGGACAGGGATGGCTTTGTCCTTATGAAAATTGGACAGGGACCGGGTTGGGTGTTTACTCATTAAAAATGTCGAGTATAAATTTCTCATAGATTTAAAAAATCAACAATTTCAATTTCAGATTTTTTGGCTTGAAAAATCATAAGACATAGCAACAAATTTACGTTAGACATGTGCATGTGCAAGTGCAAATAAGTAACAAATTCACGTTAGACATGTTATTTTTGACATAACCATCAACAACATGAGTTAATTATTATACCATTTCTTAAAGCAATTAAATGATCTAGTGACACAATCTACTAAATTTGTTATCTTATTCTAAAATATTATATCATTTCGGTGTAACCAAATATTTCATGACAGAAAAGAACCCAACTAATCACTTTTTGCGCATGTCTTTTTTCAAAGGCATAGTCCTCAAACTTTCAAAATGTTCTTTTATCGTTACTGAGATAGTCCAAATACGTCCAAAATCAGTATACCATGCGCATCACACCTGTTAAGAGAATTCACAAGTAACAAATAAGTGTGGAACAGTTTCAATATCTTTCCTACATAGAGCGCACACATTATCACCATAGTCAATGATACCCAATGTAGTCAATTGCTCCTTAGTATTGATGTGCGGCCTACAAGCACAAATCAGATAAACAACTTAACTCGAAGCAACACTAGTCCTTTCCGAATGCATTCACAAACCTATAGTTGATTACATCATCTGCCAATGTCTCCTCTTCCAATACTTGAACAAATGACTTAGTAGAATAAACGACTTCTTTGCTAAATCGCCACACTACTCTGTCCTGCACTTCTGCTATCAATCTATTAAATTGCAAAATATCAAGCATTTGATTTACGATTTCAGTCTCCCATTGACGGAGTTTCCTCCTCCTTTGGAAATTCTAAACCCACTCTAACCCATCTTAAAACCCACAATCCCCAATTACAGATCCTTGTTGGTTTGAAATCAAGAAAAGTCTCGGAAAGAGTCTTTCAACTTTTCAAGTTGTAGTCATATATCCTCCTAAAACCTGGTTGATCTACCATCTCCTATCTCCATAGCAAGACCATCAATCATCTTTTGTCTGACATGTTAATCCTTTATTTGCAGATTACATATATCTTTCCATGGGCTTCCTTTAAGTAGTAATGTTTGAGTTGATAACATCCAATTTGGGTTCAAGTTGTTGCATGAGCATACAATCTTCTTTCACAGTGGACACTCCTCTTTAGAGAATCTCCACCACCATTAACTACAAGAAAAACACCCATTCAGGTATACTTGAAAAGTGTAGCCAAAAATAAAAAAAATGATGTCTTAGAAAAAGGCTACGCTTTTTAGGCTTTGGAGACACTTTTGTAGGCGATGCCTATGCTAGTGTTGCCTATTCTCAAAAGCTACGCTTTTCTATATCAAAGGCTACGCTTCTAGCCTTTAAGAATAGGGTACGCTTTTTAAGTGATGTTGTTCAGGACTAATGGCTACGCTTTTCAGCACTAATGGTTACCATAATTTTAAAGAATAGGCTATACTTTTCAGAGCTACTGCATCACTTTATAAATGTAACAAATAGTATACCTATAGCTACTCTATATAAGTGTAGCCTTTTATCCCTCATTTTTTTTATCTAAAATCTAATATTTGAGAATATAATTATATATATAATCCTGTATTTTTAATTAAATTAGTTAATTATTATAAAATAAAAATGAATACATATATAATAATACCATACAATAATCTTTAAAAATAAAAATTATAATGAAACAAAGTATAATTATATAATGAACCAAAAATATTGGGATGATCATAATTTTGAGTATTCATACATCTCAAAGTAGAATAAATATACTCATATAATGCATTTAGAGTTTACTACTAATAAACTAGGAAAAACCAAAATATTATATCATATAAATGTATCTTAGCTTCTAATAAAAGACATCATCATCAACCATGCATCTTTCAATTTCCATCTTTGCATTGTCAATAAACCATCATGATAAGCATCTCAATCTTCACTCGCATCTTCAGAATTATCCTGCATAATTATATAGAAAAATAATTATAATTTGAAAAAGTATAACAAGAAAAAAGTAATTAACATATTAATAACACATACAATATCCAAGCGGCATAAGATAATTCAAACTAATCTTCTTTTCATATCACCGAAAACATAAAGGAAGACTTTTCAAACTACTCTTCTTTTCATCACACATCTCAATTCTTTTTCCTAATAATTTTATGTCCAAAAGCAACAAGAACAAAAGAAGAATTTTAAGGAGGAAAAAATTAAATAAAATACAATAGAAACTGCAGGAACAGGAAGCAAATCCAAATGATAGAGAGAGCACCTAAAAAAGAAAAGGATAAAACAAAAGATGTAAAGTGGAATTAAAATTGTAGCTATAAAAGCAAATAAGGGAAAGGGGTCAATTATAACTATAGAAGCAGTAGGGCAGGGCATGGGCATCGTCAACTAAGGAGTCCACAAATGGTAGGGGTTGTGTGTGTAAGGCCCAAATGAAGGTGAAAAAGTAATTAATAATGGCATCTAGAGACGAGAAATTAAAGAAGGTGAAGCTACTTTATGAGATATTCATTAAGCTTATTTGAATGGCGTTACTTAGCATTTTAAATTCAATAACCTATTGACTATTGTAGCTCAAATCAGGAACAAGCAAATGCTCAAACAGTTGGAATAAAAAAATTTTAATTTGTATAGTATCTATTTCTCAAGCAATCTGATAACAGCCCAAAATTCAAATCCAAAGAATGAGTAACTGAGTAACTGAAAATAAAAGGAAGAACTCTTGCTTTTGAAAACTCAATTCAGGTCGGTAACTTATTTGGAAAATAATAGGCCATACACAAATCAAAGTGAAATATCAGAAAAAAGCTAAAAATCATAGATGCTGCTACATCACACATCTCAATTCTTTTTCATAATAGTTTATGTCCAAAAGCAACAAGAACAAAAGATGAATTTTAAGGAGAAAAAATTAAATAAAATACAATAGGAATTGCAGCAACAGGAAGCAAATCCAAATGATAGAGAGAGCACCTAAAAAAGAAAAAGATAGAACAGAAGAAGATGTAAAGTGGAATTAAAATTGTGCCTATAAAAGCAGATAAGGGAAATGGGTCAATTATAACTATAGAAGCAGCAGGGTAAGGGTGACTCATGGGCGTCGGGAAAGGGGTCAATTAGGGAGTCCACAAATGGTAGGGGATTATGTGTGTGTAAGGCCTAAATGAAGGTGAAAAAGTAATTAATAATAGCATTCAGAGACGAGAAATTAAAGATGGTGAAGCTACTTTATGAGATATTCATTAAGTTTATTTGAATGGCATTACTTAGCATTCTAAATTCAATAACCTATTGACTATTGTAGCTCAAATCAGGAACAAGCAAAATGCTCAAACAGTTGGAATAAAAAAAATTGAATTTGTATAGTATCTATTTCTCAAGTAATCTAATAATAGCTCAAAACTCAAATCCAAAGCATGATTCTCACGAGGAAAAAAGAAGAAGAATCCAAAGTAGAAAAAATCAACAAGTTTTGAAGCAATGCACAAACCAAATAGAGGTCATACTCTGGTTTTTTCTTCAGAACACCAACTATAACATAGTATAATTTCTCAAGTGATAAAATATTTTAAAGATTTGAAGTCACAATTCAGAAACAACTATATGAGATATTGATTAAGCTTATATGAATGGCATTACTTAGCATTCTAAATTCAATAACCTATTGACTATTATAGCTCAAGTAAGGAACAAACAAACGATCAAACAGTTGGAATAAAAAAATATTAAATTCGCATAGTATCTATACTAATTAAATCTGACAACGGCCCAAAATTTAAATCCAAACCATGAATCTCGCAAGGAAAAAAGAAGAAGAATTCAAATCAGAAAAAATCAACAAGTTTTGAAATCAACTTGGATGCATCTAATCATTTCATGAGAAGTCAACAACGCATGTTAAAAAAATTCTAAACTCAATCCACCAAATTATTCAGGAAATGGTAATTCACTACCGCAGAGGCGGAGAGTAGCGGCAGGGGGTTGGCGGTCGTGACCATAATCGCCGCTAATCAAGAAGGATCCTGGCAGAGATGTGTGGCGGTCAGGTAAAAGCCACAAAACTCCCCTGGATAGCGGCTGGGGAGTGAACACCGCTGCTAAATTAGGCAGTATATCTTCGGGCTTACTCGTTTCACTTCCTGGTGTGAACAAAGCGGGAGAAGAGGCGCCAAACAAAACCACCCCACCCGGCGACTTCTTCAATAAACGCCACTAGGTGAGTTTCAAATCAGTGTTTCAATTCCACTTTTATTTTACAACTCGAAATTACTTCCCCCCAATTCTGCAGAAACCCGCGAGTTGAGTTTGGTAGCGCGCCAACCAAGAGCGGGAGCACAGCCGAGAAATATCAAGGAAGAACCCACCCAGGTGAGGATTTTATCATGATTCAACTTGTCAATTCCCCCTTTTCATGTTACAACCAAACATCGAGAACCCCAATTTTGCAGAAACCCCCAATTTTTCAAGCTTTCCCCTATCATCCACAATTCCTGAAGCTCATACCCTCCCCTGTCGAGTTGCGCAGCTGCCTTCGCGACCAGTCCCCTGGCACTGGTTAGTCCTGACACTCTGATCTTTTCTTATTGATTTTTTTGTTGGTTAGAATTTTGTAAAAATATTTATCTATATCTATCTTTAACTGGGGTTAATTGCCGCTGTACATAGACTGGAATTTGAAGGTACCCCTTTTTTTGATTTAATGGGTGCTCTGTATTGAAAGTGATAGTTAGAGTAGAAAGCTTTAACAAAGCCTCATTATCAATGTTAGAGGGTTGAGTTTCTTTGGTTTGCATCTCTCTTGCATCTACTTCCTTGTTTTTTAATTACCCAAGAATGTGTTTCTTTGGTTTGCATCTCCCTTGCACAGGAGAAATTGAGGAACTTTTCACGCACTAATCTGAAAAATTTGTTTGTTGATAAATTTATCATGTAAAGTACAAGATATTGGTAACTGCTGTTTCATAGCTATGTTGTGTTCTTTGCCACTTCCCATTGGTTCAGCTCTGTTATCATTTTTCCTTTTTTTTATGACAAAAGCTTGATATTTATAATCTGTATATTGTTTATAATAGTATTCTGACTCAGGTTGGTTGTTGGTGTGTTGGGGTGTGTGTTTGTACAGTTGGGCTTGTTGGTTTTGGCTTAGTTTTCTTTATCTTCATTATGATTCTTCCATTCTCGTCTCCCAAATCTGTCATTTTCATGCCTTCTTGAGTGTTTTAAAAAAGTAATTTTTGTCTTTATTTTCATTCTATTTTTTACTTCTTTGTTTTACAACACTTGGGTTGTACATTGTATCCTCTTTCAATTACATACTTTTTTATTTAAATGCTTTGCTTCCTTTTGATGTTTTGGTGATACATTGCATGTAGAACTGTGATTTTAGTTTTCATATTCAGACATGGGGTGCTTAAAGTTTGTGTCTTTCCCCTATTCTTCAAACGAGCTAGTTTTTCACTTTCCACATGTGTAGAGAGTAATGGCTAAAACTTAAAAGGGACCACACTTTATTGAGCTCCACTGCCACTTCATTGAGCTTCACTTAAGTTCTACTATTCTCAGGGGAAAAAATAAAATAAAATAATAAAATAAAAGGAGCACACTTTAATCCTGAACATTAATGAGTTTGGAATTATGGTTGTTAGCAATTCTGTACAGTATAGCACACTCAATCATTTCTAGTTATAATATGCTTTCGTTGACCGCATCATGGGCTTAGAAGATTACATTAAGTGGGATGCTAATGTAGCTGTCATTGTAGTTTAATGATGGTCCATGGAGGGCTCAAGTGCTCCTTGGTGCTATGGAGAAAAAGGGAGGAATTGTCATTAAAGAAAATTTTGAAAAAAGGTGGAAGATAGTTTTCCGTTAATGATAGTTTACTTATTGGTGCGCGAAATTGTGAACAATACTTTTTCACAACTCTCATAATCCCCGGTCATGAACCCCAAAAACTTGGTGTTCAATACCATGGCATTACACAACTTCGCACAACTAACCAGCAAGTGCACTGGGTCGTCCAAGTAATAAACCTTACGCGAGTAAGGGTCGATCCCACGGAGATTGTTAGTATTGAAGCAAGCTATGGTCATCTTGTAAATCTTAGTCAGGCAAACTCAAATGGTAATGGTGATGAACGAAAATAACACAAAGGTAAAGATAGAGATACTTATGTAATTCATTGGTAGGAACTTCAGATAAGCGCATGAAGATGCCTTCCCTTCCGTCTCTCTGCTTTCCTACTGTCTTCATCCAATCCTTCTTACTCCTTTCCATGGCAAGCTTAAGCAAGGGTTTCACCGTTGTCAGTGGCTACCTCCCATCATCTCAGTGAAAACGTTCCTATGCTCTGTCACAGCATGGCTAATCATCTGTCGGTTCTCGGTCAGGC
>NC_029780.3:32871753-32872029 GCF_000817695.3 Arachis duranensis
ACAGCAGAGCTCCACACCTTAATCTATGGTGTGTAGAAACTCCACCGTTGAAAATACATAAGAACAAGGTCTAGGCATGGCCATGAGGCCAGCCTCCCAAAGTGATCAAAAGATCTAAAGAAAAAGGTTCCAAAGATCAAAAGAGATTAAAAGATGAAAATACAATAGTAAAAGGTCCTACTTATAGAAAACTAGTAGCCTAAGGTGTACAGAGATGAGTAGATGACATAAAAATCCACTTCCGGGCCCACTTGGTGTGTGCTTGGGCTGAGCAAT
>NC_029780.3:32873490-32873731 GCF_000817695.3 Arachis duranensis
ACGGCCAAAAGGGGGAGAAGTAGTGTTTAGGGTGTGAGAAATTGAAGGATGGATGTGGGTGGTGAAGAGAAAGATGGGATTTGATATGTGAGGGGTTTTTGGGGAAGAAGTGTTGAGGTGATTGGTGAATGGGTGAAGAAGAGAGAGGGTGGTGGGGTTGGTGGGGATCCTGTGGGGTCCACAGATCCTTAGGTGTCAAGGAAAAGTCATCCCTGCACCAAATGGCATGCAAAATCACGTT
>NC_029780.3:32877346-32878226 GCF_000817695.3 Arachis duranensis
GAATTCAAAGATCAGAGCAAGTAAATCATCAAGAACATCTTGAAGATCACCAAGATACACGAATGAATACATGCAATTGACACCAAACTTATGATGAGACACTAGACTCAAACAAGAAATATTTTTGGATTTTATGATTTTTTTTAATTTTTTTGTGTTTTTCGAAAATCAAGTGGAAAAAGGTATCAAAATTCTTAATGAGAATTCCAGGAATCAGTGCAATGCTAGTCTAAGACTCCGGTCCAGGAATTAGACATGGCTTCACAGCCAGCCAAGCTTTCAGAGAAAGCTTCGGTCCAAAACACTAGACATGGCCAAAGGCCAGCCAAGCCTTAGTAGATCACTGCTCCAAAAGCAAGATTGATAAGAATCAACAAGCTCTTGTGGTGATAAGTTGAAACCTGGTCCAATGAAATTAGACATGGCTTCTCAGCCAGCCAGATTTCAACAAATCATCATGAAACTCTAGAACTCATCTTCAAGAATTTCGAAAAAAATAAATACCTAATCTAAGCAACAAGATGAACCTTCAGTTGTCCAAATTGAACAATCCCTGGCAATAACGCCAAAAACTTGGTGTTGTTGCCGGATCTTGGCACTGATGTTACCAAAAGCTTGCTCAAATTCAATCAGTTCTTGAGCTTCAGTAGGCGTCTTCTTCAAATGAAGAGAGCCTCCAGAAGAGCTATCCAAAGACATCTTGGATAGTTCAGAGAGACCATCATAGAAAATACCTATGATGCTCCATTCAGAAAGCATATCAGAAGGACACTTTCTGATTAATTGTTTGTATCTTTCTCAAGCTTCATAGAGGGATTCTCCTTCCTTCTGTCTGAAGGTTTGGACTTCCACTCTGAGCTTACTCAATTTTTGAGGTGGA
>NC_029780.3:32878326-32879063 GCF_000817695.3 Arachis duranensis
CTTTCTTGCTCTTGAAGATCCTATGGAGTGCTTGAGCTCCTCAATGTCTCTTCCTTGTCTTTGTTGCTCCTCCCTCATGATCCTTTGATCTTCTCTAATCTCATGAAGGATGATGGAGTGTTCTTGATGCTCCACCTTTAGTTGTCCCATGTTGGAACTCAATTCTCCTAGGGAGGTATTTAATTGCTCCCAATAGTTTTGTGGAGGAAAGTGCATTCCTTGAGGAATCTCAGGGATCTCATGATGAGTGGGATCTCTTGTGTGCTCCATCCTCTTCTTAGTGATGGGCTTGTCCTCCTCAATGGGGGTGTCTCCCTCTATGTCAACCCCAACTGAATAACAGAGGTGACAAATGAGATGAGGAAAGGCTAACCTTGCCAAGGTAGAAGACTTGTCCGCCACCTTATAGAGTTCTTGGGCTATAACCTCATGAACCTCTATTTCTTCTCCAATCTTGATGCTATGGATCATGATAGCCCGGTCTATGGTAACTTCGGACCGGTTGCTAGTGGGAATGATTGAGCGTTGTATGAACTCTAACCATCCTCTAGCCACGGGCTTGAGGTCATGCCTTCTTAGTTGAACCGGCTTTCCTCTTGAATCTTGCTTCCATTGGGCGCCCTCTTCACATATGACTGTGAGGACTTGGTCCAACCTTTAATCAAAGTTGACCCTTCTTGTGTAAGGATGTTCATCTCCTTGCATCATAGGCAAGTTAAACGCCACCCTCACACTTT
>NC_029780.3:32885064-32894836 GCF_000817695.3 Arachis duranensis
ATCAGATTTTTGCTCAGGTCCCTCAATTTCAGCCAGAAAATACCTGAAATCCTAGAAAAACACACAAACTCATAGTAAATTCCAGAAAAGTGAATTTTAACTAAAAACTAATAAAGATATACTAAAAACTAACTATATCATACCAAAAACATACTAAAAACAATGCCAAAAAGTATACAAATTATCCGCTCATCAGTGTCTTTTGTTGTTTTTCATGTGCATTTTTGCATTCATATTTTTCATGCATTAAAGATTTCTAAGTTTGGTGTCTTGCATGTTTTCTTTGCATCAAAAATTTTTCAAAATTATGTTCTTGATGTTCATCATGATCTTCATCGTGTTCTTGGTGTTCATCTTGACATTCATAGTGCCAGTTTGGGCGTTTAACTCCCATTTGGGTGCCAGTTCCAGCGTTTAACGCTGGAATTTCTTGAGGTGACTTTGAACGCCGGTTTGGGCTATCAAATCTTGGGCAAAGTATGGACTATCATATATTGCTGGAAAGCCCAGGATGTATACTTTCCAACGCCTTTGAGAACGCGCCAATTGGGCTTCTGTAGCTCCAGAAAATCCACTTCGAGTGCAGGGAGGTCAGAATCCAACAGCATCTGCAGTCCTTTTTGGTCTCTGAATCAGATTTTTGCTCAGGTCCCTCAATTTCAGCCAGAAAATACCTGAAATCACAGAAAAACACACAAACTCATAGTAAAGTCCAGAAAAGTGAATTTTAACTAAAAACTAATAAAAATATACTAAAAACTAACTAGATCATACCAAAAACATACTAAAAACAATGCCAAAAAGTATACAAATTATCCGCTCATCAATCCGCATTTCTGGACTTTACTATGAGTTTGTGTGTTTTTCTGTGATTTCAGGTAATTTCTGGATGAAATTGAGGGACTTGAGCAAAACTCTGATAGGAGGCTGACAAAGGACTGCTGATGCTGTTGGAATCTGACCTCCCTGCACTCGAAATGGATTTTCTGGAGCTACAGAACTCCAGAGCTTTCCAGCAATATATAATAGTCCATACTTTATTTGGGAATTGATGACATAAATAGGCGCTCAACGCCAATTACATGTTGCTGTTTGGAGTTAAACGCCAGAAACACGTCACGAGAAGTGGATAGATCAAGCTCAGTCCAAGACACATTATAACTTGGCATTCAACTCCAAGAGAAGCCTCAGCTCGTGGATAGATCAAGCTCAGTCCAAACATACACCAAGTGGGCCCCGGAAGTGGATTTATGCATCAATTACTTACTCATGTAAACCCTAGTAACTAGTCTAGTATAAATAGGATAAGTTACTATTGTATTAGACATCTTTGGTCTCAGTTTTGTTTTATTCTTCATCTTAGGAGGCTATTGATCATGTTTTAGGGGGCTGGCCACTCGGCCATGCCTAAACCTTTCACTTATGTATTTTCAACGGTGGAGTTTCTACACACCATAGATTAAGGGTGTGGAGCTCTGCTGTACCTCAAGTTTCAATACAATTACTATTATCTTCTATTCAATTCTCTTTTATTCTTATTCCAAGATATACGTTACACTTCAACTTGATGAATGTGATGCTCCGTGACACTCATCATCATTCTCACCTATGAACGCGCGTGACTGGGAATCTGGAAAGTCTAACCTTGTCTGTGGTATTCCGAGTAGGATTCTGGGAATCTGGAAAGTCTAACCTTGTCTGTGGTATTTTGAGTAAGATTCCGGTATTGAATAACTGTGACGAGCTTCAAACTCCTGAAGGCTGGGCGTTAGTGACAGACGCAAAAGAATCAATGGATTCTATTCCAACCTGATTGAGAACCGACAGATGATTAGCCGTGTTGTGACAGAGCATTTGGACCATTTTCACTGAGAGGATGGGATGTAGCCATTGTCAAGGGTGATGCCTCCAAACGATTAGCCGTGTAGTGACAGCGCATAGGACCATTTTCCCGAGAGGATGAAAAGTAGCCATTGATGATGGTGATGCCCTACATACAGCTTGCCATGGAAAGGAGTAGGAAGGATTGGATGAATGTAATAAGAAAATAGAGATTCGAGAGGATTTTAGCATCTCCACATGCCTATCTGAAATCCCCACCATTAATTTACAAAAGTATTTCTATCCTATTTTATTTTTTGTTTATTATTAATTTTTGAAATCCATAACCATTTAATATGCCTAACTGAGATTTACAAGGTGACCATAGCTTGCTTCATACCAACAATCTCTGTGGGATCGACCCTTACTCACGTAAGGTTTATTACTTGGACGACCCAGTACACTTGCTGGTTAGTTGAACAAGATTGTGGAAAGAAAGTGCTGAGTTAATGTTTTTATGCACATGCCAAAGAGCCATTATTGTTGATCACAATTTCGTCCACCAGTGATTTACAAAATTCGCATGATTAAATTTTTTAGAGAAACTCTATTTCACTCTCTACTTTTTAACTACTTTAGTTCATCAATTTACTTCAGCATAAAACATCTACATTCAAATATTCCATTAGAAAAAATATATAATTAAAAAAAACACAAAATTGGCCACCAGATGTCTGAATAAGTTCATTTGATCAAGAGAAAAAAACAACAAAGTCGATGAATTTTCAAAGTAACAACAACCCCAATCAGCAAGTAAAATAAATAAAAGGATACAAATTTAAGTTTAATAATTTTTCAAGCCGTTAAATGATCCAACAATGAAATGGGCGAAAAGCTTGATCACAGAAAAGTCTGAACTAAATCGAAATGTAGCTGAAAAAATTGCAAGCTAAGACAATAGAAGAATGGACCTAGGGCTTGTGGAACGAACCTACAAGATTGAGTTCTCCTACGCCGCAGTTCATCAATTCATGAGTTCACAGATTATTGTACCAAACCCCTAAATTGAAACCCTAAAATCGGAACTCTACCCTCTCAAATTTTAGAAACCAAATGAAGGTGGATGCATACCTTCTCGACGATGGTGAGCGAATGAAGAGAAGCTTTCAGTTGAGCGCAGCGTCGTCCTGATGTGAGCGCACATCGAAGAGAAGCGGCGGTGTGGTGAAGACGAGTGACGGCGTCATGAGTGGTGAAGATGAGTGAGTGCAGAGTCTTCCTGGAGTGGTGAGTGGTGATGGCGGAGTCTTCTCTATTTTGTGGTGCTGAGGGGCGCGAAGAAGAAGGGAAAAACAGCTAACAAGGGTGAGGGTTAAGCATTCGTTTCATCTAATTTGGCTATGTTTAATTTGTATAGTATTTTTTTATAGGTTTAATTTGTATATTATTATTCGGCTGTAAAGTGAAAAAAATTTACTAAGTGTTGAACATTTGACTTGAAATACATTAGGCATCATTTTTAAAGCGCGCCTGAAACCTGACAAATATGTTACCCTTCAAAAGCGTACTTTTTGGTGTAAAAAGTGAACTCATAGCTCTTAAGATAAGGCTACGCTTTATAAGTGATATTTAAAATATCTAAGGAGACACTTTTCAAATGATACCATAAATGTGTTTCCTATTCTCCTACGAAAAGGAAACATAGAGAAAAGCGTAGCCTATTCCTAGAATAGGCTACGCTTTTCAAATGTAGTCTAAAAAAGTGTGGCTGAATGGGTATTTTTCTTGTAGTGATATATTTAAACAGTAAAGTAGTATTACATACCACCACATCTTCCACTCTCAAACCTCCTAATTTCTTCAGTGCTTGTACCATCTCCCACCTTACCAGGGCCAAATTAGGTCGCCTGTCTTTCTTCCCCTAAAAGAATATCCTCTCCAATGAGATTATCTTTTGCGCAACCACATTTAGCATCTTATACAAGCTTGGTGCATGAAATTGCAATCACACCTTTGCAATCCGCACAACTAACCAGCAAGTGCACTGGGTCGTCCAAGTAATATCTTACGTGAGTAAGGGTTGATCCCACGGAGATTGTTGGTATGAAGCAAGCTATGGTTATCTTATTAATCTTAGTCAGGATGTCAATAAGGTTCTTTGAATTTAATTGTAAAAAGTGAAAGTGTTTGGAATAAGTAATTGTTACTCAATAATGGAGAATATGTTGGAGTTTTGGAGATGCTTTGTCCTCTGAATTCCTGTAACATAATGCTTCCTCACTTTCAAACATGCAAGGCTCTTTCCATGGCAAGCTGTATTTAGGGCGTCACCATTGTCAATGGCTACTTCCCATCCTCTCAGTGAAAATGGTCCAAATGCTCTGTCACAGCACAGCTAATCATCTGTTGGCTCTCGATCATGTCAGAATAGGATCCATTGATCCTTTTGCGTCTGTCACTACGCCCAACACTCACGAGTTTGAAGCTCGTCACAGTCATCCAATCCCAGAATCCTACTCAGAATACCACAGACAAGGTTTAGACTTTTCGGATTCTCAAGGATGCTGCCATCAATTCTAGCTTATACCACGAAGATTCTGATTAAGGAATCTAAGAGATACTCATTCAATCTAATGTAGAACGGAGGTGGTTGTTAGGCACACGTTCATGGATTAAGGAAGGTGATGAGTGTCACGGATCATCACCTTCTTCATAGTGAAGCGCGAATGAACATCTTAGATAGGAACAAGCGTGTTTGAATGGAAAACACAAATAATTGCATTAATTCATCGAGACGCTGCAGAGCTCCTCACCCCCAACAATGGAGTTTAGAGACTCATGCCATCACAAGGTATATAATTCAGATCTAAAATGTCATGAGATACAAAATAAGTCTATAAAAGTTGTTTAAATAGTAAACTAGTACCCTAGGTTTACAGAAAATGAGTAAACTAAGATGGATAGTACAGAAATCCACTTCTGGGGCCCACTTGGTGTGTGCTGGGGCTGAGACTTAAGCTTCTCATGTGCCTGGGCTGTTTCTGGAGTCGAATGCCAGGTTGTAACCTGTTTCTGGTGTTGAACTCCAACTTGCAACCTGTTTCTGGCGCTGAACGCCAGACTACAACATGGAACTGGCGTTGAATGCCAGTTTACGTCGTCTATCTTCGTGAAAAGTATGGACTATTATATATTGCTGGAAAGCCCTGGATGTCTAATTTCCATCCCAATTGAGAGCGCACCAATTGGACTCCTGTAGATCCAAAAAATTCATTCCGAGTGCAGGGAGGTCAGAATCCAACAGCATCAGCAGTCCTTTTTCAGCCTGAATTAGATTTTTGCTCATCTCCCTCAATTTCAGCCAGAAAATACCTTAAATCACAGAAAAATATACAAACTCATAGTAAAGTCTAGAAATATGAATTTTTCCTAAAAACTAATAAAAATATACTAAAAAGTAGCTAGAACCTACTAAAAACTACCTAAAAACAACACCAAAAAGCGTATAAATTATCCGCTCATCACAACACCAAACTTAAATTGTGAGTAGATATTTAAGAGCAGCATGGTCAGTGTACACAATCACTTTTGATCTTACTAAATAAGTTCTAAACTTGTCAATGGTGTAAACCACTGCAAGTAACTCTTTTTCTGTGGTTGTGTAGTTCATCTGTGCGTCATTTAAAATGCGACTGGCATAGTAAATGACGTGCAGAAGCTTGTCATGCCTTTGTCCCAACACTGTACCAATGGCATGGTCACTGGCATCACACATCAGTTCAAATGGTAATGTCCAGTCTGGTACAAAGATGACTGGTGCTGTGACCAGCTTAGCTTTCAGAGTCTCAAACGCCTACAAACACTCCTTATCAAAGATAAATGGCGTGTCAGCAGCTAGCAGATTACCCAGAGGTTTTGCAATTTTTGAAAAATGTTTTATAAACCTCCTATAGAATCCTGCATGCCCCAGAAAGCTTCTAATTGCCTTTTATATTCCTTTGTTAGCAAATTTGAGCCTACGATTAACCCAATTGTTCTTAATTTAGCACATTACAAGCCTAAAGCGAAAAACAATAAATGTCCTTATTTGGATCTTTGATTAGCTTAGGCTAGTGTGTGTAACATTCAAGTGTGGGAAATCTTGGGACATTGGGTAAATAAAAGGGTAGTTTTGTATTGTTATTGAAAATATTGGGAATTGGGTACATACTCATGTATTAATCAAATGTAAAACCTTATGCATTGATGCTCTTGTATATAGAAAGAAAAAAATGAGAAAAACAAAAGAAAAAGAAAAGAAAAATAATATGGAAAAGAAAAAAATATAGAAAAAGAAAGAAAAAGAAGAAAAAAAAAGAAAGAAATAAAAAGGGGACAAAATGCCCCAAATCAAAGTATAGTCCAATAAAATCAATGCATAAGTGTTGTGAAATGAAAAGGGATACATGAGTATGTGAAAAAGTGAGGAATGGGTAGTTAGGTTAGAACTTAATTGTATAGGATGTCATAGGTTAGGTGGGAAGTTTAAACTTATCAAAGATTCAAATTTTAAGCTCACTTGACCAAATATGCATCCTACCTTAACCCTAGCCCCATTATAACCAATGAAAAGACCTCATGATATGCGTATGCATACATGAAATGTATGTTGATTGTTAGAAGAAAAACAAATCTTAAAAAAGCATGAAATAAAGGAGAATTGAGAGAATCAACCCTAAACACTTGAGCGAATAGAGCGCAAATACATCCGGTGAGGGTTTGATGCTCAATTACATGTTTCCACCTATGATCATCTCCTTTCATGCAAGTTTGTAAAAATATTTAATAGCTCAATTCAATTGTGGTTTGGCATGGTTGTTAATACCTTTTGCCCTTGTGCTTATATATGCTTCTTGGGAATTAATTTATTTTGACCAAGCAATTGCATTCATGTAGATAGTTGCATATAGGTAGATTGCATTTAGTTAGTTTCCATTGAATAAATGTCATACCCATACTTCATTCTTGGTTTAAGCATGAGGACATGCTTGGTTTAAGTATGGGGAGTTGATAAACCCCATTTGTAGGGTTTATCTTGTGTTGAATTTAAGGAATTTTATGACCTTTTACCCACATTTATTCAATGAAATAGCATGGTTTCATGATTGTCTCCCAATTTGTGCTTAAGTATGAAAACATGCTTTTTAGGCCTTTAATTGATTAATTTTGATGCACCTTTGATTCCACTAGATGCCTTAATATGTTTGTTAGTGAATTCAGATTGGAACGGCTAGGAATGGATCAAAGGATGAAGAGGAAAAGCATGCAAGTGCAGAACTCATGAAAAAACAAGGATTTGGGATGCCAAGATCGACACGCAAGTGCAGCTGACACGCACGCGTAGAATTGAAGTCTCATGGCGACGCGTATGCGTAACCCACGCGTACGCGTCGATGCTCGCACGTGATCTCATTAAAGTGAATCTGCTGGGGGCAATTTCTGGGCTTTCCAGGCCCAAATCCAACTCATTTCTGATGCTATTTAACCCAAGGATTGAAGAGGGATCAATCATCTAGTTAGTTATAGTTTAGTTGAGGCTTTAGTTAGTTTCTAGAGAGAGAAGCTCTCTCATCTCTCTAGAATTAGGTTAGAGGTAGATTAGAAATTCTTAGATCTAGGTTTAATTCATGTTTTGATTTACTTTTCCTTTATCAATTCTTGTTCCTCTACCTCTCCTCTCTCTAGTTTTGTATTTGAATCCTTATAATGCTTTACTTTTATGTTGATGCACTCTTGTTCCTTCTATTTCTCTTTTAATGCAATTTATGATTCATGTTCCTTTATTGTTGATTTGCTTTGTTGTTGTTAATTCCTTACAATTGGTAGTGTAGATTTACTTTTCTTGCAATTCAATTTTACTTTCCTTTTAAGCCTTCCAAGTGTTTGATAAAAATGCTTGGAAGGATGCTAGAGTAGATTTTTCTCCTGAGGATGATTTAATGAGATTAATCCTTGCCAATTCTCATATTGTGGTTAGTGATTAGGATAGAGATCCTTGACCACCAACCCTTGTCAAGACCTTTTTAGGCCTTAGTTTACTTTCTTGCCATTTATCTTTCATACTTCTTATCAAAATCCCAAAATAATTCACAACCAATAACAAGACACTTTATTGTAATTCCTAGGGAGAACGACCCGAGGTTTGAATACTTCGGTTTATAAATTTTAGGGGTTTGTTTTAGTGACAAACAACTTTTTGTATGAAAGGATTAGTGATTGGTTTAGAAACTATACTTGCAACGAGAATTCATTTGTGAAATTCTAAGCCGTCAAAAATCCAATCGTCAAAATGGCGCCGTTGCCAGGGAATTGCAATGGTGTTGTGTTATTGGTTATTGTACATATGTGAATAGTGTGAATATCTTGCTTTTTGGTTTATTTGCTATATGTGAATATTGTGAATATGTTTGCTTTTTGCTTCTTTGTTAGTTTTTAGTTTGTTCTCTTTATTTGTTACTATTTTTGTTTTTGCCCTCTCTTACTATCATGAATTCTCACTTTGGCTATGAGTGTAGTTACAATTATGTTGTAGGTGATGAGAACTATAATGAAGAAATGTATCAAAGATGGGACAATCAAAGGTGGGAGGAGCCATATGCTTATGATCAATCCTCATGGCAACAACCTCCACCAATGAACTATGAAGAAGAGCCATTCCATGATGCATACCAATCAAATGGCTATGGTGAATCTCCTTGTGACTTTCAAGAACCACCACCATATGCTTACGAGTCATATCCTCAACATGAACTGTGTGAATAGTTTGATTTTTGGATTGCTTGTTAGTTTAGGATTTTTTTCATTATTTCTTAGTAGCTTTTGTTTTTTATTTTATCTTTTCACCATGAATTCTCATTTTGGCTATGAGTGTGATTACAACTATGTTGTAGGTGTTGAGAACTTCAATGATAATGTGTATCAAGGATGGAATAATCAAAGGTGGGAGGAGCCATATGCATATGACCAATCCTCATGGCAACAACTTCCACCAATGCACTATGAAGAAGAGCCATTCTATGATGCATACCAATCAAATGGCTATGGTGAATCTCCTTGTGATTTTCAAGAACCACCACCATATGCCTATGAGTCATATCCTCAACATGAACCATACTCACAAGCTCTCTACCACCAAGCACCTCCATATGACCATAATCTATATCCATCCTACCAACCACCTTTTGAACCATATGAGCCATACATGGAACCACAATTCCAAGATTACTACTCCCAAGAACCACCTCAATACACACGACCACCTTACCAAGAAGAACCACCTTCCTATAATGAACCCTTTCTCCAAGACAATGAACCCTCTTATCCACCCCAATCTCTAATGGATGAAACCCTTGATGTTCTTCTTCAAGGGCAAGATGAAATGAAAAGGGATGTGCAACAATTTGTAGCTACCATGACCAAGGTAGTAAATCATTTAGCCTCCCAATGCTTGAATATTCAAGGAACTCCTATAGCTACATGTGAAGGATCCAAGGAAGAGCATAGCATGAAGGAGAGATTGGAAACCCCGATGGAAAATGAGGAATATCACTTTGTATTAGAACAATTGGAGAAGCCTATGATTATTAAAGAAAAGGAAGAAGTGGTTGAAGACTTAGGAGATGCGGAACCTCCATGGGAAGCTAAAATCAAAGAAAATCCCTCCAAGAAGAGTAAATTTGATGTTGAAGAGGAATGTGCACAACCTCTAAGGCATATTCTATATGAAGACTTGGAGAGAATGAAGCAAGAATTGAGTTCCCTTGGTGATGAAGATCATGCATCCAATCTTCCTGGTGAAGAATCCTTTGAATTTGAAGAACCTTCTCCCAATGAATTTGAAAGTGATGTGGAGGTAGATTTCTCTCAACCTCCCATTTATGACATGAGTGATGGAGAAGAGTTAGATGAAGTT
>NC_029780.3:32896145-32897531 GCF_000817695.3 Arachis duranensis
ATCTTCCTACTCAATTGTTGAGACTTTCTTACATTATTTTGGTGCTTCTTGACTTGTTTCATATTGTTGGGTGATGTTTCTCTTCAAATCAATGCTCAATCTTTTATGCACTTGTGTTCTTTGTGCATTGATATGACCTTATATTGTCTTTCATGGCCCACTCTCTCTTGTTCGAACTTGATGCTCATCATGCTCTTCATGCTTTGACCTTACTCTTGCATCAAGTATCATTGATATGCCATTTTCTCTTATTGTTCCCTCCTCTACATGTTGTAGCTACCATGTAGTAGAGAACCATACTCCTACTTGGCATTAACCCCCGCTTATGTTCTATTTGCTTTGATATCTTTGTCATAGGCTTAATATTCCTTTCCTTTTCTATCCTTTTAGGTTGGCCACCTAGAAGGGGGAAATGAAAAGCTTTTAAATGGGGCAACAAACAAGTCATCCGCACAACCTTTTGAAGGAGCTCATCAATTGTAGCAACCCGTCCACCTTGCTCTTCTTCGCATGCACCGAGGACGGTGCAATCTTCAAGTGTGGGGAGGTCGTCGACCGATCTCCATGAGTAACAATTTCTTTTTCAACACCAATTCTTAGTTTTCTTTGTTAGATTAGTTATTGCATTGCATGATAGGTTGCATGTTAGTTAGAATTTGTATATATTTTTACCACTTCTTTCTTATTAGGACTACTTGGTTAGGGTGATGATTTCTTTCCCAATAAACCGTTTTAGGGCAACCTACCAATTTGAAAATTTTTTGTTGAACTTGCTTGAAAGAATGTATTTTGGAACATGGTTCTTGAGCTAAGAACACAAGCTTGTGAGATTTGAGCCTAATGGTGTGGTTACATCCTATAACCACTTATTTTCCTTCTTGTGTGTAATTGTTCTCTTTCTATGATTGTAATCTTTGATTTGTTTGATTCTTTATGTCTATTATTTTGTGTATTCATGCATTTATATGATTGAGGCCATCATTTCATTGTCTCACTTATCCAAATAGCCAACCTTTTATATTCCTTTGTTAGCAAATTTGAGCCTACGATTAACCCAATTGTTCTTAATTTAGCACATTACAAGCCTAAAGCGAAAAACAATAAATGTCCTTATTTGGATCTTTGATTAGCTTAGGCTAGTGTGTGTAAGTATCATTCAAATGTGGGAACCTTGGGACATTGGGTGAATAAAAAGGTAGTTTTGTATTTTTATTGAAATTATTGGGAATTGGGTACATACTCATGTATTGATCAAATGTAAAACCTTATGCATTGATGTTCTTGTACATAGAAGAAAAAAAATGAGAAAAACAAAAGAAAAAAAAGAAAAGAAAAATAATATGGAAAAGAAAAAAAGAAAAAAATAGAAAAAGAAAGAAAATGAAG
>NC_029780.3:32898546-32904064 GCF_000817695.3 Arachis duranensis
TTTAGAAGTAGTTTCTAGAGAGAGAAGCTCTCACTTCTCTCTAGAATTAGGATTAGGATTAGGATTAGTTCTTAGATCTAGGTTTTAATCGTTGCTTTCTTCTACTTCTACATCTCAATTCCTTGTTGTTACATTCATCTTCTTCAATTCCTTTATTGTAATTTCCTTTATGTTGTTCTTATATTTTGTTGTAGATCTACTATTGTTCCTTCCATTTTCTTTCAATTCAATAAGAGGTAATTCATAATAATTGTTCTTCTTTGCTTTTCTATTGTTGATCTCTTGCTTTTGTAGTTAGATCTCTCTTTAATTCTTGCAATTTATGTTGTTTACTTTTATTGCCTTTTATGTGTTTGTTGAAATGCCTCTTCTAGCTATAGTATAGATTTTGTTCCTCTTGGCCTAGGTAGAATAATTAGTGACACTTGAGTTATCTAATTCCTTTGTTGATTGATAATTGGAGAGATTGCTAATTGGTTTGGAGTGCACTAAAGCTAGTCTTTCCTTGGGAGTTGACTAGGACTTGTGGCTCAAGTCAATTCATCCACTTGACTTTCCTTTATTAGCAAGGGTTAACTAAGTGGTAGCAATGAACAATTCTCATCACAATTGAGAAGGATAACTAGGATAGGACTTCTAGTTCTCATATCTTGCCAAGAGCCTTTTATAGTTGTTATTTTATTTTCATTGCCATTTACTTTTCATGCTTCTTATCCAAAACCCCAAAATAACTCACAACCAATAACAAGACACTTCATTACAATTCCTAGGGAGAACGACCCGAGGTTTGAATACTTCGGTTTATAAATTTTAGGGGTTTGTTTTAGTGACAAACAACTTTTTGTATGAAAGGATTAGTGATTGGTTTAGAAACTATACTTGCAACGAGAATTCATTTGTGAAATTCTAAGCCGTCAAAAATCCAATCGTCAACCCTCCAATAGGATCTTGTGCATGCATCTGGCTGGGCTAATGCCCTTAAGATCATTAATGGACCACCCAAGAGCTGTCTTGTGTGTCCTTAGCACTTGAATTAGTGCTTCCACTTCCTGTGGCTCTAAGGTAGAGCTTATGATTACAGGAAAGGTATCACCTTTTCCCAGAAATACATATTTTAGGGATGGTGGTAATGCTTTGAGCTCGGGTTTGGGAGGTTTCTCCTATTCTTGAGGAATTTTCAGAGGTTCTATTATTCTCTCTGGTTCCTCCAGATCAGGCTGAACATCTTTAAAGATATCCTCTAGCTCTGATTCGAGACTCTCAGTCATATTGACCTCTTTTACCAGAGAGTCAATAATATCAATGCTCATGCAGTCATTTTGGGTGTCTGGATGCTGCATAGCTTTGACAACATTCAACTTAAACTCGTCCTCATTGACTCTCATGGTCACTTCCCCTTTTTGGACGTCAATGAGGGTTTGTCCAGTTGCTAGGAAAGGTCATCCTAGAATGAGAGTTGCACTCTTGTGCTCCTCTATTTCCAGCACCACAAAGTCAGTGGGAAAGGAAATGGCCCAACCATGACAATCATGTCTTCAATTACGCCTGATGGGTATTTAATGGAGCCATAAGCAAGTTGGAGACATATCCAGGTTGGTTTAACTTCATCAGTCAACCCAAGCTTTTTGATAGTAGCTACAGATATTAGGTTAATACTTGCCCCAAGATCACATAGAGCTTGCTTGGTACAAGTACCTTCTAATGTGCATGGTATCATAAAGCTTCCCAGATCTTTAAGCTTCTCAAGTAAGCTTTTCAGAATGACTGCACTACATTCTTTAGTGAGGTAAACTTTCTCAGTTTTCCTCCAATCCTTCTTATGACTTAAGATCTCTTTCATGAACTTAGCATAAGAGGGTATTTGCTCAAGTGCCTCTGCAAACGAAATCTTTATCTCAAGAGTCCTGAGATAGTCTGCAAAGTGGGCAAATTGCTTATCCTATTCTACTTGGCAGAGTTTCTGAGGATAAGGCATTTTGGCTTTGTATTCCTCAACTTTAGTTACTGCAGGTTTATTGCCTACAGCCGTGGGTTGAGAAGCCTTTTTAGGGGGGTTGCTATCAGCACTTGTATGTGTCTGATCTCCCACTGGCGTTTGAATGCCAGGGGTGGAAGCTGGAGTGGCGTTAGATGCCAACTCCTTACCTGTTTATGGTGTCTGAACACCAGAAATGTGCTTCCTTTGGACGTTTAACGCCAATTTCTTGCTTGTTTCTGGCGTTGAACGCCAAGACTGAGCATGGGTTGGGCGTTCAACGCCAGCTTCCCACTCATTTTCTGGCGTTTGAGTGCCAGAATTTTTTCTCTCTGGGCTCTGACTGTCCTCAGAGGGATTTTGGGTAGTAGTCTGTTCATTTCTTGGCTTCCTGCTGCCTTGAAGTGAGGTATTTAATGTTTTTCCCACTTCTTAATTGAACTGCTTGGCATTCTTCTATTATTTGCTTTGATAACTGCTGTTCTGTTTGCTTCAACTGTATTTTCATATTCATATTAGCCATTCTTGTTTCTTGTAGTATCTCCTTGAATTCGGCTAGCTGTTTTGTTAGAAAATCCAGTTGCTGATTGAACTCAGTAACTTGTTCTGCAGGACTTAGTTCAGCAGTTACTGTTTTAGCCTCTTCTTTCATGGAAGGTTCACTGCCTAGATACAGATGCTGATTTCTGGCAACTGTATCAATGAGCTCTTGAGCTTCTTCAATTGTCTTTCTCATGTGTATAGATCCACCAGAGGAGTGGTCTAGAGAAATCTGAGCTGTCTCTGTAAGCCCATAATAAAAGATGTCTAACTGCACCCACTTTGAAAACATTTCAGAGGGACATTTTCTTAGCATCTCTCTGTATCTCTCCCAGGCATCATAAAGGGATTCATTATCTCCTTGTTTGAAGCCTTGGATGCTCAGCCTTAGCTGTGTCATCCGTTTTGGAGAAAAATAGTGATTCAGAAATTTTTCTGACATCTGTTTCCATGTCTTTATGCTGTCCTTAGGTTGGTTATTTAACCACCTCTTAGCTTGGTCTTTTACAGTAAATGAAAACAGTAACAATCTGTAGACATCCTGATCTACTTCCTAATCATGTATTGTGTCAGCAATTTATAAAAACTATGCCAGAAACTCTGTAGGTTCTTCCTGTGGAAGACCAGAATACTGGCAACTTTGCTGAACCATGATAATAAGCTGAGGATTCAACTCAAAGCTACTAACTCCGATGGAGGGTATACAGATACTGCTCCCATATGAAGCAGTAGTGGGGTTAGCATATGACCCCAGAGTCCTTTTGGACTGTTCATTTCCACTTAAGTCCATAATGGAGAAAAGGAGATGATGTGAATTTATTTTATTTATTTTATTAAAAAAGTAATTTTTGAAATAATAAAATAAAATAAAAACTAAAATAAAAATAAAAATAAAATTAAAAAAATATATTTTAAAAATTTTCGAAAAAAATGAAGAGAGAAAAAGTGGTTAGGATATTTTTGAAAAAGATGTGATTTTTTTTTAAATCTTAAGAGGATAAGATTTTGAAAATTTTTGAAATTGAAATCTGAATTTTTATAGAAAATTTCAAAAAATATTCTTGAAAATAGTTAGAGAAGATAATTTTTTTATTTTTGAATTTTATGATGAAAGAGAAAAACACACAAAAGACACAAGACTTAAAATTTTTAGATCTAATGCTCCTTGTTTTCAAAAATTTTGGAGGAAAAACACCAAGGAACACCAAACTTAAAAATTTTAAGATCAAAATACAAAGAAAACTCAAGAACACTTTGAAGACTCACATGAACAACAAGAACAACAAGAACAAAAGGAAGAACACCAAACTTAAAATTTTTAGAAAACCAAATATAAATTTTCGAAAATTAAAGAAAATTAACAAGAGAACAACAAACTTAAAGTTTGGCACAAGATTTAATCAAAGAAAAATTATTTTTGAAAAAAATTTTAAAAGAAAGATACCCAATTGCCAAGAACATAAGCCAATGCTCTAGCCAACTGAGCTATGAATGTAACGTGTTTTAATGTTGTATAAAAAAGAAAAATTGACAAGAACAATTTGAAGATCAAGGAAAAACAAGAACACGCAATTCGAAAAATTGAGAGACAAAGAAAAGCATGCAATTGACACCAAACTTAGAACATGACACTAAACTAAAAAAAATGAAAATTTAATTAAAGAAAAATAATATTTTTGAAAATTCTTTTAAAAGGAATAATAGAAGATGCAATCCTAGTGACTCTAAACTAAAAAGACAAATTTTTCCTAATCTAAGTAACAAGAATCACTGTCAGGTGTTCAAACTCAAACAATCCCCGGCAACGGCGCCAAAAACTTGGTGCACGAAATTGCAATCACACATTTGCAATCCGCACAACTAACCAGCAAGTGCAGTGGGTCATCCAAGTAATACCTTACGTGAGTAAGGGTCGATCCCACGGAGATTGTTGGTATGAAGCAAGCTATGGTTGTCTTATTAATCTTAGTCAGGATGCCAATAAGGTTCTTTGAATTTAATTGTAAAAAGTGAAAGTGTTTGGAATAAGTAATTGTTACTCAATAATGGAGAATATGTTGGAGTTTTGGAGATGCTTTGTCCTTTGAATTCCTGTAACATAATGCTTCCTCACTTTCAAACATGCAAGGCTCCTTCCAAGGCAAGCTGTATGTAGGGCGTCACCGTTGTCAATGGCTACTTCCCATCCTCTCAGTGAAAATGGTCTAAATGCTCTATCACAGCACGGCTAATCATCTGTTGGTTCTCGATCATGTCGGAATAGGATCCATTGATCCTTTTGCGTCTGTCACTACGCCCAACACTCGCGAGTTTGAAGCTCGTCACAGTCATCCAATCCCAGAATCCTACTCAGAATACCACAGACAAGGTTTAGACTTTCCGAATTCTCAAGGATGCTGCCATCAATTCTAGCTTATACCACGAAGATTCTGATTAAGAAATCTAAGAGATACTCATTCAATCTAATGTAGAACGGAGGTGGTTGTTGGTGCGCAAAATTGTGAACAATACTTTTCACAACTCTCATAATGCTCGGTCATGAACCCCAAAAACTTGGTGTTCAATACCATGGCATTACACAACTTCGTACAACTAACCAGCAAGTGCACTGGGTCATCCAACAACTTCGCACAACTAACCAGCAAGTGCACTGGGTCGTCCAAGTAATAAACCTTACGCGAGTAAGGGTCGATCCCACGGAGATTGTTAGTATGAAGCAAGCTATGGTCATCTTGTAAATCTTAGTCAGGCAAACTCAAATGGATATGTTGATGAACGAAAATAAACAATAAGATAAAGATAGAGGTACTTATGTAATTCATTGGTAGGAACTTCAGACAAGCGCATGAAGATGCCTTCCCTTCCGTCTCTCTGCTTTCCTACAGTCTTCATCCAATCCTTCTTACTCCTTTCCATGGCAAGCTTGTGTAGGGTTTCATCGTTGTCAATGGCTACCTCCCATCCTCTCAGTGAAAACGTTGCCTATGCTCTGTCACAGCATGG
>NC_029780.3:32911632-32912867 GCF_000817695.3 Arachis duranensis
AAAACTATACCTTTTTGGGCGTTAAACGCCCAACCAGGTACCCTGGCTGGCGTTTAAACGCCAGTCTGTCCTTCTTCACTGGGCGTTTTGAGCGCCCAGCTTTTTCTGTGTAATTCCTCTGCTGTATGTTCTGAATCTTCAATTCTCTGTATTATTGACTTGATAAGACACAAATTAAAAATATTTTTGGATTTTTGATAGTAAGGAAAAATCGAAATGCAATAAGAATCAAATAACAATGCATGCAAGACACCAAACTTAGCAGTTTGTATACTACTGACACTAATGAAAATGCATATGAGACACACAAATACTCAAGTCAAGAGAATTCAAAGATTAGAGTAAGAAATCATCAAGAACTACTTGAAGATCCTTAAGACACATGAATGCATGCATGCAATTGACACCAAACTTAAGATGAGACTAGTGTCTCAACAAGAAACATAGAATATTTTTTTGTTTTTATGATTTTCTTAATTTTTTGTTTTGTGTTTTTCGGAAATTAATTGGAAAAAGGTATCAAAATTCTCAATGAAAATTCCAGGAATCAGTGCAATGCTAGTCTAAGACTCCGGTCCAGGAATTAGACATGACTTCACAGCCAGCCAAGCTTTCAAAGAAACATTAAGGAATAGTGTTAGTCCATAAATAGAAGGATGTGAGAAGAAGGGAAGTGATTTTCGAAAATTAAGTAAAAATTTTGAGAACATTTTTGAAAAACCTTACTAAATTTTCGAAAATGAAAGTGGGAAAGAAATAAAGTGATTTTTGAAAAAGATTTTGAAATTAGAAATCAAAAAGATTTGATTGAAGACTATTTTGAAAAAGATGTGGTTAAGAAAATATGATTGGTTTTAAAAAGATGTGATTGAGAAGATATGATTTGAAAAACATTTTAAAAATATTTGATTTTGAAAATTAAAAACTTGGCTAAGAAGAGAGTAGAAGAAGAAGAAATGAGGGGAAAGGGAATGGCTTTTGTTTTCGGCCAAAGGGGAGAGAAGTGGTGTGTATATTGTGTGAAAATGAAGGAGTGAAGGAGGGTTTATATAGGAGAAGGGGAAGGGTAGGGTTCGGCCATTTGAGGGTGGGTTTGGGTGGGAAAGTGGTTTGAATTTGAATGGTGAGGTAGGTGGGGTTTTATGAAGGATGGGTGTGAGTAGTGAAGAGAAAGATGGGATTTGATAGGTGAAGGGTTTTTTTGGGGAAGAGGTGTTGAGGTGATTGGTGAATGG
>NC_029780.3:32918275-32918780 GCF_000817695.3 Arachis duranensis
CTCCACCGTTGAAAATACATAAGAACAAGGTCTAGGCATGGCCGAATGGCCAGCCTCCCATAGTGATCAAAAGATCTAAAGAAAAAGGTTCCAAAGATCAAAAGATGAAAATACAATAGTAAAAGGTCCTATATATAGAAAACTAGTAGCCTAGGGTTTACAGAGATGAGTAAATGACATAAAAATCCACTTCCGGGCCCACTTGGTGTGTGCTTGGGCTGAGCATTGAAGCATTTTCATGTAGAGACTCCTCTTGGAGTTAAACGCCAGCTTTAGTGCCAGTTTGGGCGTTTAACTCCCATTTTGGTGCCAGTTCCGGCGTTTAACGCTGGAATTCCTGAGGGTGACTTTGAACGCCGGTTTGAGCCATCAAATCTTGAGCAAAGTATGGACTATCATATATTGCTGGAAAGCCCAGGATGTATACTTTCCAACGCCTTTGAGAGCGCGCCAATTGGGCTTCTGTAGCTCCAGAAAATCCACTTCGAGTGCAGGGAGGTCAGAA
>NC_029780.3:32919067-32920455 GCF_000817695.3 Arachis duranensis
TGTCAGGCACACGTTCATGGATTGAGGAAGGTGATGAGTGTCACGGATCATCACCTTCTTCATAGTGAAGCGCGAATGAACATCTTAGATAGGAACAAGCGTGTTTGAATGGAAAACACAAATAATTGCATTAATTCATCGAGACGCTGCAGAGCTCCTCACCCCAACAATGGAGTTTAGAGACTCATGCCGTCACAAGGTATATAATTCAGATCTAAAATGTCATGAGATACAAAATAAGTCTCTAAAAGTTGTTTAAATAGTAAACTAGTACCCTAGGTTTACAGAAAATGAGTAAACTAAGATGGATAGTGCAGAAATCCACTTCTGGGGCCCACTTGGTGTGTGCTGGGGCTGAGACTTAAGCTTCTCACGTGCTTGAGCTATTTCTGGAGTCGAACGCCAGGTTGTAACCTGTTTCTGGCGTTGAACTCCAACTTGCAACCTGTTTCTGGTGCTGAACGCCAGACTACAACATGGAACTGGCGTTGAACGCCAGTTTACGTCGTCTATCTTCGCGCAAAGTAAGAACTATTATATATTGCTGGAAATTCCTGGATGTCTACTTTCCAACCCAATTGAGAGCGCGCCAATTGGACTCCTGTAACTCCAAAAAATCCATTCCGAGTGCAGGGAGGTTAGAATCCAACAGCATCAGCAGTCCTTTTTCAGCCTGAATCAGATTTTTGCTCAGCTCCCTCAATTTCAGCCAGAAAATACCTGAAATCACAGAAAAACACACAAACTCATAGTAAAGTCTAGAAATATGAATTTTTCCTAAAAACTAATAAAAATATACTAAAAAGTAGCTAGAACCTACTAAAAACTACCTAAAAACAATGCCAAAAAGCGTATAAATTATCCGCTCATCAAAGCTCAGATAGTATATAAGTAAATTGTTGATAACTGGCTTAATAAGAACCAACTTTACAACTTTATTAAGGAACTTTGTTTCCACAAGCTAAGTCTCTCCTCCACCTTATCTATTATTGGCTTCCATATTTTTACTAGCCTCAGATTCGCTCCCAGGCTGATGCCAAGATATTTCACCAGCAGCGCTGCTGCCTAACACCCTAGTAAGCGACACATCTGCCTAATCCGCTCCTCATTACAATTTAATGGTATCAAGCTGGACTTCTCAAAATTAATTCTCAACCCTGACATCATTTCAAAACGCCTCAAAAGTCGCTGATAATTTTTAATTGTCTCCTCCTCCGGTGGATAGAATAATATAGTATCATCTGCAAACTATAAGTGTGATAACTCTATATTATCCCTACCCAGTAATAGTGGAGATATTCTCCCATTCCTTATTGCCTGCCAATCTTCCTATTCAACACATCTACCATAAGAACAAACAAAAATGGCAATAGTAGATCCCTTAGACG
>NC_029780.3:32920461-32938178 GCF_000817695.3 Arachis duranensis
AAGGTTTTAATGGCGACCCATTTACCAGAATAGAGATAGACAGTAACTTGATGCACTCTTGAATCCATGCCCTCCATCTACAACCAAACTCCATCCTTTCTAACACAATATCAACAAAGATCCATTTTACCCTATTATAAGCTTTCTGGAAGTCCAGTTTGATGATCGTTGAGGCTTTCTTCCTCAGTTTTAACCATTGCACAGTTTTGCAAGTAATCAAAGCTTCATCATATATTTTTCTTCCTTTAACAAAGGTACTTTGAGATTTCCTAACTAATCTTGGCATGATTCTCCTTATCCTTCTAGTCAACACTTTAGATATTATCTTATAATCACATCTAACCATACTAATAAGCTTGAGATCTTTTATCTCTTTTGCTCCAACAAACTTCATAGCCAAAGCTATCCACGTTACATTAGAGTCTGTTGGTAACCTTGTCATTTGAAAAAATCTCATCACAGTTGCAGTAAACTTTGCTCTAATTGTCTCCCAGAACTTCTTGATAAAATTCATATTATATCCATCACTACCTAGGACTTTGGAAGATTTCACAATCCCATAATGCTTCTTTCACTTCCTCCACCGTTGGCATCATCTCAAGCGCTTCAGCATCTTCCACCTCTATCCGATGACCAGTCCATCTCAAAAGCTAATATTAGGAGGAGCTTCTTGATGGTATAGGTTTTTATAGAAATCCCTGATTGCAACCTTAATTCTTACCTGATTCCTCACTAGCCACCCATTAACCACCAATGTTTTAATTTGGTTATTCCTTCTTCTCGCCTAGGCAATATTGTGAAAGTATCTTGTGTTCTTATCCATCTCCATAGCATGTCGAGATCTAGATATTTGCTTTTAGTGAATATTCTGTCTAACATACCACTTCTCACAACACTTAACTAACGTCTTTCTCCTTGATTCCACTGTGCCATCATAGACTCCACTGCTAACTATATCATCTACCTTCTTTATCTCATTCACAAATTTTTTTATCTTCTCGGTTATATCTCCGAAATGCTATTTATGTCATCTCCCCAATGTTGTTGACAATGCTTTCAGTTTATCTAAGAATTGAATATCACATAATCCCCTCCACTCCTCTTTTACCATTTTTCGGAATCCTTCGTGCATAAACCATCTATAGCCGCTGCTGCATAACTCCGGCGTCCCACTATTTCATCTTATGCCATACCCACCTCTTGTTGGATATAATTTAATTTGCTTGTGCCTAGTTCAATCACTTTTTGACTATGTTGTTTTCCTTTGCTCAAGGTTCCGGTAGCGACAACACTGGCATCAGCCCCTCCATCCGCAACACCATTCTCCTCCATCATGTTGGCTTGTACCTGGACCATTATCGGTCCTCCATTTGACTTGCCCCCTGAGCCGCTTGGACGTCGTGCGTCTCCGTTCCTTATGCCCCTTTCGCCGCTCGGCTGCCGTGCAACTTCTACCCTAGTAACATCGCTGCACATTGTCTTCTACCCCAAAGGGGTCATGTCTTTATGCCGGTTACATTCAACCCAGTTAGGGAGCCCAGTCCCAGCTTCACTCATATGGGATTTCCCTTCCAAATTCTTATTAGTTCTCAGCCTTAAGTTATTGGGTTTATTTGCTCTCAGCCCAATAGTGAATCTTCTATTTGTTTCTAATTGTTCCCTTCTATATTCCTCATAATCACAAGATATAATGCAATCTAAATTCTCTAGTTGATTGATTTCAACAAATCCCTCAAAACTCTCTCTTTCCTTCGTTGCCGCAGTTGCCACACGTTGATTATTATTCTTTGAATGATTAAAATTTCATTCATTCAAGTCAATGTATGAGATTACATTTCTATCATTGTCTTTTTATCCTCCCTGCGTTCTTCTGCCATTAGCACTGCCGCTTGATCCCATTTATTCACCTGTTGCTCCACTCTATGGTTTTCTATGCTAATCATGTTATCGTGCTGCAAAACTTCTCTAGTCTCTATGTGTCTGCCGCCTTCATCAACCATTATCTCGGGAAAAAGCATTCTTCCTGATACACATCTCCATCCATCTCTTTCAGTAAGATATCAAATCTAATTTTATCTATTGTAATGTGAATCCACTCATGAATGATATCAAATACATACGTATCAATCAGAATTCGACCAACATTGAACGAATTGCTCGACTTCATTAAAGTATCAAATTTTACTACCTCCCCCCACTGCTCCCCTATGATTTGAAAAGTCTCCATTCAACATGCATGTATTGGTACTCCATAACACCCTAACCATACTCTTTTAGACTCACTCTATTCATTCTCGTCCCATCGCCACACTATGCAGAACAATTTTAATAAATCATTTATTTTGAAAGTGAATGCTGTAGCACCTTACCAGACTCATCTTTATGCTTAAGCCGTAAAACAGAGGTGATGTGGTATTACGACCTCTAAAATGAAAAGTGTACATATAATAGCAGAAAGAATAGAATAAACTAGGAGCCTTGAAGAACCATTGAAATAAAAATTGCCGGAATAAAAGCACAATGTTCAGAAAATGAGTTAACTTGCATACAAAGAAAACTAAAGCTATGAAGCATAATATAACAAAAGTAGGAATAGAGGGCCAAGGATACAAAATAACAAGCTCCTAACTCAGCCCCAAAGTCAAGGCTGGCCGAAGAATATATACATATCCGAAACCTAAATTTACATAAACAAAATCCTGTTTCTCCATAAGCCTCTAAGAGGGTCAAAAATAAAGGATCAAGTCTTGCGGAGAGAAAACTAAGTACGTATATATACATAACTGTACAACAAAATAACTCGATAACCAATTCACTTTAAAAGTCCAGATGCCTAACGAGGTGCCTCTTGCCTTGCATCTGAAAAACAACAACATAGTATGGGATGAGAACCAGAGGTTCTCAGCATGGTAAAGGTATCACACATATAAGATATAAGGTCCTGAGAATACCAGAGACAATCCTAGAACACCAACACATAGATTATAAAGCTTAAAGTATTAAACAGAAGCCATAAAAGGTGGTTTTTTAAGAGTATCTAAGCCTAACTTAACTTAATCTTAAATCTAGCCTTACCGCCTTTCCACCATACCTCCATCTCCGACGACATATCACAGACAAATAAGAAGATAAAGGAAAACACAAGAAGGTTACAAGTACTACAAGAAGCAAATATACATTTAACATAGCAAATACACTTAGGCACACCCAGTCAATGCATAAACAAGTAATTCAAGTAATGTGCACATGATGCATGGCTGTCCTATGGCTGATGAGTCTCATCTGTCGGTTATCAAGCCAACCCGAAAAATCTGGTTTGCTAAACCTTTGGACTATCCCTCGATGTGCATCCCTAAGAGTCTATCCATAACTTTTTCTCAAATAATCAATATTTCTCAATGGGGGTAACATTCTCCGGAATTTATAAGTGTCCGGTCACCCTTACGTCATAGGGTGAACAGAGTATCGAGTTTTTGACCTGGTACACGTAGTGGCAAGCCATGGTACTTTATCCAGGGAATCTCGTATCTCAGATAATTTAATTTATCAAGACAACTTTTATACATAATCATTCATAGCATTTTATAATTCAATTCTTCACTTTCTCAGCTTTACTTCACTTCCAAGTTATCTCCACTTCCTAACTTCATCTGATTATCAGGTTTAGTACTATTATTTATGACTAAAGGAATGAAAATAGAGGTTTAGAAGTCTGAAATAGGGTTTAAAACTCTGAAAACCATGGTTGCTGCAATAGGGGTCACACGTATGTGTGGCTCACGCGTACGCGTGGTAGTGTAAAAAAGCAACTCGCGCGTGCATCCCCTTATCATGCGTAAGCGTAAATGAATACTTTGTGTCACGCGTACGCGTGAGCCATGTGTACGCGTGGACATGCATGCTGGTCCATTACACGTACGCATAGGGCTACTCGCGTATGCACAGTTAAAAATTCCATGCGACGCGTACATGTGGACGTATGTTTTTCCAAAAACCTTATTAGGCAGAAAGCTGCAGAATTACATAATTTTTAACCAAACTTCCGACGCACATAACTTAATCATTTTAAATCGTTTTTCATCCGTTCTTTGAACAACATAAACTTCACGAACCCAGTTTTCATTTAAAATAAGTTGGAAACAAATTGAGAGTCCGAAAGCCAAGTTATAGTTTGCCGAAGTTTGGCCCAAAACAAAATTTTGCAAAACTCCTTAAACCTTATTTTCATTCAAAATCTGCATTCTATTCATCACCAAACCTGCTAATACCAACACAATATGCTAGCAACAAAACTTTACACCATTTTATCAACCATCATTCATTAACATTACACAATCTCACATTTCAAAAACTCCATCATGCTCTCATTGATTTTGTATGTAATCATATAATCACCAACTCAACCATGTTCCATATTAACATCAATATAACAAACAATCTTCATCACATAACCAAATCACATCATAAATATCAAGGATACTAAGCATTGTACATCTTCATGCATTCCAGCTTATCCTATGGTCATCTAGCCTTAGTTTTCACAGAACATTATATATTAAATGCACAAAACCTAAACCATACCTTGGCCAGTTTCCTCATAATGATCAAGGCAACTTATTAAAACAAACACAGCCCCAAAAACTTTAACAAAACACTAGTGTTCAGCTTCCTCCAAGTTTCAATATCCACAATTTCAAGCCCAAATTATTTATTCACAACCTAATACACATTCACAACACATATATACCCAATTTAATACCCAAGGCATAAATTTAGTAAATTAAATAGGATTTACAATATCCTCACCTTACCCAAGCTTCGTATAAGTAAGAGTAAACGTTTTTCTCAAGCTAATTGGATCCTAAAACACCAAAGAGCAAAGAAATTAAATACCTCTACATAATTTTCAAAAATTGGGGGAAGGACTAGCTGAGAACAATAAAGTGAGTTACCTATGAAATTGTTCCAATAGAAATCTAGAGCTCGGCGTAATGGTCGTGTGGCCACAAATAGTGGGGCGAACGGAGCTCAGACGGAGGAGATACGGGGATTTGAATTTACCGTAAGGGTTTGGAAGTGTTTTCCGTTTCTCCTTTCCCCTATTGTGTTTCAGTGCTGCATCTGCTGAATTTGTGGAAGAAGAGAGGCTTGGGCTCATTTAAGTGTTGGGTCGGTTGGGCCCACGGGCTCGATTTGGACCCGGTTTAACTAGTTTAGCCCGTTCAGTCCAATTTTGGGCCGAATTCTTCGAAATTTGTGTCAAAATTCTCGTTTTGATGAGCTCTATCTTAATTTAATATAATATTCACATTTCTAATTCTCTTTATTGAAAATTAATTTATTGACTAATTATTTACTAATTTAACGGGATTTACATCCTACCCACCTAACAAAGAATTTTGCCCTCAAAATTTAAATTTAGTTACTTGAGAAGAGGTGTGGGTAGTCTTTTTGCATATCTGATTCGAGTTCCCAAGTATGTTCCTCAATACCAGCTCGACTCCAAGCTACTTTTACCAGTGATACTTCCTTCCCGCGCAATCGTTTATTGCTAGTGTCATCAATCCTCACCGGAATTATTGGAAGTGTTAGATCTTCTCTCACTTGAATCGGTTCCGGTTCTAGAACATGACTTGCGTCAGGAGTATACTTTCAAAGTTGTGATACATGAAACACGTCGTGCAGGTTTGAAAGATATAGCGGTAAAGCAATCCTATAAGCCACCGGCCCAGTTCTTTTCAGGATCTCGAATGGTCCAATATAACGGGGATTTAATTTCTTAGTCTTAATGGCTCTTCCCACTCCAGTGGTTGGTGTAACCTTCAGAAATACATGCTCTCCTTCTTCAAACTCCAAAGGCTTTTGCCTTTGGTCAGTATAGCTCTTTTGACGGCTTTGGGCTATAAGCATTTGGTTACAAATCTTCTTTATCTGCTCAGTAGTTTCAGCTATCATCTCAGGCCCTAATAAACTTCTTTCTCTAGTTTCATACCAACATAGCGGGGATTGACATTTCCTGCCATATAAAGCCTCAGCCATTCCGATGCTCGCATGGTAGCTATTGTTATAAGCAAACTCCACTAGTAGCATATATCGATCTTACCTTGCCAACTGGTCCAAAACACAAGCCCTTAGCATATCCTCCAATTTCTGGATATTTCTCTCTGATTGACCATCTATTTGAGGGTGATATGCAGTACTCAAACTTAACTGAGTTCCAAATGCATGCTGAAAGGCTTTTCAGAACCTTGATATGAAATGAGGATCTCTGTCAGATATAATGGTAGAAGGCACGCCGTGCAATCTGACAATCTCTTTGATGTACATTCGAGCCAATTCTTCCATTGTGCAACTTATTCGGATGGGAAGAAAGTGAGTTGATTTTGTTAGTCGATCCACAACCACCCAAATAGCGTCATAACTAGTCCGAGTCCTAGGCAAACCTGTCACAAAATCCATTGCGATATTCTCCCGTTTCCATTGTGGAATCTCTAAAGGCTGAAGGGTTCTCGATGGTCTCTGATGCTCAATTTTAACTTTCTGACATGTTAAACATTTAGATACATACAATGCCACATCATTCTTCATTCCTAGCCACCAGAACATCAATTTTAAATCTTGATACATTTTGGTGCTTCCTGGATGGATTGAAAACCTGCTCTTATGAGCTTCTTTTAAGATACTTTGTCGTAGTCTCTGACATCTGGCACAATAATCCGGTTCTTGAATCTCAATAAACCATCCTTATCTTCTGACACTCTCCACTGTTTTCCTTGCTCAATTGCCGGCAATACCTTACGTATCGCTTCACCATCTTGATGAGCCTTCTGAAGTTCTAATTTAAAATCACTTGAAATTTACAACTGACTTAAACACATATTTCTGGATTCTTTCCTAACTCGCAGTTTCAAACCTTGAAATGCCTTTAGTAACCCTTCTTCTCATAGCATCATCCATGCTACGTATAAAGATTTTTTACTTAAGGCGTCTGCCACAACGTTCGCTTTTCCAGGATGGTAATTCAATTCAAAATCATAGTCTTTCAGAAGGTCCATCCACTTCCTCTGACGTATATTCAACTTTTTCTGCTCAAAGAGATACTTCAAACTCTTATGGTCTAAGAAAATGTGGAACTTAACGCCATAGAGATAATGCCACCAGATTTTCAGAGCAAACACAATAGCAGCAAGTTCTAAGTCGTGAGTCGGATAGTTCATCTCATGCGGCCTTAATTGTCATGAGGCGTATGCTACAACATTTCGTTGCTGCATCAGAACACACCCCAAACCCTTTAATGATGTATCACAGTACACTTCAAACGATTCACTTGGCTCAGGCAATACCAACACGGGTGCAGTAGTCAACCTTTGCTTCAATGCTTGAAAACTCGCTTTGCACTCCGAAGTCCAAACAAAAGGTGTATCCTTCCTAGTCAACTTAGTTAAAGGTAAGGCGAGCTATGAAAATTCCTTAATGAATCTTCGATAATACCCTGCCAATCCTAGGAAACTCTTTATCTCAGTCACTAAAGTTGGTTGCTCCCAATTCATCACTGCTTCTACCTTAGCAGGATCCACAGCTATTCCTTGCTTGCTCACTAGGTGACCGAGAAACTTCACCTCACTCTTTCAAAACTCGCATTTAGATAACTTAGCATATAACTTCTTGTCTTTCAGAATTTGCATCACAGTTCGCAAGTGATCAGCATGCTCTTCTTCAGTCTTATAGTAAACAAGGATATCATCAATGAAGACAATAACAAACTTGTCTAGGTACGACCGAAAAATCCTGTTCATATAATCCATGAATATTTCCGGGGCATTGGTTAACCCAAAAACATCACCATATACTCATAATGATGATAACGTGTCCTAAAAGCAATTTTTGGAATATCTTCATCTCTATCCCTTATCTGATGATACCCGGATCGTAAATCAATCTTAGAAAACACACCAGCACCTTGTAATTGATCCACTAGGTCATCGATTCTAGGTAATGGATATTTATTCTTCACAGTAATTTTATTCAGTTGTCGATAATCAACACACAAGCACATACTTCCGTCCTTTTTCTTTACCAGTAACACTGGCGCTCCCCACGGAAAAACACTTGGTCGAATTAAATGCTTACCCAATAGATCTTCCAGTTAAGCCTTCAATTCAACCATTTCTAAAGGTAACATCCTATACGGAGTAATCGAAATTAGACCGGCTCCAGGCACTAACTCAATTACGAATTCAACCTCCCAGTTAGGTTGAAATTCATTAATATCATCCGAAAATATGTCAGGAAATTCGTATACAACCTGAATCTGCTCTAAACTCTGATCATCACCTGATACTCCTACAGTTAATAACATAATACCCTGACATTCAGTTCTAGAACAATTTACTATCATAGAGTTCAAATAGTAACTATTCACCACAATCGGCGCTTCTGACCCTTCCGGCATAAAATGTATTGACTTCTCATAACAATCAAGCAAAACATGATTCTTGGATAACCAATGCAATCCCAAGATGAGACCTAGACTAGTCATCGGCAAAAAAATAAATCATGCACAAATTCACGTTGTTGTACTCGAAATGGAACTTGTGGACATCCTAACCTAGTCACCATAGCTTCATAAGTAGCATTATGTACTTTCAAATCATAACCTAAAATCACCATCCTCAATCCTAATTCATTAGCTTTTTCAAATGCAACAAATGAATGAGTTTCTCATGAATCAAATAAAGCATTTAAGATTGTACCAGCCATTTTACATTTACTTCTAATCAGTGTCTCGGATCCCTCAGCACAGGCTACAGTAGTGGTGTACACTCTCCCTGGCTGTTGTGCTCTACCAATCTCATACTTCTTTTTCTTCAGATAATTACTGGCCAAGTGCTCGGGCTGTCTACAAAAATAACATACCCCAAGTCCTGATCTACACAGAACTCCAAGATGATACTTCCCGCACCTCTGAGAGTTCAAATCCTGCTGTGCTGCTGATAAACCACTATTTTGTGATATTTCTTGTACTCAATTGAGTGATTTTTATCAAGTCTTTGCTCACTTATTCATATAAATTGATTGGTTTTACAATTCCTTCCTTATTCTTTGATGTATGTGAAAACATGTTTCCTGGACCTTAAAACTTTAATTTTAATTATCCTTTATCACCATTCGATGCCGTATTCCGTGTGTTAAGTGTTTTCAGAGATTATAGGGCAGGAATGGCTTAGAGGATGGAGAGGAACCTTGCAAAAAAAATGGAAAGAACATAAGAAACTAAGGAGATAACCAGTGAGCAACAACGCGCACGCATGGCTCACATGTGCGCGCGACATGGAGAAAATTGCAGTGATGCGTGCGCGTGCCTGATGCGTACACGTGGATTGGAGTTCTGCAATATGACGCGAGCGCGTGCATGACGCGAATGTGTGACATGCCAAAACGACCAGCGATGCGGACGCGTGACTGATGCATACGCGTGACATGCGCGATCTACAGAATTAACAGAAAAAATGATGGGGGCAATTTCTGGGCTGTTTCTGACCCATTTTTCATCCCAAAAAACACAGATTAGAGGCTATAAAGTGGGAGAATCAATTCATTCATATATACAACTTTTCATTCACATAATTTTAGGTTTTAGATGTAGTTCTCTAGAGAGAGAGGCTCTCTCCTCTCTCTTAGGTTTTAGGATTAGGATTTCTTCTTCTCAATTCCAGGTTCAATGTTCTTTTAATTTAGTTTCTCTTTTATTTGTTTATGAACTCCATGTTAGATTTGATTTCTTTATTTAATGCAATTTGAGGTATTTCATATTTATGATTTTAGTTTAGCTTTTTACATTCTTAGCTTATGTTGAGTAATTAAAGACACTTGAGTTATCAAACTCCTTGTTGATTGAAAATTGAAATTCTTTGCTGATTGATTTGAATTCCCCTAACTCTAGTATTTTCTTAGGAATTGACTAGGACTTGAGGAATTAAATTGATTTATCCACTTAACATACCTTCATAGTTAGAGGTTGACCAAGTGGGAGCAAAAGCCAATTCTCATCACAGTTGATAAGGATAACTAGGATAGGACGTCTAGTTCTTATACCTTGCAAGGGTTTTCATGATAATTAGTTTACTTCCTTGTGATTTACATTCCTTGTTCAAACCTTTCAAAAACCCAAAAAGATACTTTTCTCATAACGAATAATAATACACCTCCCTGCAATTCCTTGAGAGACGACCCGAGGTTTAAATACTTCGGTTATTAATTTTTATTGGGTTTGCTTTAGTGACAAACAAGTTTTTGTACGAAAGGATTTTTGTTGGTTTAGAAGCTATACTTTCAACGAGAACTTAATTGTGAAATTCTAGACCACACAAGAATCTGTTCGTCAGCTGCTTTCCAAACCTTCTTCCTTGATTAACATTAGAATTCGGCCTTCTGTAATTGCCCTGACCTTGATTCTACTGCGGAATAAAGCCTCCACGCTTGAAATTCCTACTTCTCGGAGCAAAGTTTCTCCCTGAAGTCTTTTGAAAGGGCACCCTCAAAATTCCTTTCTCTACTGCAGCCTTCCTCACACATTCCTCAGCCAACCTACTCTTATTCACCATTTCAGAAAACATTCTGATCTCCATTGGTGTAACAAAGCTCAGAATATCGCTCCGAAGACCTCCCTCATATTTAATACATTTTCACTCAACAAAATCTTCAGGCGCACCTTGACAGATATGAGAAAAGCGACATAACTCTTCAAACCTGCTAGTATACTCAGTAACAGTCATTTAACCTTACTTTAATTGCATTAATTCAAGTTCCTTGGCGTTTCTGAGTGAATCAGGAAAGTATTTTTTATAAAACTCTATTCAGAAGACTTCCCAAGGAATCACAGCGCCATCTGGCTGCAGGATACATCGTGTTCTCTGCCACCAATATTGAGCCTCACCTTGCAGCTGATAAGTTCCAAACTCAACCCATTGTTCCTCAGGAACTTGTTGAGCTTGCAGTGTCTGTTCCATAGCCTGAATCCAATTATCTGCATCAGTGGGATTTGAGGTTTCCCTGAAGGTCAGAGGGTGAACTTTCAGAAATGTTGCAAGTGTCATAGGGCCTTTTTCGTCATTATTATTCCCGTGATTACCCTGGTTTATTTGATTACCTAGTTCCTCGGCTGTCGCCTGCATAGCTGCAGCCATATTTCCCAGGGTAGCCATAAACTCTATTGGGTCATTCCCAGCCAGGCCAGGAGTAACGGTGCGTATCCTACCTCTACCTCGCCCGCGACCGCGTCTGCGAGTCGACATCTGGTCCCTATACACACCAAATAAGTGATATTAAGTTGATCAGTCTCAATATTGCTGGTCTAATGCTTTAAGTTCCAAATGCATGCTCACAAATGTTTAGGCCATATATATCAGTCAGATATCCTAATAGCACATAAAAATATATACAGAGAATGCACAAAAGCATAACTAGTCCGTCTTTCAAGCTCTATAGGAACGAACTGCTCTGATACCATAATATAACACCCTACCACACTTAGCTTTACGCTTAAGCTATAAAATAGAAGTGATGTGGTATTCCGACCTCTAAAATGAAAAGTGTACATATAATAGCAAAAAGAATAGAATAAAGTAGGAGCCTTGAAGAATCGTTGAAATAAAAATATGGAATAAAAGCGCAATGTTCAGAAAACGAGTTAACTTGCGTATAAAGAAAACTATAGCTATGAAGCAAAATATAACAAAAGTAGGAATCGAGGGCCAAGGATACAAAAAAACAAGCTCCTAACTCAGCCCACGATGTCAAGGCTGGCCGGAGAATATATACACATATATATTCATATCCAAAACCCAACTTTACATAAGCCTCTAAGAGTGTCAAAGGGAAAGGATAAAGTCTTGCGAAGAGGGAACTAAGTACGTATATATACATAAATGTACAACAAAATAACCCGATAATCACTTCGCTTCAGAACTCCAGACGTCTAACGAGGTGCCTCTCGACCTGAATCTGAAAAATAACAACATAGTATGGGGTGAGAACTAGAGGTTCTCAGCATGGTAAAGGTGCCACAAATATAAGATATAAGGTCCTGGGAATGCCAGAGGCAATCCTAGAACACCAACACTCAAAATACAAAGCTTAAAGTATTAAATAGAAGCCACAAAAGGTGATTTTCTAAGAGTATCTAAGCCTAACTTAACTTCATCTTAAATCTAGTCTTACCGCCTTTCCACCATACCTCCATCTCTAACAACATATCACAGACAAATAAGCAGATAAAGTCAAACACAAGAAGGTTACAAATACTGCAGGTAGCAAATATACATTTAACATAGCAAATACACTTAGGCACACCTAGTTAATGCACAAACATGTAATTCAAGTAATATGCACATGATGTATGCTGTCCTATTGCTGATGAGTCTCATCTGTCGGTTATCAGGCCAACCTGACAAGTCCGGTTTGCTAAACCTTTAGACTGTCCCTCGACGTGCATCCCCAATAGTCTATGCATAGCTTTTTCTCAAATAATCAATATTGCTCAATGGGGGTAATATTTCCCGGAATTTATAAGTGTCTGGTCACCCTTACGTCGTAGGGTCAACATAGTAACGAGTTTTCAACTTGGTACACGTAGTGACAAGCCATGGTACTTTACCCAGGGAATATCGTATCTCAGATCATTTAATTAATCAAGCCAAGTATTATACATAATCATTCATAACATTTCATAATTCAATTCTTCACTTTCTCAGCTTTACTTCACATCCAAGTTATCCCCACTTCCTAACTTCATCTGATTATCAGGTTTGGTACTATTATTTATGACTAAAAGAATAAAAATAGATATTTAGAAGTTTGAAATAGGGTTTAAAACTCAGAAAACCATGTTTGCTGGAATAGGGGCCATGCATACGCGTGTGAGTGTAAAAAAGCAGCTCGCGCGCATCCCCATATCATGCGTACGCATAAATGAATACTTCGGGTCACGCGTACGCATGAACTATGCATACGCGTGGACATGCATGCTGGTTGATGAGCGGATAATTTATACGCTTTTTGGCATTATTTTTAGCATGCTTTTAGTATGTTTTAGTTAGTTTTTATTATATTTTTATTAGTTTTTATTTAAAATTCACTTTTCTGGACTTTACTATGAGTTTGTGTGTTTTTTTGTGATTTCAGGTATTTTCTGGCTGAAATTGAGGGACCTGGGCAAAAATCTGATTCAGAGGCTGAAAAAAGGGCTGTAGATGCTGTTGGATTCTGACCTCCCTGCACTCGAAGTAGATTTTCTGGAGCTACATAAGCCCAATTAGCGCACTCTCAATTGCTTTGGGAAGTAGACATCCAGGGCTTTCCAGCAATATATAATAGTCCATACTTTGCCTGAGATTTGATGGCCCAAATACGCGTTCCAAGTCAGCTTCAGAATTCCCGGCGTTAAACGCCGGAACTGGCACAAAAGTGGGAGTTAAACGCCCAAACTGGCACAAAAGTTGGCGTTTAACTCCAAGAAAAGTCTCTACACATGGAAGCTTCAATGCTCAGCCCAAGCACACACCAAGTGGGCCCGGAAGTGGATTTTTACGTCATTTACTCATTTCTGTAAACCCTAGGCTACTAGTTCTCTATAAATAGGACATTTTGCTATTGTATTTGGAGAATCTTTCAATCTTCGGATCATCTTTTGATCATGCTTTTATGATTGAACCCTCCTTGGGAGGCTGGCCATTCAGCCATGCCTAGACCTTGTTCTTATGTATTTTCAACGGTAGAGTTTCTACACACCATAGATTAGGGTGTGGAGCTCTGCTGTACCTCGAGTATTAATGCAATTACTATTGTTCTTCTATTCAATTCAGCTTATTTTTGTTCTAAGATATCACTTGTTCCTCAACTTGATGAATGTGATGACCCGTGACACTCATCATCATTCTCACCTATGAACGTGTGCCTGACAACCACCTCCGTTCTACCTTAGATTGAGTGGATATCTCTTGGATTCCTTAATCAGAATCTTCATGGTATAAGCTAGAATCCATTGGCGGCCATTCTTGAGAATCCGGAAGGTCTAAACCTTATCTGTGGTATTCTGAGTAGGATTCAGGGATTGAATGACTGTGACGAGCTTCAAACTCGCGATTGTGGGGCGTTAGTGACAGACGCAAAAGAATCACTGGATTCTATTCCGACATGATCGAGAACCGACAGATGAATAGCCGTACTGTGACAGAGCGCGTTGAACATTTTCACTGAGAGGACGGGACTGTAGCCATTGACAACGGTGATGCCCAACATACAGCTTGCCATGGAAAGGAGTAAGAAGGATTGGATGAAGACAGTAGGAAAGCAGAGAGACAGAAGGGACAAAGCATCTCCATACGCTTATCTTAAATTCTCACCAATGAATTACATAAGTATCTCTATCTTTATCTTTATGTTTTATTCATACATCATCCATAACCATTTGAGTCTGCCTGACTAAGATTATCCTCCATAACCATTTGAATCCGCCTGACTGAGATTTACAAGATGACCATAGCTTGCTTTATACCAACAATCTCCGTGGGATCGACCCTTACTCGCGTAAGGTTTATTACTTGGACGACCCAGTGCACTTGCTGGTGGTTAGTTGTGCGAAGTTGTGATAAAGAGTTGAGATTGCAATTGAGCGTACCATGTTGATGGCGCCATTGATGATCACAATTTCGTGCACCATTGGTCCATTACGCGTATGCATAGGGCTACTCGTGTACGCATAGGGCTACTTGCATACGCACAGTTAAAAATTCCATGCCACGCGTACGCGTAGACGTACGTTTTTCCAAAAACCTGATTAGGCAGAAAGCTGCAGAATTACATAATTTTTAACCAAACTTCTGACACACGTAACTTAATCATTTTAAATCGTTTTTCATCCATTCTTCAAACGACATAAACTTCACAAACCCAATTTTCATTGGAAACAAGTTGGAAATAGATTGAGGGTCCAGAAGCAAAGTTATATCTCGCCGAAGTTTGGCCCAAAACCAAATTTTGCAAAACTCCTTAAACTTTATTTTCATTCAAAATCTCCATTCTATTCATCACCAAACCTGCCACTACCAACACAATATGCCCGCAATAAAGCCCACCATTTTATCAATCATCATTCATTAACATTACACAATCTCACATTTCAACAACTCCATCATGCTATCATTGAATATATATGTAATCATATAATCACCAACTCAACCATGTTCCATATTAACACCAATAAAACAACAATTTTCGTCACAAAACCAAATCACATCATAAATATCAAGGATACTAAGCATTGTACATTTCTGTGCATTCCAGTTTATTTTATGGTCATCTAGCCTAAGTTTTCACAGAACATTATATATTAAATGCACGAAACCTAAACCATACCTTGGCTAGTTTCCTCGTAGTGATCAAGGCAACTTATTAAAACAGACACAACCCCAAAAACTTCAACAAAATTCAGTGTTCAGCTTTCTCCAAATTCCAATATTCATAATTTCAAGCTCCAATTATTTATTCACAACTTAATACACATTCATAACACATATATACCCAATTTAATACCCAAGGCATAAATTCAGTAAATTAAATAGGATTTATGGGATTCTCACCTTACCCAAGATTTGTATAAGCAAGAGTAAACATTTTCCTCAAGCTAATTGGATCCTAAACTACCAAAGAGCAAAGAAATTCAATACCTCCACATAATTTTTGAAAATTGGTGGAAGGAGTGGATGAGAAAAATAAAGTGAGTTACCTATGAAATTGTTCCAATAGAAACGTAGAGCTCAACGCGGTGGTCGCGTGGCCGTAAACGGTGCGGCGATCAGAGCTTGAACGGAAGAGATACATGGATTTGAATTTACCGTAAGGGTTTGGAAGTGTTTTTCGTTTCTCCTTTCCCCTATTGTTTTTCAGCACTGCATCTGCTGAATTGGGGGAAGAAGAGAGGCTTGGATTCACTTAAGTGTTGGGCCGGTTGGGCCCACGGGTTCGGTTTGGGTCTCGGTTCGACTCGTTCGGTCCAATTTTGGGCCGAATTCTTCGATATTAGTGTCAAAATTTTCGTTTTGATGAGCTCTAACCTAATTTAATATAATATTCACATTTCTAATTTTTTTATTAAAAATAAATTTATTGACTAATTATATACTAATTTAACGGAGTTTACAAATGCAGTGTCAGCACTAAGCATCGCTTTGTATGCTCCCAATTCCCGTACATGTGTTATGCATGGCCATATATTATGAATCTTATGCCGCAGTGCCGAAAAGTTGATTGCCTTCTTTGTACCTCTCACAATGCTTTGTTGCAGCTATACCACATTCTCATTCACTATTGATGCTTCTATCTTCTTAGTCCATCCATTTTTATTTGGGTCTTTATCCAGTGCAACCCTTCTAGGAGACTCTACATTCTCCTCTACTACTCTTTGTCTCCTTTCAATCTGAATTTTTCTTCCACCACCATTTCTACTTGTTTCCTCTTTGTTGCTCTTCGTGTTCTTCATATCGCTCCCTTCTGTACTTCGCTTTTCCAATAAAAATCCGTCTTCCTCTCAATACTATACTATTCATATCTGCAATAGCCTTTAAAGCTCCACTCTTCATAGTATATCATATAAACGCAAACAAGTAAATCTGTCTATTCTTATTCTTTCGTGACAAATAAATATCTATAATTCTGTCAGTTTATTTAAACATGCTAAAAAGTTCTCATTTTGATATATCTTCTAAAAAATTGTCCACAAAAACTGAGAAGAATCAAATTCCAATCAATGATACTCCTCTTTGTTTCGAACCTTAGGATTTTTTCCATGATGTTTTATGTTCCCAGCCCGATCCCCTCGGTTTTTTCCCACCTCACTCTCTCTCACTTTCTCATCAGTTATGTTTACTCTCATAGTAATATTATCCTATAATTCATACTGGCCAACTCAATAATAAATATGTCAGCATAAATCAATTCTATGAACCAAAAATTAAATTAGCACAAATATATTAAATTTTCATACCTAATAGCCAATGGAAACATGGGTATATTCCTGATGCTTGAGCTCTAGGAAACTTGTGGTATATCTAGGACACCAATAAAAATACATCTGGCAGTATGTGTCATGTTGCGATGGGTCGCACTTAATATAAAGAGTGTTATATTCATGCAAAAACGTAACAATCGAACTCCAAGATAGCTAATGATATCTATCAAAGTTAGCTAATAAAAAAAACTATCTCACACAGTGACAAATCCAGAAGTTTTAAGTTGTGGGGGCACACATATAACATATAAGAATAACAAAAATTTTTACATAAATATACCGAATTATATAAATAAAATAATATAAAATTATTAAATATTCAATAATTTTTTATTATTCATATTAGTATATTATTCATATTTAAAATTTAATATTATTAAATGTTAAATACATATAGATAGATAAATAGAAGTACAAAATTCTTTATTAACAAATTTTTTAAATAATTTTTATTCAACTTATGTTTGAGAATTAATTATCGAAATACATATGTAGTTTATTAGTAAATGTTGAAGTTGAGTAAAAAAATATAAACTTCAACTAAAAATTTATTATTATCACAATGTTCTATTTTTTATTAAATTAGTTTAATATATAGGGTCTTGATAATATGTATTCTAAAGACATATTTTAAAAATAAACTATAATAAGT
>NC_029780.3:32938222-32959447 GCF_000817695.3 Arachis duranensis
CAATGTATTGAATACATTAAAAAATTTAAAAATTTTATTATTACATTTTTAAAATATTCTTTAAAATATAAAATAGTTAAATTCATTAAATAAAATAATTTTTTGACACAAATTTTAATAAAATAAATTTTATTTTAATACGGGGACAAACACAATTTTATAACGGGCACATGTATATATAAAAGTATATTTCTTTGTACATTTTAAAAATACTAATGGGGGCACTTGTCCCTACAAACTCAAATGTAGATCCATCCCTGTCCGGCATGAATAAGATTATTTGAATTGTTCATCATAAAGTAACCCAATTAGCATCATAATGTAGCGTCTTGCATATTGCCACAAAATATACGCATCAACTCCAAAAAGAATGTGTTAAACTTTATCTCTAAAATATATCAACATGATAACGAACATCTCCTTCTTTCATATGGTTATATGAAAGACCTGGCATTGAGTAGGTCCTCTACCCACGGCCATGTCAGATGTTGGTGCCATGTTTAAAAATCTCTCGTGCACCGTCAACTAGCTCTTCATTAGTATATAGGCTGAGGTGATATGCCATATTTTGTAGGGTGACAATGCACTCACTCCAAAATAAATGGAAGATTTGAATTTGCAAGCTCTATCGCCTAACGAATGCAGAGATCATGATATTATTAAACAAGAAGTACTTGAACTATACTATATAGCCAAAATTGGCCTTCCTAAGGAGGCACTTCTAGTGGAGCAAGAGTGTAGTTAACATGCTTAGGTAGCAACAAACAAGATGTTTACATTGATAAAATAAAATTAGTAAAATTCAAACAAAAAAAATAAAACTATTAAAAAAAAATTAGTTCCCATTATAATCTCTTTCGTCGGCCTATTGATATCTACAAGTGAACCATAAAATTTTCTTTTTAAAGAAAACTCACAATAATTAAGAGAAAACTATAAACTCACAAAAAATTCACTATAATCCAATATTTTTAACTAATGCTTGTTCTGATCTCATTTGCAGTAATATATAACGGACTTTAACATTTACATCATTCACATTGTGATCTAGATACATATACACATTTACAACGATATACACATTTATAATATAATATTACAAGAAAAACGTTGAGTACCGTCGAATTTACTGTCAGAAAAAGAATTAAAATCCGACGATAATTAAATTGCTGTCGAATTTACCATTGAAATGAATTAGACGGTATAAACCTCATCGGTAAATGGTTACCATCAGATTTTTTTTGTCCGACGGTAATTACTGTCGAATTCTGCGATGGAATATAGTTAGTACGAAAACAAATTTTGATGAATGGTGCCGGCAAAATATTTCCGACGTAACGTTGGTACCAAGTCACACGTCACCCGCCAACTTATTTACATTAATTCTATTCATATTCATAATCTTCTTCCTCTGGTTCACCATCCTCCTCTTCCGAGGTAGTTTCCTGATTATCATCGAACTCGCCTTTCTCTTCTTCGTCATCATCGACCCCGTCTTCTTCTTGAAGATCATCGTCCACTACTGGAAGTACGTCGACATCTATTCCAAGGTCAATGATGTCATTGTCCATAACAGCAGACCTAAAGGTGATTGCCTCACCGGTATCAACCACTATTTTCGTAGGAGATGGGTCGTCAATCTGGTAAGGTTCTTGACCCTCTATCCTATCATTAGAATCGATGCGACCTCTTGGCTTAGTCTTAATTATAACCACCCAACTAGACTTACATGAACCCGGATAAGGCAAATAGTATACATGTCGTGCATTTTGAGGTAGAATAAAAGGATCGTAGTATCTATATTTTCTTTTTACATTAACTTCAGTAATATTGTAGCACTTGTGCTTTCATGTTTCTTGTCGCGAACTTGGATCATACCATTCACATTTAAACATGCACACCTTGTAAGTAGTACGACAGAAATACTTTAATTCAATTATGTTGTGCAACACACCAAACCAATTTGAGTGACTCCCGCGTAAATACCTGCGAACCCAGACTCTGGTGTTATCTTTTTTCTTTCCAATTGATCATTGTAAGGTATGAAATCGATATCCATTAACAATGTACATCGGGTAGTTAGTGCCCTTATTCATTGGACCCCAACTAAGTGCAACTAGTTCTGAATTTGTTGTATCAGTTAGCTGCACGCTGACATATTCTCTGAACCAACATGAAAAATTGTTCAATAAGTTATCGGAATTTACCTCTTGGAATAACCAATATGATTCATCATAGGATAAAGAAATTTTAATTAGATAAAAAAGTTAGTATATTACTGATTGCAATATTTACCATGACTTAAAAAACTCACATGAGGTAGGGTGAAATTTGGTCCTAGTTAAGTAACACATGTAGATGTGCAGCATCGATTTCCTTCTGCTCTAACCAGTAGTCACTGCCCGCACCCATTCAGCTCCTTCCAAAAAAAAGATTGGGTATGTTGTTCCACTTGACGAGGATTCTCCCCTCTCATCGTTCCTTGCAACCTTTCTTCTATGTAACTCAACATGAGACTGAAAATAGAATGAGCAAAATGTAGATGTTTTCTTAGTTAGGAATGCTTCGCAGATGCTGCCCTCAATCCAAGTTTTGTTCTTTATGGTGTGCTTGAATGAACCAATCATCCTCTCGAACAGGTACATCCACCTAAATTGGACCGACCTACAGTTTTTTTCCTTCGTATGATAGGTCAACTGCTACGTGTCATAACATCAAAATAGGGTGGAGGGAATATCCTCTCTAGCTTACAAAGTATGATGAGAAAGTTCTTGTCCACAATTGTGAAGTTATTAATGCTAGGTTTTGTAGCACATAACTTCCTAAAGAACTCACTTATTTTTATGAGGGGTTTCCAGATGTTGGTTGAAAGTTTTCTGAACGCGAAAGGAAACAAATATTTCATGAAGACGTGGTAATCATGACTCTTTAACCCAGCAAGTCTACCATGTGACACGTTTGCACACCTGCTCAAGTTAGGGGTGTAACCATCAGGAAACCTTAACCCTCTAATCCACTGACAAACATTTAGTATCTACTCTTTTGTTAGAGAGAACACTGCCTTTGGTTTATCCCACTTCCCGTTATCAAATCTCTTTAAGTTCAGATCTGGCCGCCTACCAATGTACACCAAGTCTAACCTAGCCTTATCGTTGTCCTTTGTTCACTCATCGTCCATTACTGTGTACATGATATTATCAAACACATTTTTTTCAATGTGCATCACATCAAGACAATGCCAAACCAAATTGTCTTTCCAATAAGACAACTCCCAAAATATACTCTGTTTAATCCAATTATGCTCCTGGCCATATCCTGGAGGTCTCAAACATGTCCCGTTATCGATGATCCTTGGGATTCTATGGACACATTGCCAAACTTGCCTACCATCCAACCTCATAGGTGCCTCTTCGTGTTCAATTTTATTCTTTTTGAACGAGTCCCTGTTGCACTGAAAAGGATGATCAAAGTCGAAGAATCTTTTATGGTAATCAAACCACGAATTTTTACCGCCATTTGGCAACCAAAATGCCTTCATATCCTCTATACAAATGGGGCATGCCACTCTATCTTGAGTGGACCAACCTGACAACATGCCGTATGTAGGAAATTCGTCAATGGTCCACATCAATGCAGCCTGTAGTTGGAAGTTTGTCTTCATCAAAATATCATATGTTTCTACACCATCAATCTATAACTTCTTTAACTCATTCACCAAGGGCTACAAGAAGACATCTATTTTGGCCTTTGGATTGCTAGGACCAGGTATGATGCAAGTTAGAAACATGTATGGGTCCTTCATGCACATTTCGGGACTCAAGTTATAATGCGTCACGACTACAGGCGAATAAGAGTACGCGTTATCGAAATTGGAATTCGATGCGAACCCGTCAGAGCATAAAACTAGTCTAACATTTATGGGATCTCTTGCAAATATAGGATGGACCCAATCAAAATACTTTCAAGCTTCTCTGTGTGACGGATGCGTCATGATTTTATCATCTCTCTTGTTGTTACTATGTCAGGTCATGTGAGAGGATGAACTCATCGATGCATACAATCATTTCAGCATAGGGATTAAGGGCAAGTAGTGCATCCATTTCATTGGAATTCTCTTTAACCAGCTCGTAGCAGATTCTAATATATGATAAAATGTCTTCCCTTTCGAGTTAGGCTCTTCTTCAGCCTCTTCCAATTCTGTAATATCTGTTACATCACATACCATCTCGCTGTATCTCTCTTGGTTAGCCTCCCAACTCATTTTATCCATTTTTAGGTTTCTCACCACCTGAAACCTCCTTGATTGACAACTGAACCTATTCAAATTAGATGCAGACTGATTAATTCCCTACTCGTCCACTTCTCCGTGTTTCGTCCAAATCTAATAACCATCTTTGAACCCATTTTGGTAGAGGTGAAGCGTTATGTATGCAGGTCCTAATCACTTAGTCAACCGACACTTTTGATACGGACACCTAGATACCCCTTTAGACCCAAATGGTTCTATGCTGAAGACATGCACGACAAACGCGTCAACCTCCTCAAAGAATTCAAAATTTAAACTCCCCGACCACCATTATTCCTCTCATACGTCCATAAACGATGACTTGGAATCACATTAAACCACACATCCTAGAATTCAATGAACAAGACAAATTATTCAATTTTTTAGAAAATTCGGTAGAGGCTATCTTGTAATTAAACTCTCCCGCTGAATACAATTATTTTTTCTGACAAACCAAACATGTTTTAAACAATTTGAACAACAATTTGGCAGAATTTCTCCTTGATTCAAAGATATCCATGAAATAAATACAACAATTTTCACATAGAAAACAACTGCAGGCATAAATTATAATGTACATGCATTCAACAAAATTTGAAATCCTAACCATTCTAGTGCGCAACCTCTTATAACTCCACAATTTTTCAGCAAACAAGGGTTTCGAGAAGGTGCTACTATGCAACCTTCTCCCACTTTCGTCCTAAAACTCTATTCTAGGAAAAGTAAGTCCGACTTAAAATTTAAATAATTCATTATATTCAGAGATAAAAAACTAACCTAGAATATTATTGCAGAAACAACAAAAAAAGCAAACTCCAACTGATTTAAGAGAGAATAGCACCATCTTGATAAAAAGGAGAATGTATTAAATTCACAAGCTAAAACTAAATTAGAAACAAATTTGAAAGAATAAGTAAAATTCATTAGTCCAATTAATTATAACCTAATTCTAATTTCACCAAACGAACCAGAAACATGCCAAAAATAAGCGACATAAGTTTAATGCAATTGAAAGAAAAATCATTCACTAAACTCCACTAAAATCTTTCAACAACTCAAGCATTCTTAATCTCACCTTACTTAATCTACTCTAACATTATTTGATTTTTACATCCATTAAATTAACACAACAAACTCTAATCACACACTTCGTTAAACAAATTTAACCACCGATTTAAACTAAACCCTAACAAAATGATAAAGCCACAAATTAATATGTGAAAATAAAATAACCATATCAACAATCAATTCAATGATAGTGGCTGCATGGTCTCTTTAACGTGGTGGTGACAGAGGCGGCAGCAACAGCGACGTGAACAGCAACCACGGCGGAAGCTATCACAGATATAGTAGCAGAATTGATGGCGATGTGCAGCGGCGGCTTCAGTGGGTACTCCAGGCAGCAAAGACGACGACGACGAGGAGGACTTCTCGATGGCGATAGAGAGAGCACACCAGAAGAGAGAGAAAGAAGAAAGAGAGGGTTCAGACAAGTGAGGGGGAGGGGTTCTGCATTTGAATTTTAAGCAACATTTACTGTCAGATTTTTCCGACAGTAAATCACCAAAACGACACGTTTCATTAAACTGTTATACCAGAAAATTATACCATCGAAAAATCTGACGGTAACATTGGTGCCGTTGAGTCTTATTTTCGCACCAACAATTACCATCGGTTTTTACGATGGAAAATACATTCCGACGATAACCTTTTCTAGCGACCAATTTCTCTTCCTTTCCATCAGAAAATCTGCCAGTACAACTCGACACTAAATTTAACGGTAATTTTGACGGTACTCAACATTTTTCTTGCATTGTAAACGAGATGTGTCAAAACAACATTATTTGTCTCATTTATACTATAAAAAAAAATGTGTATATTTTTCTCGTCCCACAATAAACAAAATATGTGTATACTTTTTTTGGTTCCACTATAAATGAGATGAGTAATGTAAGAAAAAAATGTAAATTTTTTCACATTTTCATATATTGATAATTATTAAATTTATTTTAAAAAAGTCATGCATCTTTTATTTTTAAACTAAAATGGCCCATCCTATATTCTTCTGACTTGAATAAGTCATGTCAGCGAATGAGCCGTAGTTCAGACAATATATGTCCCCCTCCTTACTAAAAGGTCTTAGGTTCAAACAATATCTAATGTAAGTTGACCAAAAAATATAAATCATGTCTTACTAATTTAACTTGCTCGTCTGTTCAAGTCAATCGAGCTTATTTAGGAGTTGAACTCATTTTGATGATTCTCCTAAATAAGGTTGTTGGACTATGGGTTGACGTATATATAAGCTTTAAAGATTCTTGACCTCATTCTGTATCTTAATCCTAATTACTAATTAGTAATTACATTTCATTTTCCATCTTTGTCTTTCACACTTTTCGTTAGCATGTTTTGTTGAAAAGATGTTATTTATTGATATCAAATTACAAGTTTAAATATACATATTTTATATCATTTATAGTTTCATCGATCCATTCTTTTACCGTGTTATTAAAGGTGTTCATGAGTCGGATGAATCAGATTTATTTTTGTCTGGATCCGACCTTAAATATATACTAAATCTTTTTTGAGATCGTAACCTAACTCTACCCGATAAAACCTCATCACTTTCGAGCCACAGTAATATCATATCTAAATTATATTATCCTAGACTTAAACTAAATTATATATATAAAGATAACAACATAAAATATATATATATCAAGACAACATACACAAGCTAAACTAAAATTAAAATGATTATAATTTTCAAATAAGATAGAAACTTACTTGAATTCCATAATTTTATTTTCAAACAAAACATACCTTGAAAATGTTCTTAGCTCTCTGAACTTTTTATTTATATTTTTTATTTTGAATTCAACCGGACTGGACCTGGTGACTCAAACACTGATCTGAACCTAGTTGAATAATTTACCCAGGTCGATTTTTTAAGTTTTGATTTTGACCAAGTCATAATAAAATCAGGTCAAACTTAAGCAAAATTGATCAAACCCAATCCGGGTCTTCGGGCCGAAGTGGACAATGAACACCCTTAGACGTTACCTGGCTTTTGTTTATAGGCTCGTTTGACTCATTGGCTTTTGGGCTTATGATTTTCCATCCACATATAAGCATTCATTTTCAAAAGAGAAAATATGCATTGCCCAACACCAACCCTTTAAATGAAATTCAGATTTTCAGCAAAATAATTTTTATGACCAAATATGCAGCTTAGTCATTACAAAAGGCTCCAGTATGATTCAGCATGTTAAAGATACAAAATCGACCATTAAGTCCAATCATCTCTAGGAGTGAAACATTGCAACCTCAGTATTGAAGGATTCTAAACATCAAGCATGAATTTAAGAATTGAAGAATTTCAAACACCATATTATTTGAAAGAATGCATATGAACCCCAACTCAGGGACATGCGTATGCAACAAAAATTACAAAATCAGACTCACTAGACGCCTGCGTCAGTTTTTCATTGTTTCCCTTCCCTTAATACCATGTCAACTTTCATTTTCAAACAGCTAAAACCATTCCCTACCGAAAAATCAGAAACCGGATAGCTAGACTGAAGGGAAACATAAACCTAGGCAGGAGGCGGCGCATTGTGTGCTTCACTCGAGCTCTTTTTCGACTTGTGCTTTGATTTCTTCTCTCGCTTCTTTCCCCTGTAAAGCAATCCAAAATTATACAGCATGAAATATCTCAAACACATTTTGCAGTGAGGTTTAGAAGTAAATGACTAGCTTGCAATTCAACATAAGGGTTAAGGAAGTACTCGTCATGAGAGCTTTGACCCCAACAAGACTTCAGTTTCCTATTGATATGTTTCAATTCTTTATCTGAAGGAAATTTGTATTTCATAACCTGGATATTTAGACGCAGGCAACATTGGCTCCATATTCAAATGACAAATATTCAACTTAGTGACAAATATTCAAATGAGACACAATACCAAAGAATCAATTGTGTTAAGTGCTTCAATAAGCTCGGACATTGTATGTGTGGAGTTTTGACGAGAAAATAAACTGCTCAGATAACTGCAATAGTAGAAAAGCGTATAAACCAATACATTAATTTTCATCAAAGAATACTACAAGATAATATCCAAGACATACTCTGTTTCAGAATCAAATTTTGCAAAGAAAAAATGTGAAGGGATAAGGTACCTGTCAAAGTCAATAACTTGATGGAGTGCAACTGAACTGCGCAAAGCAGCTAAAGCCAACTGCATTAAAAGACCCAATCATATAGATATTAAGATTGGAGGCAAAAAGGTTTATAACTAATTTGAACTAGAAGGTTGGAACTAGATTGGCGATAAACTGTAGAGGGTGTTTGGTTTGTTGCCTGGTTCTATTTTAGACAAAATATTTGAGAAACATAACATTGTTTTCTGTTAACCAGTCTCTCCAAAACATCAATTAATTTGAATACATCGGTTGCCTTTAATAAAATGAATTTCATTAATTCGTGTCACAACACAGTAGATACAATACGGAGTTCTGAAAGTTACATAATATTGTTAGACTACCTGCGCAGGAGGAAATAAAAGTGGTGCATCTGTAAGCATCATTTTATCAATTTCCAATCTAGCTGTGTCTTGTAATCTCTACACATCACGAGAAAAAGTAAGTTATTTTGAATTTTCAACATCCTGGAATTCACTCAATAAAACAACAGTTAAAACAGACAACTGTAGCTCCGAAAATCTGTCATAGGATTATGGCGTATGGTGTAGCGGGAAATGGCTGAAATGGTGGATGGACTGAAAATCTATCAATATTAGCAACTTTCTACTCATAAAGCATGCAATTAATTCAGCAAATTCAACAAATAAACACAATATTAAGTCATAACAGACCAAAAACATAAGAGATCATGAGTAGTGACCCTATGTAAATTGAAATAAAGGATAAAGAATACAGGTTCAGAACTTCAAACTGAATGGAAGAGAGGAACAAACCAGAAAAACCAAAATATTAAAAAAGAAAAGAAAAGAAAAAAAGGATAAGATAAGGTAATGTTTTTGTAAAGTGAGGGAAGGAAAAGTTGGAAAAGAAAACCATCTAGCGTGGAGGAGGAGGGCCAACTGCTGCCAGCAGCAATGCTGCGGTGCGAGATGCTGCAACGGCTTCTTCGTCGAGCAGCAGATGGCGCCTCCAGCAGCAGAGAGAACAACGAAGAGGGGAAAACAGAGGAGGAGGAGGAGGAGCGCAGCACACAGCGGTAATGCTATTGGCAGTTCTTCCAGATGCGAAGAGGTAGGAAGTCCGACAGAGAGGGAAGAGATTTTTGGGTTGGTGAGGGAACCAGAGGCTAAAGCTAGTGTCTGAGAATTTGAGCTCTCTAACTTGGCTATTATGGTTTCCTAAGTGACCAAAATAACCATCAAATGCAAAAAGAAAAAATTACACCCAAGCCTCCAATTTCCGCCATTCACATTGCGGACCACCATAGCGTAATGGCGGTGGCCCCAAAACCCGCCACATCATTTCCCCATGGCACCATGATAACCACAATTTTGAAACACTGATCACAATGTATTCTTGCATGAGTAAATGTATAAAATAATGATTTCCCCCTTAAGAAAAAAAGAAAAAATATGGAAATCATCTCAGACCAGTATTTTGGATAGTAGTAGTACCTTCAACATTTGAAGCTGGTCCTCGCTAGCATTGCAAAAGTCCTTTCATCATTGCCATTGATCACAAATTCCAGCATAAAATAAGATCGGTAGTAAAATCCAATGATAATAGCAGACAAATATAAAAATCATGCCATTCAATATGATGTAAAAAAAATAGACAATTTAATTTAAAATTCCACTCATTGACCAACCAAAGCATACCTCCATATCATCCATAAAACCTTCAAGTGAACGATATGGTGCATAAACAATAAGATCAAATTCCAAACTCTACAAAACAAGTATTTCATATCATCAAAGAATAAAAGTTAAGATAATAATAAAAAGATACATAGACAGATATGTTAAGCCTATCCATGCCTGATAAACTATCATCTCATTATTGAGAATCATTTGATGATCCTGTGAGATCCCTTTACCAAGCTCCTCAGCAGAGACATGGTTTTCTTCTATCTTACAAGCAGCATATATGCAGGTCAACCTATAAAAATTCAGTCCAAGTTATTGACAGGCTAACACGTAATAAAAACATTTAACTAAAAAACAAAATCAAAGATTTAAAGCCAGGCAATCAGCTCTATCTTGATCATAACATTGCTTGGTTTGGGTGGATGCTGGTGTCAGATGAAGGTGAGGGTGAAGAGAGATGGCGAGGGATGGAGAAGGTATAACAAGAACATATATTTTTTCTTCCCTCTTTTGGTGGTTGCTTCCAAGGACTTGATTACAAAACTTTAGCAATTCAAAATCACGGACCTAATTACAAATAAACCACAGGAACCAACCAAATAACTAAACCTTGAAAAACAATTAAAATTTACAAATACAACCCTGGCTTGGATGAACTGTAATACAGCAAGCTGCACAAGTAATCAATCAAACAATTACAACAAAAGTAGGATTTTACGCGCAAGCCCCCTAGAATAAAAAAAAAAAAGGTTTTCGTTTGAAGTCTAAGACTTTTAAATTCCCAATAAACTGAATGCATGAAAAATCTTATAAGGTTTCCACTTTTTTTTTAATCATTTAGCAAAACCCTTATAAATAATATGTAACTGTTCATCTTTAATCCAAACTCCAAAGGTCATCTTATAGGAATCTGACCAGTCAAAATTGGGCCTCTGCTGTACAGCGCCTGACGACAACAGGATATAGGTATTAGGGAAAGGAATTTCAAAAAAAAAAAAAAAACTGTGCTCTTGTAGATCCAGAACACCAATGAATGCACACCGTTTTCTAGGTATATTACTCTATTTCTTTGTACTCTGAACCAGTTATCACATATATAGACTGAGACAAATCACAAACCTTACATTATATGTTTTGGCTGATGTTCCATTACTGACCAGTGCAGGTAGAACCTTTTAAAATAGATAAGGGCCGTTGCCTACATATCATAATGTTTACAAAATTAGTTCATAAACACAGACTGTTTATAAAATCTGGAAACTGAAGAGGAGCTTGCATACCTGGATCTTATGAGGGAAGTGGAAATTTTTACAAACTTCTTGTAGCTTGTTTTCATAAAACACTTTTATAGATTGTTCTTCTTCAATACTGAGAGGTTTTGACCGAGAATGCTTTTCAGCTGACACAAAATAATACCCTTCTTAACAGTTAGAAATTTTAAATAAACTATCACGAGCAACACAAAGCATTTTCCAAAGCAATTGAAAATTAGAAGACAGAGCATTATCAACATCCTAAGAAAGGAATGAGTGAATTCTCCTGAAATCACATTTACCATTATCCTTCACAGAATTCTGAGGTTCAGGATATGACATTGTCCCATCACTATCTACTTCCATCAGAGTTGCTCCACACTATTAAGAAAATAGAAAATTTAATAGCCATCATTAACCAGATATAAACTTAAAAATGTTCAATGAAACGTTATTTATGTAGGAACTAAAATAAAACAAAAAAATAATCCCTGCATGATTAGACCACAAACATCCAAAAATGAAAAATGTTGACCTCCATGCTTTCTGATTGAAAATGTTGCAAATTAAAAATGTATTTATAAGAACAGCAAAAGCGAAAAAGAAAAGAAAAAAACAGATATACTTGAACAGCAAAAGCGAAAAGAAAAGAAAAGAAAAGATTCACAAGCACATTATAGAAGTATACATACCTTCTCTAAAGTTTGTATGGCTCTCTGACTAGCATCTCTATATTTTTCAACCTAAGACAAAAACAGATATACTTGAACCATAAAGCATACATAATACAGGAGAAAATAGAATTTCATCAAACTTTTGCATCAATTGCACATTTAAGAATTAAAATTCAACCTACTCAGCAATTTACAAATCTAAAATTATCTCCATGTAAAGCATAATATGAGCTTATCCAGAAATTAAATTATCATTCAGTGGTGAAGGAACATAAGAGACTATACCTCATGAGTCATGATTTATAGTTTCTTTTTCAAAGAAGTCCTTACAGCCAGAAAAGAAACATAGATGAATAGAAATGATAGAAAGAAACAAGTACCAACTGTTGAGGAGTGAAGATCCACTTGGCACGGTGGGTAGAGGTCAGAAAATCCGCCATGTCCAATCAGAAAACTGTTGGCCAAATGCTCTAGTATGCACATTTATGATATTAGTAAGCACATTTATAAGGGGAACAACATAAATTATGTTAGTGATGGACAAAAACATCAATGAAAGAAACAGTAGCCATGATTTTCCCTAAGAACGGCATCTGGGTTCAAGTGTAGCAATGGTTCCTTGATGTTCTGATCATTATAAATGTGTTTGGATAAATAAAGAATTTTAAAATTTGAGAGAATTTTAAATGCTATTAAATTTAATTCATCAATTGAACTTGCTTCATTTACAAAGTTCCATTTTCCAAAAATTAAACCTAGTAAACATAAACAAGGAGAAAACTATAAAATTCAAAGAACTCATATTCCTTGGAGGCATTTCATCAAACACCTTCATTACACAAAAACATTCCTTCCTCACAATCCCTTCACGCTACATCTTTGAACTATCAATCATTCCCCTTGATCAAACCAAGAACCATCATACTTTTGTACCAATTCGAGGGAGTTCACATATGGCATATTCAAAGAGCTTTCTTTATTAAGCAGAAGAGTGAGAGAAATACCTCAGACTCCTCCAGAGATGTCGGTTTCAGAAGTAGCAGCAAAGATGATGAAGGAGCTGGTCACGGAGAAATAGGGGTGAAATTGCAATATTGCATTTTTGCAAGCACCGATAGTTTGAAAGCTCAAAGTATTCCGGGATGAGGGTGAGTCAGATAGCGCACTTCACTGCAACACTTGTTTAGGGAGCGTCACTGTAATGCTGAAAAGCGTGTATATTTCGTAATTAAAATGAATTTAGTTAGCATATAATATTGACAAGCGCAGCATGGGCAATAATAAAATGTATATGAACAATGATCCTAATTTATAATTATCAATTTAGGCTAGTGGGCAATTCACATAAACAACATAGAATTGTGTACTGAAAGAGTTAAAGTACACAGCTGACCTCTAAAATTTTTCTTTGGCACATTTTTCTTTGAAACTTAACATTTAACATTGTCTTAATGCTTTTGCACTTTCCCTAAACGTATGTTCCCGTTTCCCACCCTTTTTACATTTCAGGTTAATCATAGTGACACATTTTGCATGATCCAAAAGAAAGTGTTCTTCACTATGAAGTCCAAGTGCAGAACAAAACAGCACCATCTTTCCATTCCCAAAGAAAATAAAAGGGAAAGGAATAGAAAAGAAGGAAAACACAATATATTGTTTGATATGAATAACACATTTAAGGGGGAGAAAGGGTCAAAAATAGAAAATTAACCCAAACCGTAACCTAACACTGAAATGAAAAGAAGTTTCTGTATAAAAGAAATAATGATAAAGATTAATCCAGAACAACCTTAAATTACTTGCAGCATGTTGTTGTCTCCTTCGAAGACCCAATTTTTAACCCAGCGCGCAAGCGTCGGTAGAGAACTCGGCTCCGGCTGCGATGGGAAGAGGTAGTCGATCGGCAGTGGCACGAGACAGTTGCGTTAGTAGCTCGTACGTTTTATAAGCATGGAGGTGTGGAAAAAGGCAGAATTTTACATAAAAGTACTAATATTTTGACCAGGGTTGCAAACGGGCATGCTTGCCCGCCCCGCCTAAGTCCGCCAGGGCGGGCCAGCCCGCCTCGTCTGACTGAACGGGCTTCTTTACTCTTTTTGGGTTACAAACATGCATGTCTGAACTGGCTGCAAACACTAGTCCGCCCCGCCAAGAATGCTTCTTTACTCTTTTTGGGTTGCAAACCAGCATGCCCGCCCGCCCCAATCCGTCTAAGCCCGCCCGGACGGGCCAACCCACCCCGTCTAACCGAACGAGCTGCAAACACTAGCCCCCCCGCGCAAGAATGCTTCTTTACTCTTTTTGGGTTGCAAACGGGCATGCTCGCCCTCCCCGGCCGTCTAATCCAGCCGGAAAGGCGGGCGCCCCGTCTAACTGAACTGGCTGCAAACACTAGCCCGCCCCGCCAAGAATGCTTCTTCTCTTTCATTTTTTTTTTTCGGGTTGCAAAGGAAAAAATTACAAACTTTATAGAACAAAAGCAGCACAGCAGATTAGCAGAAACGAGGCACAACAGAGAGAACAGCCGATGAGGGAAGAGATTCACCTGAACTGACGCGGTGGTCGGTGGAAGCACCAGGGCGAGGATCGGCGAGCACGGGGTGGAGACTGGAGAGAGCAGGAGAACGAGTCAGTGGAGCAGAGGATGAGGGACCATTGGTGCCATTGCCACCCTAATTTTGATACAATAGAATATGGAATGAAAAAGTAAATTTTTTTTTTTTTATTTTGAACAATTACCTAGTCCCTCAAGTTTTTATAGTAAGACATTTTAGTCCTTTATATCCTAAAATATACATAACGATCTTTAATATTTATTTTTGTTAAATAATATAATTTTTTTGTTAGTCACCCCGGTTTTATCTTAAGTGAAATAAAAGACTACTTTAATAAAGGTATTAAAAATATCATTTTTAAAGATATTTACATGTGTTGTATTATTATTAAATATTTTTATTAAACTGATTAATAATTTATTTTTTAATAAACTAAAACAAAATTAGTTTATTATAGCAACAATAATAAACTCAATTATTCTTATTATAATTATTAGATCTAGTTTGATCCGATCAATTTACACAATCTGAATCGAATTATGTTTAAATTTTAGATTTAGATCCTCTAAAGTTTGAATTTCAGTTTAGAGAGTAAAGTGTGATCTTCTGCCCTTGAATAATTTCTCTTTCATATTTATTTTTTGCCCCACCTATAAAATCAATGGTGAGAGATCACATTTTATTCTCTAAAGTGAAATTCAAACTTTAGAGGATCCAAATCCTTAAATTTTTTAGTAAAAAGACAAATATATCCTTAACTTTTTGTTTTGCAGACATTTAAATCCCTAAAAATTTAAAAATACAATTAGGTCCCTAGAAAAAAAAATCTTACCTTATCCCTCTGTCATTTTCCAAGCCCAAATCCAACCCCAATATCTCACTAATCTCTCAAGCTGACCCGAAAAAGAAAAAAACTTAGCCATAACGTCTCTTTCCTCTCCTTTTTTTCATTGAAGCTCGAGCTCTCATCTCTTTGCTCACTGGCTCAATCTCAAGCTTTCTCCCTCTCTCGTTTCCGGTCAAGCACTCAAGGTCCTTGTTGCTCTTTGTGTCATCAGTCGTCACCATCTTGTCAGTCGTCACCGTCTCGCACTCAGTCGCGCTTGCATGCCTTTCTTGAGCTCGTCGTCGCTGGCAGAAGAAGCAGCTGGTAGGAGTTACTAGGGCTGCCGGCACAGAACGTGCAACACAGCAATCCACTATTGCATACAAAGGCGGATGCAGTGATGTTGATGTAGGTATGGCAAAGGCTGGAGGAGGAGCAGTTAAGTGGCGACATAAGAAGCGTTTGAGTGCAGTTGAGGTAAACAATGGTATTGGAGCTTGTGATGTTGAAAGGGAGGGTACTGTTGAGCTGAATCCTTTGGTGAACCTTATCGGTGGTGACACACGTGTTCGGCAGGAAAGACACAGGACAGATAACGAGGCATTGGGACTGAGAGTTTATGGACTCGATCGGGTAAGAGTTTTTGAGCTTGTCGAAGACGAGAGTGTTGGAGGTACAATGGATCTTGTAGGCGGGATCGCCACAGGTTGGGTTGGTGCTTAGTGGGAATGGGACAATGGCATTGCTGCACCGGGGGCATGGGATTGCTAGTGTCACGTGAGGAGCACGTGAGATGAAAAGAAGGGATGATAGAAGGAAGAGAAGGAGGTTGGTTGGGGATAAGAGCAGGAGATATGTTTGTTTTGTATTGGCAAAGAGCTGCTAGTTATGGGCAGACTAGAATATTTGGCATTTTGCAGTTTGTTGCTACACAATCAACACCAGCTCCTTGTCCTACTGCTCAGGTAATTGATTTTGATTATGTATTGTTGTTTGCTGTTATGTTTAAATGTGGCCTAACTTCGCTAGAATTTCAGTGAAATAAAATAGAAAAATAATATGACATTTTCTTTGTTTGTGTCCTGGGATGCAGGTTTAGAGAAAAAGTATCTCTAAAAAGTGAGAATTTGGCTGCAGCTTCTACTGACAACATAGATGCAAAGCCTGAATCCAAGCCTATCGACAAACAGGTAATACTTTAATAGTAAGTTTTGTAGGAAGCTTCTCTGTATTTTGAAATTACATTTAGGTGAATAGATAATTACTAATTAAGTATTTGGATTGGAATCATGACACTGACCGTTGGTTGGAAAACTTAGTCATTCTTCTGCATCTAGTAATTACTGATGGATGGCATAAGTTGGTTTGAATTAGTAATAGAAGCAGCAGATATCAACAAGCCATTATTAGCACAAGAAATGAAAATACGAACCATTTTATAATAGAAAATTTTCACACAAAAATAACTTGTTAGTGGATATACCTTGTTAGTTGTTAGTGGATATCTAATAACCTTCATTCTTCAAATGTATTCAGTTTTATTCTCTATTTGTTATTTTGCAGAGATAAAGTTGTTTGTCATTGTCTTTCCTATTAGCTTTGGATACTTTGGTGCATTTAAAGTACTGGCAAACCAATTATTTAGATTAAATATCTCTAAACTTTTTTTCCTGTTTTAAAAAAATGTCTCTTATAGGTGAAGGTCTTTTTTGCCATTCCTAAAACTGTTGCAGCAAAAATTGAGTTGCCAGATGGAGTTGTACTTCAAGGTGTATTTTCTCCATGGAAACAAACTATGACCCTCTATGAGGTTTGTCCTTCAACAAATTTGATACTTTATTTTGAGAGAAAAAATTCAATCATGAAAGTTGGAAATTTCTTGAGCTAACTATTTATTGTCAGATAACTATAATTGCAATTTACAAAGAAGTCCCTAGTTTTATAAAATGATTTATGTTGTATGTATGTATATTGTTGTAAACTCATGTAATACATTTTGGATGGATTTGACTTTTACTTTGCATATCCTCCATCTTTTATCAGTTTAGTGTTTTTTCTGGGACTGCTACTCAGCACTGTTCTTGATTTTCATGTTGATGATGCAGTTTGTCAACTCTGCTTTGAAACAACCAGGTTTGGAGTTTGAGCTAATACATCTGGTAGTAGCCCGACAGCGGACAATTCCTCAGTTCACCAAAGCAGGGAAGAATAGTAAAACATTGGAGGATGAGGACTTGATACCTTCAACTCTAATTAACTATCAGTTTAGTGTTTCAAGGCACTTGGTACCTTCAGCTATAATTAAGTTCTTAAGTGGAGGCTTTTTTGAAGAGACGGACTTTTGCGTGGTCTAGAATTCAGAATAAATTCCCGTTGCAAGTATAGCTTCTAAACCAACAAAAGTCCTTTCTTACAAACGTTTTGGTTGTCACTAGTAACAAACCCCTGATAAAATTGATAACTGAAGTATTTAAACCTCGGGTCGTCTTCTCAAGGAATTGCAGGGAGGTGTTCTTATTATTGGTTATGCAAAGGTATATTTTGGGGTTTTTAAAAGGGTTGAACAAGTAATTTAATTGACAAGAAAAATAAATTAATAATTAATAAAACTCTTGGCAAGGTATGAGAATTGGAATTCCTATCCTAGTTATCCTTATCAGGTGTGATGAAAATTGGATTTTAATCCCACTTAGTTATCCCTTATTAAACAAAGGAAGGTCAAGTGGACTAATTAGTTTGATCCTCAAGTCCTAGTCAATCCCTGTGGGAGGACTAGCTTTAGAGCGATCTAGATAAATTAGAATCTGCCAATTTCAACCACTGTTGAGTTTGACAACTCAAGAGTTACCAATTAATCAACCAAAACCAAGAATATAGAAAGCTAAATTAAAATCATAAATAACTAGAATACCTCAAATTAAATTGAATGGAGATGTCAATTCTAACATGGAAAAGTTCATAAGCCAATTGGGCAACATAAATCAAATACAAATAAAAGCTTCAGAGTAAACAAAAATAGAAGAGAAACATAAATTATTGAACCTGGTACGAAGAAACAATCCTAATGACTAAAGGAGATCCTAATCCTAAAACCTAAGAGAGAGGAGAGAACCTCTCTCTCTCTCTCTAAAAACTACATCTAAACTATGAAAAGTGTGTATTATGAATGTATGAATTGATGTCCTGAGTCTCTGCATGTTCCCTGACTTTAATATGTGTTTCTGGGCCGAAAACTGGGTTGAAATGCGGCCTGGAATCTGTGCCAGCGACTTTTGTAATTCTACAGATCGCGCACGTCACGCGTCCGCGTTGTCTACGCCTTCGCGTCACTCAGCATTTCTCGTACCACGCGTGCGCGTCGTCCATGCTTTCGCGTCGTTCGTGCAGCTTCCAATCCCGCGGTCGCGTCAAGCACCGAGCGCGTCCCAGTAATTCCTTCTATTTCGCACGGTCACGTGAGCCATGCGACCGCGTGACTTCTCGCTGGTCATCTCCTCAGTTCCTTGTGTTCCTTCCATTTTTGCATGCTTCCTCTTCATTCCTTACGCCATTTCTGCCCTATGAAGTCTGAAACACTTAACATACAGATCACGGCATCGAATGGTATGAGGAAAGATAAAAATATACAACTAAAAGGTCCTTAGGAAGCAAGTTATTAATCATAGAATATTTTTAGGAAGGAATTGTAAATACATGCTCATCATATGAATAAGTGGGTGAAAAGCTTGATAAAACCACTCAATAAAACACAATATAAACCATAAAATAGTGGTTTATCAATTTTCTTTATAAGTTTTCCCAGCTACCACTTGCCAACATCTGCCTTTTAGGCCACTTTTTCTTCTTTTGTATTTTTCCTCAACAAATGGGCTTTCTCACCTTTCATCTGTAGTTTTTGGCCCCAATTAATTAACTATGGCCTATTACCAATGCATGTAATAAAAAACATAATTTGATATACCAAATGAAAAAAATTTATAATTTAAGCTTAGTACTAGGAAAAAAGCAGAATATGTTATAACATTAACCTATTTTAACATGTTTGGTGTCTTTTATGATGTTTATATTTGCTGTGTTGTTATTGGTGCGAAATTTATAATCCACAACTAACCGGCAAGTGCACCGAGTCGTACCAAGTAGTATCTCAGGTGAATGAGGGTCGATCCCACGAGAATTGATGGATGAAGCAACAATGATCGAGTGATTGGCTTAGTCAGACAAACAGAAAAGGATGTTTTGAAAGTTCAATTGCATTAAATAGTAATTCAGAGAATCAAAAGCAAATAGTAAACAAGTTGTGAATAATATATGGAGAAACAATTAAGCCTTCAGAGATATCTATCTTCCGGATTGACCTTTCATACTAACTATTTTAATCATGCAAGATTTAATTCATGGCAAACTATATGTGACTAAACCCTAATTCCTTAGACCTTTTTAGTCTCCTCTAACCTTCATCAACCGCCAATTCCTTGGTCGCTGAATTCCAATTAGAGGGTGAAGTTCAATTCTAGTTTATATGCCACAAAAACCCTAATTATCCAAATATAAGAGGATTATATGTCACGTATCCCATTAAGTCCAGAGAATTAGAAGTTTAGGAGAAATTGTTTTCAAGATGTTGTTCAAGTAAAGATCTTTTCCAAGTTATACAAGAACTCAATTAGAACCAAGGTTATTTCCATTCAACCTAGATTCAGAAAATAAAGAACAAAAATAATTCTTGAATTATCAATCAGTACATTAATTAAAATAGAAAGTAATATTATCAATCCATACAATAGACAGAGCTCCTAACCTTAATAGTGGAGATTTAGTTGCTCATGGTTCAGAGAGAAAACTAGGATTCTGTAAAACTGTAAATTGCGGAATGAGGCATAAGAGAATAGAGGAGCCTGAAGGGCTGATTATTTTCCCTTTTATATCTAATTTTTCCTAAAACTAAATAATATCTTTTTCTAATTATAAATAAAACAAAAGTTTAAATCAAAATTTAATTAATGATTTGTGCAAGCCTTTGGACGAATGGGGGACCACCTCGTTTGTAGAGGTTAGCGCCAAACTTGAGTTTTGGCTTGAAGTTGTACGCATGCATTCCATGAAGGTCTTGGTTGTGGCGCCTGGTGCGCGAAATTGTGAACAATACTTTTTCACAACTCTCATAATCCCCGGTAATGGCTCCAAAAACGTGGTAGCTCAATACCATGGCATTACACAACTTCGCACAACTAACCAGCAAGTGCACTGGGTCATCCAAGTAATAAACCTTACGCGAGTAAGGGTCGATCCCACGGAGATTGTTAGTATTGAAGCAAGCTATGGTCATCTTGTAAATCTTAGTCAGGCAAATTCAAATGTATATAGTGATGAACGAAAATAACATAAAGGTAAAGATAGTGATACTTATGTAATTCATTGGTAGGAACTTCAGATAAGCGCATGAAGATGCCTTCCCTTCCGTCTCTCTGCTTTCCTACTGTCTTCATCCAATCCTTCTTACTCCTTTCCATGGCAAGCTTAAGCAAGGGTTTCACCGTTGTCAGTGGCTACCTCCCATCCTCTCAGTGAAAGCGATTGCATATGCTCTGTCACAGCATAGCGGAATTCATCTGTCGGTTCTCAATCAGGCCGGAATAGAATCCAGTGATTCTTTTGCGTCTGTCACTAACGCCCCGCCCTCAGGAGTTTGAAGCACGTCACAGTCATTCAGTCATTGAATCCTACTCAGAATACCACAGACAAGGTTAGACCTTCCGAATTCTCTTGAATGCCGCCATCAGTTC
>NC_029780.3:32959667-32980396 GCF_000817695.3 Arachis duranensis
GTGTAGAGACTCTTCTTGGAGTTAAACGCCATCTTTGGTGCCAGTTTGGGCGTTTAACTCCAATTTTTATGCCAGTTCCAGCGTTAAACGCTGGAAATTCTGAGGCTGATTTGCCACGCCGGTTTGGGCCATCAAATCTTGGGCAAAGTATGGACTATCATATATTGCTGGAAAGCCCAGGATGTCTACTTTCCAACGCCGTTGAGAGCGCACTAATTGGGCTTCTGTAGCTCCAGAAAATCCACTTCGAGTGCAGGGAGGTCAGAATCCAACAGCATCTGCAGTCCTTTTTGGTCTCTGAATCAGATTTTTGCTCAGGTCCCTCAATTTCAGCCAGAAAATACCTGAAATCACAGAAAAACACACAAACTCATAGTAAAGTCCAGAAAAGTGAATTTTAACTAAAAACTAATAAAAATATACTAAAAACTAACTAGATCATACCAAAAACATACTAAAAACAATGCCAAAAAGTATACAAATTATCCGCTCATCAGCGCCAAACTTGAGTTTCTTCAAGTTTGGCGTGGAATGGGCAGCATGCCTTCCTTAGAGTATTCATTGTTGGTGCCAAACTTGAGCTTCCTCAAGTTTGGCGTGGATGAGCCCGCAAGCTTCTCTTTGGAGATTCCTCACTGGCGCCAAACTTGTACATCTTCAAGTTTGGCTTGAGCATATCCGCATTGCATTCTTCACTCTTTCTTGGTTGGTGCCAAACTTGAGTATTCTCAAGTTTGGCTTCAACCAGCCAGCATGCACTCTCTCCATTCTTCATCCTTGGCACCAAACTTGAGGTTTCTCAAGTTTGGCTTCAAGCTCTTATTTTGCTGTGGCTTTGATTCTTCACACTAACTCTGCCAAATTCGTCTAAAATACTACCTGAAATAAACAGAATTGCACACAACTTAAAGTAGCATTCATAGTGGCTAAAATATATTAAATCTTGATTAAAATTAGCAATTTAAATGCAAATTCAGTAAGAAAAGATAGCGGAGATGCTCACGCATCACAACACCAAACTTGAATTGTTGTTTGTCCTCAAGTAACCAAAATTAATATATAATTAAGATGTGAATTTGCATGAGAAGTAAGAGTTCAATTAGGCTCATGTCTCTTCTTGAAGTGAGGTTTATCTATTGTAATACTAAATAGTTTTGGCATTTCACTCTCCTTTGAATCAGAGGAATGTCACTGTCATTCGAAATTAGAATCTGGATAATATTATGAATTCTCTGATCTTTATACTTCAGTTTAATCCTTGAACACAACAGATATCCTTTAATTCTCTTTTAATTGGTGCTTTGCACCTTGAGCCTAGTCGTAACTTTAAATGTTCTATCTCAAGGGTTAATTGACACAAGAACACCACAAGCACTTAACTGGAAAACTCTCTTGAAGTTCTGATTCTTCTTTCAGCTATTCCCAGACAGTGGTGCTCAAAGCATTTGGCATACTCTCCTAAATACACTTGGTCTCGACTCTAAGTGTTTTGTCACGAGGATTACTTGACACAAAAACACCATAAGTATATGACTAGGGAAACAACTCTTTGAGCTTTTAATCATGTCTGACCTCCCTAGTCATTGATGCTCAGAGCCTTGGACCTTGCTTTTTATTTTTCTTTTTGCTATTTCTTTTGCTTTAAGGATTAAACTTTCACTACTTTAGAGAATTCATAATAGTTCTCTAAATTCCTGTTCCTTATACATCAACATTCCTTGATTCAAATTCAAATATGCACGGTTCCTATCATGCATTCAGAATAACAAAGAATACCACCACATTCAAATAATTAAGATTACTCTTTGTTATAAACTCTTTTTCTCATGCAATATATCTTTTTCTTCTTCCTTTTCTTTTGAATTCAAGCTCAGTGAGTAATACATGAGACACCTTTCAGAAATAAAACCAAACACCAAAATAAAAATAGCAATTTGAACTAGAACTTAGGAATTGAAATAACAAATGATCATGCGATAATTAAAACAAAATAACAGAAAACAGGAACCTAATAAAAAATAGCAAAATAATGTGGAAAGTAAAAAGAAACTAAGCCACCTCAGTCTCCCTGGTGGGGATCTCTCTCCTCAGGCTGTGCTCCGTATGGTCTTCTCAAGCGACTGTAATCCTGTTTCAGCTGATGAATCTCCTGCCGTTGAAAGTCTCGAGTAGCTCTCATCTCATTAAGGGGTGGTACAAAGATGCTCCCAATGGCTGTTCTGTGTTGCTCCCATCTCCTCTATATACGCAGTGTACTGCTGCCAGCGACTATCCTGCATGATCCTGATGCATTCGCATATTTGCCATTTTTACTAGTTAGTTTAGTTAGTTTTAGCTTAGCTTCATTCATTTTCTTTGAAATAAATAAGCAATTTTGTGAACTTTTCCTCCATGCATTCATGAACCAAGAACTAAGTGAAATTGAGCATAATCCATGCAAATGACTCAAGGAGTTTATATACAAGTTAATGAGAACGATTCCCTTGAAAATTAATGCATAAGATGGCAAAACTTTGAGAAAAATTCTTTGGTTTATGTTAGGTGATGAAGCAAGAAGATAATGGAGCAAGGAAATCTTGGAGCAAGGAGGAACAGCAAGTTGGCAACTTGGAAAACAAGTTGGTAACGCCCATTTAGGTGTAGCCAGGAGAAGCAGCACGTTGGCAACTTGAAAACCAAGTTGGCAACGTGCTAGTGTGTATCCAGCAGAGTTGGCAACTTGACCTTACCTTCTTAAAAGATGCATAACTTGAACCATAGAGATCCAATTGACATGCTTCCAATTGTGTTAAGAAGCTAACATCCAGAGCTTTCCAACGATATACAATAGTTCATAATGTAGCATGAAATGAAAGCTCAAATCAGAGTCATATTTAAGCCCCAAAAACAAGAAAATGAAGTTGAGAGTAGAGGAAGGGGCGTTGTCACTGGCGTGTCCAGCAACAACTTGGGCAGCAACGCCCAACAAGCTAAGTTTCCAAGGAGGGACGTTATCACTGGCGTGTCCAGCAATAATGTGGGCAACAATGCGAGGAAGCTACCAGAGGAGATGATTGTACGTTGTTGCTGGCGTGTTTGCCAACAACTTGGGCAACAATGCCCATACAAAATGGAGGAGAAGGGTTGCACGTTGTTGCTGGCGTGTTTGCCAACAACTTGGGCAACAACGCCCTTGCAAAATGGAGGAGAAGGCCTACAAGTTGTTGCTGGCTTGTTTGCCAGCAACTTCAGCAACAACGCCCAGGCAGCCTGACATTGCCCTCTTCAATGGAGTATATCTTGAGCTAGAAAACTCCAAATGAGGAGATTTTAGTGGCATTGGAAAGTAGACATCAAGAGATTTCCAACCATATATCATAGTATGGGATTAAATTTCATTTGAAGATTCAAAAGCTGGCTTCATTTAGAGCCTCAGAAACTAAGGGCGTTGTCACCGGCGTGTTCACCAAAAATGCCAGGCAGCCTGACCTTGCCTTTTTCAATGGAGCATAACTTGAGCTATAGAGATCCAATTGAGGTGCTTCTAGTTGCGTTAGAAAGATGACATTCAGAGCTTTCTAACCATGGATAATAGTCTATAGTAAAGCACAAAATTGAAGCTCAAACTAGAGGCATCTTTGGGCATCAAAACTGAGTTCAAAAAGGCAGAAAGGACCAAGTGTTTGGCAACAACTTGGGCTGGCAACGCCCAAGCACCAAGTTCCCAGCCCAGGAAATTCTTGAGCACATTGCCAATGTGCACAAAGCTGGCGTGTTTGCCAGTAACGCCCAGTTGGGCCAGGATTGATGAGAACTTGCTCTTGCTCTCTTTGCTCTCTTCAAAGGGGAATACTTCTTTCATTGGACCAGGAATTTAACAAAGGAAAAGCCCACATTGCTAATCCAATTGAAGGCCTCCAAATGAGTTTTAGGAATAGTATAAGTAGAGTAGAGTTTTGTACTTAGATAAACTACTTTCCCGCTAACAAACAACCAAAATCACCATGCTAACAACACTAACCAATACAAAAAAAAAAAAAAACACAAAACACATATCAACCACCTCACAATAATCCACAAACTCACCAAAATAACTTTCCCGCACCAACATTAATGAAAGTATATTTTATACGCTTTTTGGGGGTAATTTCATGTAGATTTTAGTATGTTTTAGTTAGTTTTTAGTATAATTTTATTAGTTTTTAGGAAAAATTCATATTTCGGGACTTTACTATGAGTTTGTGTGCTTTTCTGTAATTTCAGGTATTTTCTGGCTAAAATTGAGGGAGCTGAGCAAAAATCTGATTTAGGCTGAAAAAGGACTGCTGATGCTGTTGGATTCTGACCTCCCTGCACTCAGAATGGATTTTTTGGAGACCAGGCACGTGAAAAGTTTAAGTCTCAGCCCCAGCACACACCAAGTGAGCCCCAGAAGTGGATTTCTGCACTATCCATCTTAGTTTACTCATTTTCTGTAAACCTAGGTCACTAGTTTGGTATTTAGACAACTTTTAGAGACTTATTTTATATCTCATGACATTTTTAGATCTGAATTATATACCTTTTGACGGCATGAGTCTCTAAACTCCATTGTTGGGGGTGAGGAGCTCTGCAGCGTCTCGATGAATTGATGCAATTATTTCTATTTTCCATTCAAACATGCTTGTTCCTATCTAAGATGTTCATTCGCGCTTCACTATGAAGAAGGTGATGATCTGTGACACTCATCAACTTCCTCAATCCATGAATGTGTGCCTGACAACCACCTCCGTTCTACATCAGATTGAATGAGTATCTCTTAGATTTCTTAATCAGAATCTTCGTGGTATAAGCTAGAATTTATGGCGGCATTCATGAGAATCCGGAAAGTCTAAACCTTGTCTGTGGTATTCCGAGTAAGATTCAATGATTGAATAGCTGTGACGAGCTTCAAACTCGCGATTGTTGGGTGTAGTGACAGACGCAAAAGGATCAATGGATCCTATTCCGACATGATCGAGAACCAACAGATGATTAGCCGTGCTGTGACAGAGCATTTGGACCATTTTCACTGAGAGGATGGGAAGTAGCCATTGACAACGGTGACGCCCTACATACAGCTTGCCATGGAAGGAGCCTTGCGTGTGTGAAGAGGAGGACAAGGGAAAAGTTGAAATTCAGAGGACAAAGCATCTCCCAAACTCCAACATATTCTCCATTATTGAGTAACAATTACTTATTCCAAACACTTTCACTTTTTACAATTAAATTCAAAGAACCTTATTGGCATCCTGACTAAGATTAATAAGATAACCATAGCTTGCTTCAAGCCAACAATCTCTGTGGGATTTGACCCTTACTCACGTAAGGTATTACTTGGACGACCCAGTGCACTTGCTGGTTAGTTATGCGGATTGCAAAGGTGTGATTGCAATTTCATGCACCAAGTTTTTGGCGCCGTTGCCGGGGATTGTTTGAGTTTGAACAACTGACGGTGATTCTTGTTACTTAGATTAGGAAAATTTTGTCTTTTTAGTTTAGAGTCACTAGGATTGCATCTTCTATTATTCCTTTTAAAAATTTTTCAAAAATATTATTTTTCTTTATTTGAATTTTTGTTTTTTTATGAGTTTAGTGTCATGTTCTAAGTTTGGTGTCAATTGCATGCTTTTCTTTGTCTTTCAATTTTCGAATTGCATGTTCTTTATTTTTCCTTAATCTTCAAATCGTTCTTGTCAATTTTTCTTATTTGATCTTTGATTTTTCTTGTTCTGTGTGTTTTCGTGTTTTCCTTGTGCTTTTTCCAAATATTAGTTTTCAAAAATATATTTTTTATATACAATATTAAAACACGTTACATTTATAGCTCAGTTGGCTAGAGCGTTGGCTTATGTTCTTGGCAATTGGGTATCTTCTTTTTAAAATCTTTTTTAAAAATAATTTTTCTTTGATTGAATCTTGTGCCAAACTTTAAGTTTGGTGTTTTCTTGTTAATTTTCTTTAATTTTCGAAAATTTATTTTGGTTTTCTAAAAATTTTAAGTTTAGTGTTCTTTCTTTTGTTCTTGTTGTTCTTGTGATTCTTCAAGGTGTTCTTGAGTCTTTCTTGTGTTTTGATCTTAAAATTTTTAAGTTTGGTGTTCCTTGATATTTTTCCTCTAAAATTTTCGAAAACAAGGAGCATTAGATCTAAAAATTTTTAAGTCTTGTGTCTTTTGTGTGTTTTTCTCTTTCATCATAAAATTCAAAATTCAAAAAAATATCTTTTCTAACTATTTTTAAGCCATATTTTCAAATTTTTTTATATAAAAATTCAGATTTCAAATTCAAAATTTTTCAAATCTTATCCTTTTAAGATTTAAAAAAATTATATCTTTTTTGAAAATATCCTAACCACTTTCTCTCTCCTCACTTTTTCAAAAATCTTCATAAAATATTTTTAAATTCTTTTTTATTTTATTTTTTATCATGGGAGTAGTCTATGTATACCCTCCATTGGAGTTAGTAGTTTTGAGTTGAACCCTCAGCTCATTATCATGGTGCAGCAAAGTTGTCAGTATTCCGGTCTTCTACAGGAAGAACCTACAGAGTTTCTGGCACAGTTTTTACAAATTGCTGACATAGTACATGATAAGGAAGTAGATCAGGATGTCTACAGATTGTTACTGTTTCCATTTGCTATAAAAGACCAAGCTAAGAGGTGGTTAAATAACTAACCTAAGGACATCATAAAGACATGGAAACAACTGTCAAAAAATTCCTGAATCACTATTTTCCTCCAAAACGGATGACACAGCTAAGACTGAGCATCTAAGGCTTCAAACAAGGAGATAATGAATCCCTTTATGATGCCTGGGAGAGATACAGAGAGATGCTAAGAAAATGTCCCTCCGAAATGTTTTCAGAGTGGGTGCAGTTAGACATCTTCTACTATGGACTTATAGAGAGAGCTCAGACTTCTCTAGACCACTCAGCTGGTGGATCTATACACATGAAAAAGACAATAGAAGAAGCTCAAGAGTTTATTAATACAGTTGCCAGAAATCAGCATCTGTACCTAAACAGTGAATCTTTCATCAACGAAGAGGCTAAAACAGCGACTGCTGAACTCAGTTCTATAGATCAAGTTACTGAATTCAATCAGCAACTGGATTTTCTAACAAAACAGCTAGCTGAATTTAAGGAGATACTACAAGAAACAAGAATGGCTAATATGAATATGAAAATACAGTTGAAGCAAACAGAATAGCAATTATCAAAACAAATAACAGAAGAGTGCCAAGCAGTTCAATTAAGAAGTGGAAAAACATTAAATACCTCACTTCAAGGCAGTAGGAAGACAAGAAATGAACAGACTGCTACCCAAAATCCCTCTGAGGACAGTCAGAGCCCATAGAGGAATGATTTTGGTGCTCAAACGCCAGAAAATGGGTGGAAAGCTGGCGTCAAACGCCCAACCCATGCTCAGTCTTGGCGTTCAATGCCAGAAACAAGCAAGGAATTGGCGTTGAACACCCAAAGAAAGCACAGTTCTGGCGTTCAGACGCCAGAAATAGGTAAGGAGTTGGCGTCTAACGCCACTCCAGCTTCCACCCCTGGCATTCAAACGCCAGTGGAAGATCAGACACATACAAGTGCTGATAGCAACCCCTCTAAAAAGGCTTCTCAACCCACATCTGTAGGCAATAAACCTACAGCAACTAAGGTTGATGAATACAAAGCCAAAATGCCTTATCCTCTGAAACTCCGCCAAGCAAAACAAGATAAGCAATTTGCCCGCTTTGCAGACTACCTCAGGACTCTTGAAATAAAGATTCCGTTTGCAGAGGCACTTGAGCAAATATCCTCTTATGCTAAGTTCATGAAAGAGATCTTAAGTCATAAGAAGGATTGGAGGAAAACTGAGAAAGTTTACCTCACTGAAGAATGTAGTGCAGTCATTCTGAAAAGCTTACCTGAGAAGCTTAAAGATCCCGGAAGCTTGATGATACCATGCACATTAGAAGGTACTTGTACCAAGCAAGCTCTATGTGATCTTGGGGCAAGTATCAACCTAATACCTGCGTCTACTATCAAAAAGCTTGGATTGACTGATAAAGTCAAACCAACCAGGATATGTCTTCAACTTGCTGATGGCTCCATTAAATACCCATCAGGCGTGATTGAAGACATGATTGTCAAGGTTGGGCCATTTGCCTTTCCTACTGACTTTGTGGTGCTGGAAATGGAGGAGCACAAGAATGCAACTCTCATTCTAGGAAGACCGTTCCTAGCAACTGGTCGAACCCTTATTGACGTCCAAAAAGGGGAAGTAACCCTGAGAGTCAATGAGGATGAGTTTAAGTTGAATGTTGTCAAAGCTATGCAGTATCCAGACACCCCAAATGACTGCATGAGCATTGATATTATTGATTCTCTGGTAAAAGAGGTCAATATGACTGAGAGTCTCGAATCAGAGCTAGAAGATATCTTTAAAGATGTTCAGCCTGATCTGGAGGAACCAGAGAGAATAATAGAACCTCTGAAAATCCCTCAGGGAGAGGAGAAACCTCCCAAACTCGAGCTGAAACCATTACCACCATCCCTGAAATATGCATTTCTTGGAGAAGGTGATACCTTTCCTATAATCATAAGCTCTACCTTAGAGCCACAGGAAGAGGAAGCACTAATTCAAGTGTTAAGGACACACAAGACAACTCTTGGATGATCCATCAGTGATCTTAAGGGCATTAGCCCAGCCAGATGCATGCACAAGATCCTATTGGAGGGTGACACTAAGCCAGTGGTTCTACCACAGAGGCGGCTGAATCCAGCCATGAAGGAGGTGGTACAGAAGGAGGTCACTAAATTACTAGAGGCTGGGATTATTTATCCCATTTTTGATAGTCCCTGGGTAAGCCCTGTTCAAGTCGTCCCTAAGAAGGGTAGCATGATAGTGGTTCATAATGAAAAAAATAAACTGGTTCCTACAAGAACAGTTACAGGGTGGCGTATGTGTATTGATTACAGAAGGCTCAATACAGCTACCAGAAAGGATTATTTTCCTTTACCATTCATAGACCAGATGCTAGAAGGACTAGCAGGTCATGAATACTACTGCTACCTGGATGGATATTCAGGTTATAATCAAATTGCGGTAGATCCCCAGGATCAAGAGAAAACAACATTCACATGCCCATCTGGAGTATTTGCATACAGAAGGATGCCATTTGGCCTGTGCAATGCACCTGCAACCTTTCAAAGGTGCATGCTCTCTATTTTCTCTGATATGGTGGAAAATTTCTGGAAGTCTTCATGGATGACTTTTCAGTATTTTGAGACTCATTTAGCTCCTGTCTTGACCATCTAACACTTGTTCTAAAGAGATGCCAAGAGACTAACCTGGTTTTAAACTGGAAAAAATGTTACTTTATGGTGACTAAAGGAATTGTCCTTGGGCACAAAATTTCGAACAAGGAAATAGAGGTGAATCAAGCTAAGGTAGAGGTAATTGAAAAATTACCAGCACCTGCCAATGTTAAGGCAATCAGAAGCTTTCTGGGGCATGCAGGATTCTATAGGAGGTTTATAAAAGATTTTTCAAAAATTGCCAAATCTCTGAGTAATCTGCTAGCTGCTGACACGCCATTTATCTTTGATAAGGAGTGTCTGTAGGCATTTAAGACTCTGAAAGCTAAGCTGGTCACATCATCGGTCATCTCTATACCAGACTGGACATTACCATTTGAACTGATGTGTGATGCCAGTGACCATGCCATTGGTGCAGTGTTGGGACAAAGGCATGACAAGCTTCTACACGTCATTTACTATGCCAGTCGTGTTTTAAATGAGCACAGAAGAACTACACAACCACAGAAAAAGAGTTACTTGCAGTGGTTTACGCTATTGACAAGTTCAGATCTTATTTAGTAGGATCAAAAGTGATTGTGTACACTGACCATGCTGCTCTTAAATATCTACTCACAAAGCAAGATTCAAAATTCAGACTCATCAGATGGGTGTTGCTTCTGCAGAAGTTTGATATAAAAATAAGAGACAGAAAAGGGACAGAAAACCAAGTAGCAGATCATCTGTCTCGAATAGAACCAGTAGAAGGGGCGTCCCTCCCTCTTACTGAAATCTCCGAAAACTTTCCAGATGAGCACCTCTTTGCCATCCAGGAAGTGCCATGGTTTGCAGACATTGCAAACTACAAGGCAGTCAGATTCATACCCAAAGAGTAAAGTAGGCAGCAAACAAAGAAATTGATCACGGATGCAAAGTACTATCTTTGGGATGAACCATATCTCTTCAAGAGATGTGTCAACGGAGTAATCCGTAGATGTGTGCCTAAAGATGAAGCACAGAAGATCCTCTGGCACTGCCATGGATCACAGTATGGAGGACATTTTGGAAGTGAGCGAACAGCCACAAGAGTCCTTCAATGTGGCTTCTACTGGCCTACTCTCTATAAAGACTCCCGAGTGTTTGTACTTAATTGTGACAGTTGCCAAAGATCTGACAATCTGCCTCACAGTTATGCCATGCCTTAACAAGGGATCTTGGAGATTGAGTTGTTTGATGTATGGGGTATTGACTTCATGGGACCGTTCCCACCATCATACTCAAACACTTACATTCTGGTGGTAGTGGATTATGTATCCAAATGGGTGGAAGCTATTGCAACACCCACTAACGATACTAAGACAGTGCTGAAATTCCTCCAGAAACACATCTTCAGCTGATTTGGTATCCCTAGAGTACTAATCAGTGAAGGGGACACTCATTTCTGCAATAAACAGCTTTACTTTGCTTTGGTTCGATATGGAGTTAGCCATAGGGTAGCTACTCCATATCATCCACAGACAAATGGGTAAGCTGAAGCCTCTAATAGAGAACTTAAAAGAATCCTGGAACGGACTGTGATTAACTGTAGAAGGATTGGACAAGAAGCTTGGATGATGCTCTGTGGGCACACAGAACAGCATTCAAGACACCTATAGGAACTTCTCCATACCAGCTGGTGTATGGAAAAGCCTGTCACTTGCCAGTGAAACTGGAACAAAAAGCCTATTGGGTAACCAGATTCCTAAACCTTGATGCCAAGTTAGCTGGAGAAAAACGATTGCTCCAGTTAAATGAGCTAGAGGAATTCAGACTCAATGCTTTCGAAAATGCAAAAATTTACAAAGAGAAAGCAAAAAGATGGCATGATAAGAAATTATCATCCAGAGTCTTTGAGCCAGGGCAGAAAGTTCTGCTATTTAATTCGAGGCTCAGATTATTCCCTGGGAAATTGAAATCCCGGTGGAGAGGTCCATATGTGATTACAAGTGTGTCACCATATGGATACGTAGAGTTTCAGGATAATGATTCTAACAAAAAGTTCATTGTTAATGGACAAAGAGTTAAACATTATATTGACAGCACTTTTGAGCAAGAATGCTCAAAACTGAGACTTGATTAAAGCTCAGTAATAGTCCAACTAAAGACAATAAAGAAGCGCTTATTGGGAGGCAACCTAGCCATTTACAAGGCTTATTTGTTAATTAATTGATTTTTACAGGTTTATGTCAATTATCTTCAAGGTAAAATAGCAATTTCTTGAGTTCACAGAGTTACGGAAAGATTCAGAGGATAAAACAGCAAAAAGAAGCTCACTGGTGCAAAAAAAGCCAGTAAGAGCTGCTTTGGGCCCTGAACGCCCAAAAGAAGCACTTACTGGGCGTTCAACGCTAGTAAGGATAGCCATCTAGGCGTTAAACGCCAGAAAGAAGCATCTTCTGGGCATTGAACGCCAGAAAAAAGCACCTTCTGGGTGTTCAACGCCAGATTTATAACGTCCTGGGCGTCCAGAAAAATGCCCAGTGACAAAGGAGTTCCTGGTGTTCAACGCCAGCTAGAAGCAACAGCTGGGCGTTGAACGCCCAGAAGAAGCTGCAAATGGGCGTTAAATGCCCAAAACATGCAGTGTTTGGGCATTTAACGCCAGGATTGTGGGGAGGAGGTAATTTCGTTTTTAATTCACATTTTTCAAAATTTTTATATTCCAATTCATGATTTCTTGCATAAACATGTTACAAACTCTCATCCTTTAATTCCAAAAATTTTAATCCTAATTTCTAAAATCCCTTTTTCAAAAATATCAAATGTATCTTATTTCATAAACACAAATCCTTTTCAAATCCCATCCAACTCCTTTTCAATTTTTTTTAAAAACTCAATTATCTTTTAAAATCTTTTTCAAAATAAAAATTCAGATTTATCTTTTTCAAATATCATTCACAACTTTTTAATTTTAAATTATATCTTTTTCTTATCATATTTATCTTTTATAAATCATATCTTCTATCTTATCTTTCTTCAAAATTTTCGAAAACCCACCTCCTCCCTTTAAATCCACATTCGACCTCCCTCCTCTCATCCACCATTCGATACTAGCTCTCTTTCTATCCCTCTTCTTTCCTTTCTTTTGCTTGAGGACAAGCAAACCTCTAAGTTTGGTGTGTTTATCCGTGATCACTAAACCATATTCACTAAGATCATGGCTCCTAAAGGAAAACAACCCACTCCAAGAGGCAAAAAAGAGAGTATTCCAAAACCACTTTTGAATCAAGGGAAGTTCTTAACCAAAGAACATTCAGACCACTACTACAAAATAATGGGTCTAAGGTCAGTGATCCCGGAAGTTAGATTCGATCTGAAAGAAGACGAATATCTAGAGATTCAAGAGCAAATTCGAAACAAGAACTGGGAAGTCCTAGCTAATCCTGAAACAAAGGTGGGAAGAAACATGGTTAAGGAATTCTACGCTAATCTGTGGCAAACAGACAGGCAGAGAATATCTGGAACTGCCCTCTATGACTATCAGACCTTGGTCAGAGGAAAGATTGTTCACATTCACCCTAACAAAATCAGGGAGATCTTTAAGCTACCTCAGCTGAAAGATGACACAGACTCCTTTAAAAGGAGAATGATGAGAATAAATAAGGGCCTGGACAAGATTCTATAGGATATATGCATCCTTGGAGCCAGGTGGACCACAACACCAAGGGCGTCCCAAATCAACTCAAGAGAGAAGATCTCAAACTAGTCGCCAGAGGCTGGCTGGACTTCATTGGGCGTTCTATATTGCCTACTAGCAACCGTTCTGAAGTCATAGTTAAAAGAGCAGTAATGATCCATTGCATTATGTTGGGAAGAGAAGTGAAAGTTCATCAACTAATTTCATGTGAACTTTACATAATCACAAACATGAACTCCAAAGATGCCAAATTGGCTTATCCAAGCTTAATATCTATGCTATGTAAAGATGCTGGAGTGAAGATGGGAATAACTGAGTATATCTCAATTGAGCGACCAATCACCAAAATATCAATGGAAAAACAACAAGTGTAGGATGACCCCATCAAGAGAAGAGCACAGGAATTCCTCCTGAAAATCCCTCAATTTGAATACTGGGAGCACCTTGAAGCATCGGTTACCAAGTTACAAGAAGCTATGGACCAAATAAAGGAAGAACAGAATAATCAAAATAGCATGCTTTGCAAACTGCTTGGGGAACAAGAAGAGCAAAGGCGTGACTTGAAGGAACTGAAGCATCAGAAATTATCTCTTGAAGGACCAAGCACCCCACAGACTAGAGGGACATCCACTTCCCAAAATAAAGGTTGTTGAGTCCTAATCTTAGCTTTACTCTGTGATAGTTGTCTGATAGATTTACCTTAGAAGTTATATAGGAGGAGTAGTAATTAGTATATCTATTTTGATTTTATTTCCAATTAAGCTATAATTTATTTTTCTCATCATCATCAAACATAAATAAAATAGTAGATTATTAGAATAAAGAGGCAATTTAATTTCGAGTTCTTAATAAGGAAAATTCTAATTATTTATATGTGGTGGCAATGCTTTTTGTCTTCTGAATGAATGCCTGAACAGTGCATAGTTTTGATATTGAATTTTATGAATGTTAAAATTGTTGGCTCCTGAAAGAATAATGAACAAGAGAAATGTTATTGATGATCTGAAAAATCATGAAATTGATTCTTGAAGCAAGAAAAAGCAGTGAAAAACAAGCTTGCGGAAAAAAAAAAGCAAAAGAGGTAGAAAAAGCCAATAGCCCTTTAAACCAAAAGGCAAGGGTAAAAAGGATCCAAGGCTTTGAGCATCAATGGATAGGAGGGCCCAAGGAAATAAATCCAAGCCTAAGCGGCTAAATCAAGCTGTCCCTAACCATGTGCTTGTGGCATGCAGGTCCAAGTGAAAGGCTTGAGACTGAGTGGTTAAAGTCATGATCCAAAGCAAAAGAGTGTGCTTAAGAACTCTGGACACCTCTAATTAGGGACTCTAGCAAAGCTAAGTCACAACCTAAAAAGGTTCACCCAGTTATGTGGCTGTGGCATTTATGTATCTAGTGGTAATACTGGAAAACAAAGTGCTTAGGGCCACGGCCAAGACTCATAAAGTAGCTGTTTTCAAGAATCAACATACTAAACTAGGAGAATCAATAATATTTCTTTGTATCCTATTTTATTTATCTAGTTGCTTGGGGACAAGCAATAGTTTAAGTTTGGTGTTGTGATGAGCGGATATTTTATACACTTTTTGGGGGTAATTTCATGTAGATTTTAGCATGTTTTAGTTAGTTTTTAGTATAATTTTATTAGTTTTTAGGCAAAATTCATATTTCTGTACTTTACTATGAGTTTGTGTGCTTTTCTATAATTTCAAGTATTTTCTGGCTGAAATTGAGGGAGCTGAGCAAAAATCTGATTTAGGCTGAAAAAGGACTACTGATGTTGTTGGATTCTGACCTCCCTGCACTCGGAATGGATTTTTTGGAGCTACAGAAGTTCAATTGGCGCGCTCTCATTTGGGTTGGAAAGTAGACATCTAGAGCTTTCCAGCAATATATAATAGTTCATACTTTGCGTGAAGATAGATGACGTAAACTGGCGTTCAACCCCAGTTCCATGCTGTAGTCTGGCGTTTAGCGCCAGAAACAGGTTGCAAGTTGGAGTTTAACGCCAGAAACAGGTTACAACCTGGCGTTCAACTCCACAAACAGCCCAGAAACGTGAGAAGCTTAAGTCTCAACCCCAGCACACACCAAGTGGGCCCCAGAAGTGGATTTCTACACTATCCATCTTAGTTTACTCATTTTCTGTAAACCTAGGTCACTAGTTTGGTATTTAAACAACTTTTAGAGACTTATTTTGTATCTCATGACATTTTTAGATCTGAATTATATACCTTTTGATGGCATGAGTCTCTAAACTCTATTGTTGGGGGTGAGGAGCTCAGCATCGTCTCGATGAATTAATGCAATTATTTCTGTTTTTCATTCAAACATGCTTGTTCCTATCTAAGATGTTCATTCACGCTTCACTATGAAGAAGGTGATGATCTGTGACACTCATCACCTTCCTCAATTCATGAACGTGTGCCTGACAACCACCTCCGTTCTACATCAGATTGAATGAGTATCTCTTAGATTTCTTAATCAGAATCTTCGTGGTATAAGCTAGAATTTATGGCGGCATTCATGAGAATCCGGAAAGTCTAAACCTTGTCTATGGTATTCCGAGTAGGATTCAATGATTGAATGGCTGTGACGAGCTTCAAACTCACGATTGTTGGGTGTAGTGACAGACGCAAAAGGATCAATGGATCCTATTCTGACATGATCGAGAACCAACAGATGATTAGCCGTGCTGTGACAGAGCATTTGGACCATTTTCACTGAGAGGATGGGAAGTAGCCATTGACAACGGTGATGCCCTACATACAGCTTGCCATGGAAGGAGCTTTGCGTGTGTGAAGAGGAGGACAAGGGAAAAGCTGAAATTCAGAGGACAAAGCATCTCCAAAACTCCAACATATTCTCCGTTATTGAGTAACAATTACTTATTCCAAACACTTTCACTTTTTGCAATTAAATTCAAAGAACCTTATTGGCATCCTGACTAAGATTAATAAGATAACCATAGCTTGCTTCAAGCCAACAATCTCCGTGGGATTCGACCCTTACTCACGTAAGGTATTACTTGGACGACCGAGTGCACTTACTGGTTAGTTGTGCGGATTACAAAGGTGTGATTGCAATTTCGTGCACCAAACATCCAACCCACAAAATTACCACACCAGTTCTTTAAATAACTTCCAGCAACAATAATCAGCCCCATCATATCACCATTTGACCATCATGAAACCAGGATCTCAAGTCTTGAGGCAACCTTACAAGCACTTACTCAGACCACACAAATAATTGCTTAGACCACTCAAATCTTGGTCAAAGGACAAGAGAGATACGAGCTACCATGAGGAACCATGAACGGCAGGTAGGACAATTGGCCAAACAAGCTGAACGGCCAACCAATGTCCTTCCAAGTGATACAATACCCAACCCAAGAGACACAAAAAATGTCATAAAATGGGAGGAGTGTAAAGCAATCACCCTGAGAAGTGGGAAGAAAGTGGAGACAGAAGCCATCACTTAGGAAGAGCACAACAAAGAAGGCTTAAAAGAAGAGGTGAAGGAGCAAAAGCAAGAGCAAGGAACCTCTACACAAAGTGATAGGTCAGCTAAGAAGGAGGCAGTAAAAGCATACCAACCAATGCTTCCATACCCTCAAAGGCTCAAAGGAGAGAACAAAGAGAAGCAATAAGCCAAATTCTTGGAGATATTCAAGTCAGTACACATCAACATCCCCTTCATTGAAGCACTTGAACAGATGCCCCTGTATGCTAAGTTCATGAAGAAATTATTGACAAAGAAAAGATCCTTGAAAGAGAGACAAATGGTTGTGATGACCAGGGAGTGTAGTGCCATCATCCAGAAAAAGTTTCCAAAGAAGATGAAAGACCCAGGAAGCTTTTATATCCCCTGCACAATAGGCAACATGATGATTGAGGGAGCATTTTGTGACCTTGGTGCAAGCATAAATTTGATGCCTCTATCTTTAATGAGGAAGCTTCAGATTCATGAATTGAAACCCACAAAGATAGCCCTTCAAATGGCGGACAAATCCATTCAGCAAGCTCTTGGGGTTGTGGAGAATGTATTAGTAAAGGTGGACAAGTTCTTCCTCCCAGCTGACTTCGTCATCCTAGACATAGAGGAAGATGACAACACTCCCATTATTCTAGGGAGGCCATTTTTAGCTACTGCCAGGGCATTGATAGATGTCAAAAAAGGAGAATTAATGCTAAAGGTGCATGATGAGCATATAGTGTTCAATGTCTTCAAAAATTTGCAAGATTCTACCCAAGAGGAAGGGTGTATGAAGATCGATTCCATAGATTCAAACTTGAAAAAGGCACCTGATGAGACACTTCCAATGCACCTAAGCCCATGCTGGGAAGAAAGGAAAGAGGTGGAAGTGTTGCAACAAGCTCAAAGAATAAAGGAGAAGCTACAACCAAAGTCTGCATTTGAGATTCTCAGCAAAGACCTTCCACAAATTGAGGCCCTAAAACCTCAAGTACCTCCTGAAAAAGAAGAGAGTCCCAAGAAGAAGGTGCCAAGATGATGGAGAAACAAGAAAATCCCCACTGAAGGCTTCTCACCAGGGGATAAAGTGATGCTAACTTACCAACCAATGGAAACATCTCCACATTTTTCTGGATACTACACAGTGAACAAAATCCTCTCACTTGAACATGTGGAAATCGTCAAGAATGATACTGGAAGGAAGCTCACGGTGAGAGGGAAAGGATTAAGGCATTATGATCATCATCCTCCCTAAAGGGGGACAACCGTCAAGCTAATGACGATAAAGAAATGCTTGTTGGGAGGCAACCCAACCAAAGGTAGTTTTCTTTTCTTAGTTAATTCAATAAAAGAGTTAAGTATATTTATCTGCATTGCAAGGAGCTAAGTTTGGTGTTGCACACCAACAGAATTTAGAGGTGAATGTGAGGTGCTAAGTTTGGTGTTCCACCAAAAAGTTTCATTAAAGACACATTTCAACCCTCTGCATGATTAGTCACTTGCTCCAAACAATCAGAAAAACTACTTAACAATTGTTACTTTTAATTTAGATTTTATTTCCTTAATAGAAGCATTTGATGTTTCTTGCATGCATTCATTCTATTGCATATTAAGACCTCGTCAGGTTCTTTTTGGGATCACTTTCGATAACTTCTTGCATTATTCTGTGTTCATCTTTGCCGATTCGTAGATGGTGGTTTCTGTCCCGGTTTGATCGTCCTTTAGGTGAATCGCATTTTCACCTTTGTCAGACGATCATTCCTATCGAGATCGTACAGTGAATCTGTTCTTCACTTTCTGTTGATCTGTTGCTTTATAATCAGACGATGAATGCTTCATATTAATGCATCTTGGGAGTTTGTAGAGTAGTGAATTTTGGTTTTCACTTTGTCAAACTTTGTCAAAATCAAACGATGAATTCGGTTTTCATCGTGGTCGGGCGGTGAAGTTGGTTTTCACTTTGCCGACTTGTCGCTTTGTAATCGAACGATGAATTTGGTTTTCATCTTGCCGACTTTGTCATGATCGGGCGGTGAATCTGGTGTTCACCTTGCCGACCTGCCGTAGTCGGGCGTCTTGGTAGGAAACTTTTTAGGGAATCTGCAATTTTTTAATAAAATGAAGATAAGAGTGTGTACATGTTAGTACTTACCTTTCTAGGTCAGGCAATCTTTTTGGATCTCGGCCTGGCGCGCTTTGCAGGCATGCCATGACCTTGGTAGCTCTTGCCCCTCGAGGTTGGACACTTTGTAGTAACCTTTCCCCAATTCTTCTGAACAACTTGGTATGATCCTTTCCAGTTGGCTGCTAGCTTCTCTTCTCCTGACCGACCTATTCTGATGTCATTTCAGATTAGGACGAGATCGTCATTGCTAGGTTACCTTCTGATTGTATCTTGAGGCCATTTGACGTTTTAACACCTCTTCCTTGGTCCGAGCTCTTTCTCAGATTTCTGGAAGTAGGTCGAGTTCTTCCTTTTGAAGTTAGGAGTTGGCCTCTTCACTGTTGTGGATCAGTCTGGGTGATCCTTCTTCGACCTCCACTGGGATCATTGCCTTCATTTTGTAAGCTAATCGGAAAGGTGATTCCTTTATGGTGGAGTGTGGAGTTGTCCGATATGCCCATAGGACTTGTTGGAGCTCTTCTGGTGGGGCTATGTTTTTGATGTAAAGCTTTGACTTTGTAGTTGGGTTTTTGCTCTGAAGAACTTTGGTTCATTCTGCAAAAAGCTTGTGTCTTTGATCGTTTGTTATGACTTTTCTTTTGTCATTTGCCTTTGAGAAGAATGTGGGCTTTTAGGGTATTGTTGCTGTTCCTGTTTCTTTTCATCGTTGCCTGACTCCTTTTGTATAAAAGTTCTAGCTTTTGTTTTGACCTTTTGTCTGAGAGGTGTTCGGACTGTTTGGGTATAGATTGTCGGCTTCTCTTCTCTGTGTTCTTGCCCTGTTGTTGCCTCCAAAGGGTGCCCATGGACTTTCGTGTGAGTCCTGGAGTTTCTCTTTTACTGCTGTATCTGACATCTGATGTTTTGCTGTTGTTGTCCGAGTTGTTTCCTTATTTATCTGAGTTGTTTAGTAATAACCCCATGGTTGACCTATGTCTTCTTGAAAAAATATTGCTGAGATGTCTACTAAGATCCCAGACGGCATGTCTGATTGACTGGATTCCATAGTTTTAGTGCGTGTTACTGTGGCTGACCTTGAGTACTGTGTGCAACTTAGGAGGTTCTGTAGAATTTGTAGGGATAGGGATGAGGAGAAGAATTATGAGCTGGTGTCCCCAGACTCTGAGGAGATGGTTTGTTTTCCTTCCTTGTTGTGGTCTTGTAATGTAGCCTGGATGAGGCATCTATTATTGCCCCCTGGTTTGGTGTTGGCTGATTTTGAAAGTGCATCAGCTCAGGCATTCTACTCCTGAGGTATGTGTCAGACTTCATATTCCCCGAAATGTCTGAGCTGTTTTTTGTTTTTGTCCAGGGTCCCCCGAATTGTCCGAGCTATTCTCTAGTTTTGTCCAGGGTCCCCCGAATTACCCGAGGTATATTTTCATGGTGGGATCCTCAGCTTGGTTGCTCCCTTCTATTTGTGAGGTGACTGCTTGTGAATCACTGGACACGGTAAGCTCCTATCTTCTTAGCTAGCCTTAAACCAGCCAGTAGTGCCTCGTATTCAGCTTGGTTATTTAGCTTGATTTGGCTTCCCTGATCACTTTCTATAATTACACCTGCACCACTCCCGGTTTTGTTTGGAGGGTCGTCCTTGTAGAGTTTCCATTTTGTAGGAGTTCCCGGGGTGTCAGTGTACTCTGTAATGAAGTCAGCTAGATACTGTGATTTGATGGCTGTCCGAGCTTCATGTCGAAGATCAAATTTAGATAACTCGATTGCCCATTGTAGGATTCTTCCAGCTAAGTCTGTTTTTTGTAGGGTGCCTTTTATGGGCTGGTTGGTCCGAACTCTAATAGTGTGAGCTTGAAAATATGGGCAGAGTTGTCGAGAAGAGAATGTGAGGGCGTAGGCGAACTTTTCTATCTTTTGATAGTTTAGTTCGGCCCCTTGTAGAGCCTTGATAATGAAGTAGACGAGTTGTTGCCCACTTTTGTCTTCTTTAACTGGTGATGAGGCTATTGCCCGACTTCCTACTATGAGGTATAATATGAGCTTTTCACTTTGCCTTGGTTGGGTAAGAATGGGTGGTTGCCCCAAGAATTTTTGAAATCTCGGAAGGCTTGTTTGCACCCCGTTGTCCTATTCAAACCTCTCTCCCTTCCTTAATATCCCTCTTTGAGGTGTCCTTTGC
>NC_029780.3:32980436-32995366 GCF_000817695.3 Arachis duranensis
ATCCGACCACTTTGGTGTGAGATGGACCTTCAACTTTGTCTGACCTCTTTGGTGTGAGGTGGACCTTCAACTCGTCCGATCTCTTTGGTGTGAGGTGGACCTTCAACTTGTCCGACCACTTTGGTGTGAGGTGGACCTTCAACTTTGTCCGACCTCTTTGGTGTGAGGTGGACCTTCAACGCGTCCGACCTCTTTGGTGTGAGGTGGACCTTCAACGCGTCTGACCTCTTTGGTGTGGGGTGGACCTTCAACTTTGTCCGACCTCTTTGGTGTGAGGTGGACCTTCAACGCGTCCGACCTCTTTGGTGTGAGGTGGACCCTCAACTTTGTCCGACCTCTTTGGTGTGAGGTGAACCTTCAACGCGTCCGACCTCTTTGGTGTGAGGTGGACCTTCAACGCGCCCGACTTCTTTTGTTTTTGATTGGGCGAGTTGATGATATCTTCTCAGTATTGCATAATTCTCGGTAGACATCCATAACAGACACTCGAAGGGGGGTGTAATTGTGGTATTTTCTAGGCTTCTCTCCATGTTAATCTTCTTTTTTCTTGGACTCTTTATCCTTATCCCGAGAGGAGTAGGAATGTTCAGTTTTTGAGATCTCTCCTAGTCGAGAGTTTTCCTCTATGTTGATGTACTTCTCTGCTCGTTCTTGTACCTCGTTTAGAGATGTTTGGGTGCTTCCTGGATATTGAGTGGCTAAAAGGTCCTTCTCGTAGACCATTGATGAGGCCCCTGATAGCTGCTTCTGTTGGCAGACTTTGTATGCCCATACATATTTTGTTGAATCTTTCCATGTTGTTGCGAAGGCTCTCTCGATCTCCTTGCTTGATCCCTAATAGGCTCGGTGCGTGTTTGGCTTTGTCCTTCTGGATGGAGAATAACGGATTGCATCTGAGGCCTCCGTGAAATACATCATGCTTCTGAAATTGCTAAGATGATGGCTTGGATTTGATGTGCCGTCGTACGGGGTCATGTCTGGAGCTTTGAAGTCCTTTGGGACCTTTAGCTTTCATAATCTCTTTGGTGAATGGATCTTGGTCCTTGCAGGAGCTATCCTCATGAGAGGATCAATTAGCTTTTACCTTGAGATTGGCTTCGAGTTTTAGGAGTTTGTCCTCCAATTCCCGGTGTCGCTTTATCTCCCTTTGTAGGTCTTTCTCAGCCTTTCGTTGATGTAGGGCTTCTTCTTCCAGTTGTTTTAAACGGTCTCGAAGCGCCTCCATGGCTCCCGCATTTGGAGAATCCTTTTTGTTGTTAAGTTGAGGAGTATCCTTTGGTGTAGTGTCCGCATTTTTGTGCGGCGTTCTATCCTCTAGATCTGAATCGTGGTCGTTGTCATGGTTGTCCGCCATGGTGGTGGGATGACTTCCAGGTTCCCCGGCAACGGCGCCAATGTTCCGAAGGTTACCTGAAACTGTAGGTCGATCTCGGACGAGATCTTCTGTGCTGGTCGGAACTGTTGTGTCCGACTTGATGATAGTGGCTGGAGCTGCCGTGTCTGACTTGTTGGACTTGGTGATGGTGCTAATCCTTCGTCCACAGAGGGTGGGGGTACCTGCAAGGGACTCCGATGCTTAAGTTAGCAAGGGTATCAAGCAGGTATTGAGTAGAATCAGAGTATGAGTTATACCTGGGTGCTCCAGTGTATTTATAATGGTGAGGAGTGACCTCTCTGGAGATAAGATAGTTATCTTATCTTATCTTATCTTATCTTATCTTTTGAGTGAAGTCATCTTATCTTTAGGGGAACCGCCTTTATCTTTCTGGGCTTTGGCTGCCTTTAGATTGGGCTGTGTTCTTTCATTTTCGGCCTGCTTTGGGCTCCTTTGGCGATTTAGCCGAGCTCTTTGAGAAGAGGTCGGGCATTGGCCGAGCTCTTTGAGAAGAGGTCGGATAGTCTGACCTGAAGAGGTCGGTCGGCTTGTCGCCAAACATCCCGGGTCAGACAGCTTGACCCAGGGTATGAACAAATCTATATAATTCAGTTTAGAGTTATCCTTTCATGATTTCTTTGGTCAATACACTTTGGGTTGGTATGTGAGATGTAACCTCCCTTAGTTGAGATTCTGGAAGTTGTGTGGCTTGGATTAGAAATTGAACTTCACCTCTTCTCATGACCAATTAGATCACGAGAGTGGCAATTGATTGTGTTGAGATAAATTGAATTGCCAAGAGATTGGGATTCAATTATTCACAATCCGCCATGGATCTATACCCATGATTGAGAAGGAGATGAGCAAAGTAAATTCATGACAATTTACATCTCTGATCCCTAATGATCTTTCCATCATCAAATCTCATCTCTTTTGCTCTTTAGTTATCTTAAATACCCACTATCAAATTCCCTTCTATATTCTTGCAATTTATTATTCTTGCCATTTACATTCTATTTTCTATTCCTTGTAATTTACCTTTCTACTCTCTACAATTATGCAATCTTTACTTTCTTGCAAATTATCTTTAATGTCATTTAAGTTTCTTGCACTTTAAGTTTCAGTTATTTACTTTCATTTTCCTTCTTTATTCTAGTTCTTTAAATTCCTTGTCATTTAACTTTTCGCAATTACATTCAAAAAATCAAATCTCATGAATTCAAACCATGTTTGCTTGACTAAATATACCATTTAACTAAAGTTGCTTAATCTACAAATCTCCGTGGGATCGACCTCACTCTTAGTGAGTTTTATTACTTGATACGACCCGGTATACTTGCCGGTTGTACGTGAATTCCAAATTTTCATGTATCAGATCCTCATCTGCTCAATGGAGGACGTGAGCTGCTGCCAGTATTTTTATGGTAGGAAGTAGTGTCCTTGAGGCAGTGGTGGCTGCTCCTGTTGAGCTTCTTCTTTAGCCTGTTTAATTATGGGGAGTCTCTGATATTCCCTGACCACTTCTATAGTCTTATTTGTGATAGGTCTCTTGACTGGAATAGGAAAATCATTCTCTATCTTAACCCTAGCGGCCTCACAAAGGCGGTAGATGAGATGTGGAAGACCCAACCTAGCATTCGGAATGGTGCTAGTGGCAACATGATAGATTTGCTGAGCAATAACGTACTCCACATCCACCACCTCTCCTCTCATAATGCAGTGTATCAGAACGGCCCGGTCCATAGTGCATTTAGACCGATTGCTTGTGGGCATGATAGACCGGCGGATAAAGTGGAGACATCCCCTAGCCAAAGGAGTCAAGTCACTGCTCTTAAGATGGCACGGCTTCCCCTTTGTCCCCAATTTCCACTGGGCATCTGGAATGCATATATCAGTGAGTACTGCCTCTAATTGCTGATCTCTGTTCACCCTTTCGCTGTAGGATCGAAGTGGGGGCATATTTTGGGGTAATTGGAGGGTCTGTCGGATAATCTCTGGGCTAAAATCAATGATCCTTCCCCTTAAAAAGCTTCTGTGGTTCCTTTCATTAACTCCAGATACATCCTTGTATGTGATCCACAAATCTTCATAAAATTCTTGAATCATTAATTGTCCCACCTATGTGTGTGGATTGCACAGAAACTATCATCCTCGTCTCTGAATTTAGTGCTGAATTTCCGGATATTCATCCGGTTCGAGACTAAATCGCACTTCCGGCAATAAAGGCCTCTTGCTAGTAACCTCATAAAAATGCTCTTCATGTAATTTAGAGCGGAAGTGTCGTACATCATGAAAACCGGTGGTCGGTTCCTTTCCTTTTCTCTTCTTGGAGGGTTGAGTGGTCTTTGGTGCAATTAAATTAACAGAATAAAACTAGCAAAGCGACAACACCAAACTTAAAATTGTTGCTCCAATACCAAACTTAAAACTGTTGCTCGTCCCTGAGAAAAATAAAGAAATACAAAGGGGAAGAAGAAAGTGAAACAGAAGGCAGGAAAGATTAATGCTAAAAAAATATTTTGTTTTGAATTTTTTTCAGAATGAAACATAAAATAGAAAGGGATTAAGGAATGAAGAGGGGCTGGACAGAACAGGAGGGTGGGGGAAGGTGGTATAGTGATATTGGGAGGGAAGGACGGTTGGGCAAGTGGTTGTGTTGCTGAAGAGGGAAAAAGTGGTGTGTGGGGGAAGGAAGGTGTGGCTTGAAGAAAGGTTGGGTGTTCTTCAGAGGAGGTGGCACGGTTGGGGTCTAGAGAGAGAGAGAAAGAGAGAGAGAGAGAGAGAGAGAGAGAGAGAGAGAGAGAGAGCATGGGTCAAGGTTGGAGGAGTGGGATGAATATCTTGGGAAGGAATAATGTTGGTCAAAGGGAGGGATTCCTGAGCTGGGGTGTCACGGGGTAGGGGTTTATTAAAAGATGAAAAGGGAAAGGAATATTTGAGAAAGGAGGGATGAAAGGTTGGGTATGGGAATGGCATGTTTGGGGATTTGAAGGGAGGGGACAAGGGTCACAGGTAAGGGGTATAAGACAGGGTAGGATAAAAGAAAAGGGATCTTGGGATTTGGTTTTCATTAATGGTAGAATCAATGAGATTGTGTCTGATTGTGGCCAAGAGTATTAAACTGGTGCCAAACTTAAAAGTAGCAAGTATGGCGCCGCAGCCCCCGAGTGCAGTCTTCCTCCTGGCGCCAAACTTGGCGTAGCCCAAGTTTGGCGCCAACCCAAACTTTTTTTTATATTTCTCATGCCAAACGCCAGGGGAGCCACGTTTGGCGTCCCCCTGGCAGAGAGAATGAGCCCTTTAATCCCTTATGGTGGCATGATGTCGGGTGATATTGCCAATTGCTTGAGTTTGGATTTTTCACACTAAAAGAGGATTAACGTTGCAAGCATAGACCAAACCAAACAATTGGTCACTGATCAAATTGAAAATTCACAAGATGTGTCACAACTCAAAACTAATTTAAAACCGAGAATATTTGACTCCCCGGTCATCTCCCAAAGAATCACTTGAGGGCAACGAGTGTGAACATTCCGGCTGTAATAATGACGACGGGGTTGTCAGTGACGAAATGAGCATATAAAGCAATAAAAGAACATGCAAACTTGTAATGATTGAACTAATAAAGAAATTAAAGAACCGACTATGTAATATAAACAAGTAAAGTATAAAAGAGATTAACATAGCAATGTATGGAAGATTGAAAGCATAAAAAGGGGTCTTGGCTTGGAATGAGCTAAGGGTCATTTCCTTGTTGGAACCACAACTATGACAATTATGATGGATTAGTCTCACTTGATCAACCCTCACATCGGAAGGTAAGTTAAATGAGCATAAGTGTTCTTAACCTACAAATCCTAAATTGCTTGCTAATTGCCTTAGCAACAAATTAGCGTTAATGGGAACAAGAACAATTAACAATCCAAGAATTGACACTAAATATTGGACATTCCAACTCTAGGAACCCAACGGCTCACTTTACCCAAGCTAAAAGACAAAAATTTAGCCTAAAACCATGTTTGACATTTTCTCAAACACTTGGTGGGCAAAAAGCTTAAACATGAGGGAAATAAGAAAAGACTTGAAATTAAAAGCAACAATTGATCTCAATCAACAAGAATAACATAAGAAAGCATAGAACCAACATCAAATACCAAATTCATCAACAAGAAATTAAAATTGCAAAAGAGAAGTGAAATTGAACTATAACTTGAAATAGAAGAAAGAGTAATGACAATATAACTATAAAGAGTAATAACAAGAGAATACTTACAATGAGATTAGCAAAATCCAAGATAAAAAATAAAAATGGCACTTTGAATGTAAAACCCTAATAGAAACCCTAGTAGAGATGATGAAAAACTTAGAGAAAAATAAAACTAAAAATCTTCTACTCTTACTCCTAAACTATCCTAATTATATCCTATATTATGTCCTTCATTCCCTTTCCAATATGAGCTAAGAGACTTCAGAAATGGGCATCTAAAGCCCTCAAATCGCGAGTCACGTGCTTTTTTAATGAAGTCATGCGCGGACACCTGTGCGTCCGCACACCCTGCGAAAATCCCATCCTGTGCGTACGCACAAGTACTTGTGTGCACGCACACTAGGCGATGCTTGCCTGGACGCGCAATGCGCTCGAAATGATCCACATGCTCTGCTTGGGCTCCAATGCATACGCACAAGAGGCTGTGCGCACGCACATGTCTCTGAACTCATCTCCTTTGATTTTACATGTTTCCTCCACTTTGCATGCTCTTCTTCCATTTTTTCCAAACCATTCCTACCTTATATACCTGAATTCACTCACAAACAAGATCAAGGCATCGAATGGAAGGTAAATGGAGTAAAATATATCAAATTGGGCACAAAAGAGCATGTTTTCATAATCAAGCACAATTTGGGAGGAAGGTTCAAAAGCATGCTATTCAAGGGAATAAGTACAAGTTTATATGATGAAATCTGTTCAATTCTAACAAAAAAATCATCATCAAATATGGATTCATCAATTTCCCCACACTTAAATACTAGCATGTCCTCATGCTAAACACACTTAAAGGAGGTAGATGAAAGGGAAAATGACTTATGCTATAAATTACTTAAATGCATGCAACTATCTTAAGGCTAGTCGCCAATATGTACTACGATGAAAGTTGGTAGAAATAAACCATGAAATTCTAATCCATCACAAGAAAGCTTTAGGGCCAATGCAAAGAGTCCATGCATTAAGATCAATGTCCAAAGAATTGAATTGGAATTTTTAAAACTATCCAATTGAACAACTTGCAAGAAGATACACTATGAGGTGCAAGAACATAGAATTGAGCAATCGAAACCCTCACCGGATGTGTATCTACTCAATTCGCTCAGTGTTTAGGGTTTAACCACTCAATTCTCCTTTTTTCATGCTTTTCAAAGATTTGCAAGGCATCTAACAATCAACTAGTATCTAATGTATGAATAACAAATATCATGAGGTCTTTAGAGGGATGTAATGGGGCTAGGGTTTAGGTAGGATGAAATATGGCTAAGTGGACTTAAAGAATTAGTTCTTTGATTAGCTTGAGTGTCTATCTAATCCGATATCACTTATATACACATATCATTACAACCTATCTACCCATTTTCTTCCTTTTTCTATCTCACCTCACTCATGCAATTTCTTTTCAAACATGGCACATGCATCCTTTATTTAACTCTTTATTTCATACTTTGTTATGCACAAGTTTTTTTTTCGAAGTTGAACTATGAATGCATATGTCTTCATTAATGAAATGCATGAGCATTACCTAATTGCCAAAAATTTTTCACAAAAAGTTCATGCCTCTATCACCAATGTTTCCCAAAATTCCCCCACACTTAAAATTTACACACTAATCCACCCAAGCTAATTAAAGAGTAATTCGGGGACATCAATGGTTTTCCACTTAAGGGAAGTAATGTGCTATCATCAGAACAAAAGGGAATCCATAGGCTCAAAGGGGTTCACAAAGGTGCATACAAGGGTTGGCCATATAGGTTAGTGAGTTTATCATCAAAGATGGTCTCAATCATGCTAAATGCATCCAAACACAAATACAGGACATAAAGAATCATGCAAATCAATGATCACAATAAAAAGGAGTAATAATCACACACAAGAACAACATTATAGTTAAAAAGATGCAACCATCTATTAAAGCTCAAGACTCACAAGGTATGTTGTTCGAGCTCTTTTTCCATGTTCTACAAACAATTTACTCCAAGCAAGTTGGCAAACATAATATCTCCTTCAATTCAATTAATGGTACACCCTAGAAAAAGATTTCATGAAAATTTCTTGGTGTTTCACTAACTTTTTCATTCTACCATGCAACATGCAAATACTAACTACTAAATATCCATAAATAATAAAGAAATATTTACAGACAAACCAAACAAGATGAAATATACTTAAAACTACTCAAAATAAAGGAAAAGTACTACAAGAAACATTGCAAAGTGCCTTAAAAAGAGAAATTTTACCCTATTGAAGTCATCGATCCTCCACCACACTTAGTTTGTGCACAGTCTTCCGTGCATGCTTATGCTCTGGGGGGGAGGGTGAAGAGGGGTCACCTTCAGCCAGTGGACTTGGATGTGGGTTGGTCAACTACATCACATTCCTCCCCAGCTAGCTCAGATAGAGCTCTAGGAGGTGGGTCGGGGTCTCTCCCTTCTAGCCTTGCCGCTATCGAATCGAAACGCTTTTGCTCCAAATGCTCCTTGCGGTGGATATCGTGCAAGATGTCTTCGAATAATTCTGGAAGAGGACGGAGAAAGGGTAAAGCAGTTGACAAAATTGGTAGACTTGGTGGTGGTGCTTTGGGTGTCTTTCTCTCGGAGGGTGTTGTGTTTGTTGATCTCTCCAAATCTTCCCTCGGAATGAACTTGTTACCTCTAGGAACCTTGAACATAATGTCTCTCGGATGCCACTCTACCCTTGCTGCTGTTGCTAGACACATCACCATCGATGGAAAAGGGATGCTAATGTTCTTCTTCTGAATTAGTTTCCATATCGATGTGCGTAATAAAGGCACAATGGCTATGTTCTTTCCTTCCATAATAGCCCAAAGTAGCAACGCAGTCTTGAATCTCACATGGGTAGCATGGGTGCTAGGAATAATGTAATCCGCCACAATTTGATGCCATATTTGAGCTTCGGCATTCAAATCGGAGTAAGCTATAGTTGCCGGAACATATTTTCTCCCTTTTCTATACTTCCATGAAGCACCAGGATGGCCAATTCTCGCAAGTATAGGAGTCAAAGACATCCTCCCCTTGGACACACTCGCCTTGATCCTTGAATAGTCATCATTCTCAGGCGAAATGTGGGGGATCTTCAGAATAGCTTCAAGAGCTCGATTGGAAGTATCCAACCTCTTCCCCCGGAGGAATACTGACTCCGCTTCCCAATTTTGGTAGTTGGCATAGAATTCCCGCACCAAGGTTTCATTAACTTCGATTGGGTCTTGCTCTAAAAACTCCCAATGAAGTGAGGCGATCCGCTCATGGACGACCATTTTGTACTTAATCGGAACTTTAATCGTCCATTCCCAATGAATTGACCTTTTCTCAAATTTGTCATATTGGAACTCGGCTCTCTGGTTGAGCAAGATAATTAGGTCATTACTCGAGCGATCCATGAAACATGGTCTGGAGGCACGGGTTGTAGGTTGCACAACTGGTAAAGTGATCGATTTCTTACCCTTCTTTCGCATCTAGAAAGAAAACAGAAAATATCAAGGTCATAGAACAACAACAAATTAAGAATAATGAGGAAGCACTTAATAAAGTCAAGAAAATCAAATTCTTAGTTGGAAGTTTGAAGATAGTATGATTCGCAAGAATGGCGGTGTGTATATTCCAATGGTGCGCACAGTTGGAACACACACACCGGCCGCTCACAACGGCAAACACACTCTGAAGGTAACTAAAAGTTCAAAGCTTCACAACTAAGTGCTCAAGTTACAACTATAAAACATAGAAATGCAAGCAACTTCAAGCAAGCACCCAAAAGGGAATTGTCAATTGTTCATCTTTAACAAGCGATAATCACATATACAATACTCTTAATTTGAAGCCAAAAGATGTTTGGTTAAGACATCACCAAAAGTTAAACATTCGTAAAGTGGTTACTCAATTTAGATTCCAAGATGAACAATGAACTAATATTCTACCAACATAATACATTTGCACTAAAGTCACCCATTAGCAAGGTACAAAACATGGGTGATTGAACTCAAAGTATACCGACAAGGAAATGCATTGGTAAAACTAATTGATAACATTAAAATGCACAATTGAAGTTGCACAATTCAGACAATATGCCTAACAAAAGATAAATTGAAAGCATATGATGGCTAAGTCATATGAATCTAACAAGATGTTCATTGAGGCATTTTATCGAACATGTAGTATGCAATGTGCAAGTTCATCACAATTAAGCTTAAAATTGATCCTAACCAACCCAATAATTATGCAACAACACTTTGCAATACAGGGAAGCAACAAAGAAAGCAACAAATTTAACTTAGGCAACATAAAAGAAATTAAAACAAATGCAAAAATATTAACATGAATAAAAGAAAGGAAAAACAAAAACCTTAGGTATAGAAGTTGAAGAGAACAAGAACTAGGAAGGAACAATGGCACTTCTTATAGCCACTGCGAAATCATGGCGGTTGGGTTCACGGAAAAAAGCATCGAAAGAGAGAACTCACCGGTGGTGAAAAGTAAGAAGAGAAGAGAAAGAGAGAAAGAAAGAAAAGAGAAGAGAAGTAAGAGAAAGAGAGAGAGATATGGTGGACGGCGGCGGTGGCCGGCGGCAGGGACCAGCGGAGAAGAGGGAGAGGACAGCTAGGCAGAAGAAAAGAAAAGAGAGGGGCTGCCTCTCAATAGGGCAGATTGCCCTTTAATGGCCAGAACGTGACTTGTGCGGACGCACAAGGGGCTGTGCGGATGCACAGAAATGAAAACTTGGAAGGGTGCAAATGCACACAGCGTGTGAACGCTACGACCAGAGAGGTTGCAAAAGGGCGTGCGGGCGCACGAGAGTGTGTGCGCGCACAGAAGAGCTCTCTTTTTTTTTTAAATGGACAGAAGTAGGTGTGCGTGCACACACAGGTCCGTGCACATGCACAGAGGTTAAGAATGGGGGAGGTTGTTCACGCACACAGGCTGTTCCCTCGCTCCCACCAAAGGGGCTTGCAATTGGTGTGTGGACGCACACGTCTGTGCGGCCGCACAGATGAAGCATGAAAAGAAATGTGTGCGTACGCACGCAGCTGTGCGTACGCATAGGTCAAAGAAAAGGGGGCAGCACGCACGCACAAGCTGTGCTGGCGCTGCGACCAGAGGGCATGTCAAGGCGCGTGTGGACGCATAGGCTTGTGCGTCTACACACATGGCGAAATACACAGTTTTGTGCGCATGCACAGCTTGGTGCATACGCACAGATGCCCTGTTTTAGAAATTTTTTTTCTCTTCAAAACTAAGGTTCCTAACCTTTGCACAAAAATATTCCAACCCCAAATCATTCAAACAAGCACAAATTCATAGTCCACAAGTAATTTAACTTATACAAGTCAAAATTCTCCAACTAAATCTGAGCTAATCCTTATATCACAAGAAAACAAGTAGTTCAAAAAAGCTATAAACAAGAGATAGAATTGAAAAAATGTCACCATGGTGGGGTGTCTCCCACCAAACACTTTGGTTTAGAGTCTTAAGTTAGACTTGCATGGCTTCCTTGATCACTTAGAAATTTCCCCAAGGAGGAAAATCTCCAACTCCTTGACTTGCTATGGTTGAGTATGATCCTTTGAATTTGACTTCTTGGCACTATCCTCTTTTCCTTGCTCCTTGCCATCTTCACTCACTTTGTCTTCAACTTTGTCGCACCCAAAAATAGAGTAAGCTTCAAGGATGGGCTTGTTGGACTCCTCCAAAGTGAACTTGACTAACTTGCCATCCGACTCAAAAGAATAGACCCCCAAGTGTGCATCTAGCCTGAAGCAAGCCGTCTTCAAGAATGGTCTTCTAAGGAGTATTGATGATGGCTTGGTTGAGTCAATGGGAGGGTCTCCAAAATGTGAAAATCAACTGGAAAGAGCAATCATTGAATATTAACTATGACATTCTCTGCAATCCCCACAACTAACGCAATACTCTTGTCGGCTAACACAAACCTTGCCCTGGACCTCTTTAGGGGAGATAAGTTCAATCTTTCATAGATGGGGAGTGGCATGATGCTTACACATGCCCTCAAATCACACATACAGTCCATAAACTTAATCCCACCAATCAAACAAGTCACCAAACATGGGCCGGGATCATTGCATTTTTCAGGAAGTAAAGAAGAGATAGAGTCATTTACCGACTTTTTGTTGAGGTTGCCAAGTTTGTCTTTGTGAGTGAAAACATCCTTGAGGAACTTGGCATATTTCGGCACTTGTTGAATGGCTTGAAAGAGAGGGACGGTAACTTCAATTTTCTCAAAAACTTCCACCACAGTGGGGTCAAGATCATCTTGCTTCTTTGCTTTCTTAACTAAAGTTGGTAATGGAATGGGCAAAGGCTCTTCAAGCAAGGTCTTTCTCTTTGGCTCCTTGACCTTTGGTGGTTCTTCCTCACTTTTGTCAACATTTTCTTTTTCATCCCTCATCACCTCCACTTCGTCTCCTACCTCCTCATTGTTTATTTCCTCACTCAACCTTGTGGGTATAGCAACATTCTTATCCAATTTGGTACCACTTCTAAGGGTAATGGCATTTATGCTCCCCTTAGGGTTGGGTTGGGGTTGAGAGGGCAAACTACTTGAGGTTGAAGCTTGTTGGGTGCTTTGTGCGGCTTGAGGAGGGAGCGTTAAATGGGTAAGGGCTTCGGCTATTGTAGCCATGTAAGCATCTTGTTTCTTATGGAACTCTCTTTGCTCTTGCATGAAGGTGTGAATTGTGTCATTCATGTGGGATTGATTGGAGGAAAGGGCTTGGTTAATTTGAGAAGGATTGGATCGACTGTTTGGATGTTGATACTTCACTTGAGACTGAAGTTGAGGGGGTTGTTGGTATTGTGGTTGACCTTGGGGGTGTTGATGGTAGTAGACTTGAGCATTTTGGTTGGGTTGAGCTTGGGGAGCTTGGTTCCACCTTTGGTTTGAGTTATCTCTCCACCCTTGGCTTTGATTACCTCCATGTGGGTAGGACACTTCGTTGTAATTGGGTCTTTGCGGGTAAGGGTTAGCAACTGCCAATGTAGTGTCCTCTTGGATTTGAGGGCACTCATCGGTGTAATGAGTAGTACAAGCACAAACACCACATATCCTTAATGGTCCTTCAATCCGTGGAGGTTTAGGTGGAGCATTTATCAAAGCTTGAGGGATTTGTTGCCCTTGGGTGATTTGCCTCAACAAAATCGTCATCTCACTGAGGGTCTTAGTCAAAATTGCATCTCTGGAGGGAGAGACCTCACTCAAGGCTTTTGGTTGTGGACTCCTTGCCCTTGAGTATTGAGTTGAGTCTACTAGATCCGATATAACTTCCCATGCTTCTGCAGCAGTCTTGTTTTTGGTCAATGACCCTCTACTCGCAGTATCTAGGAAAAACTTGTCTTGGTGGTGCATTCCTTAACAGAAATAACTTATCACAACCAACTCATCAATCCGGTAGTGAGGGCAAGCCTCCAGCAACTTCTTGAATCTTTCCCAGTATTCATACAAAGTCTCCCCATCTCAGTGCACAATACAAGAGATCTCTCTTCGCAGCTTGTCTGTTTTCTGGAGAGGGTAGAACTTCTCCAAAAATTCTTTTCGCAACAAGTTCTAATTGGATCTAACTTCACCTGGCTGAGTATAAAACTACTCATTCGCTTTTCCCTCTAGAAAAAATGGGAAAGCAAAGACCAACACCGTGGCTTCATTCGCCCTATGTCTTCTCGCAGTTGCATATGCAACTTGGAAATCCTTAAGGTGCTTCAGAGGATCTTCCCCTGGTAGTCTATTATATTTGGGGAAAAAGTTAATTGTGCCAGACTTAAGCTCGAAATTTGGGTCAAAGGCCAGATATAGAATCTGAAGCGGTTGCAAATTAAGATCAGGAGCTCCGACTTCCTTCAAGGTGATCCTTCGGGGTGGGTCCGCCATGACGGTGTCACCTGAGTCACTCAAAGAGAATTCAGTACTCCCCACAGATGAATATAGAGTCTCCTCATTGATTGGAGAATGATGGTTACGGATTGGCGGTGATAGTGAATGGGAGTGATCCGCAAGGGAACCCGATCCACTATTTACGAAAGTTAGCCGGCACCGAACTTGCCTTACACGAGTTAAAGTTCTTTCAATTTTTGGATCAAAAGTGGCCAAGCTCGGGTCTGGAAGCGACCATGTCATTCAACTGAGGAGGCAATGAAAGCATGCAATTATGAAAAGTAAAACAAAAGTAGGCAAGTAAATAAGAGCTAACCTAGCAATCTACAACTACTAATTACAATTGATGCCAAGTAGCAAACCAAAAATTGAATATTCATAATATTCACATATTTACACAACCAAAATTATAGCGCTCATTGCACTTAAAGTGAAGTCCCCGGCAACGGCGCCAAAATTTGGTGTCGGGTGATATTGCCAATTGCTTGAGTTTGGATTTTTCACACTAAAAGAGGATTAACGTTGCAAGCATAGACCAAACCAAACAATCGGTCACTGATCAAATTGGAAATTCACAAGATGTGTCATAACTCAAAACCAATTTAAAACCGAGAGTATTTGACTCCCGGGTCGTCTACCAAGGAATCACTTGAGGGCAACAAGTGTGCAAATTCTGGTTGTAATGATCACGGGGTTGTCAATGAAGAAATGAACATATAAAGCAATAAAAGAACATGCAAACTTGTAACGATTGAACTAATAAAGAAATTAAAGAACCGATTATGTAATATAAACAAGTAAAGTATAAAAGAGATTAACATAGCAATATATGGAAGATTGAAAGCATAAAAAGGAGTCTTGGCTTGGAGTGAGCTAAGGGTCCTTTCTGTTCCGGGGGTTACCTGAAACGTGCAGCTCGGTCGTCTGGCAGGACCCGAGGTGAGGGCTCCGTGGTCCGAGCTTGGTGTGCTGAGCGGCTGGGGGTTGTACCTGCAATGACACTCCGATGCTTAAGTTAGCATGGGTCCAAGCAGATATTGAGTAGAATTAGAGTGTGAGTTATACCTGGGTGCTCCAGTGTATTTATAGTAGTTGGCTGTGATCTTCCCTGGATAAGATATTCTTATCTTATCTTATCTTTTGGGAGTTTTATCCCTATCTTTGCGGAACCGCCTTTCCTAGGCCTTTTCGGCCTTTAGGTTTTGGGCTTCGTTCCTTTTGATGGGCCTTCTTAGCCAATTTGTCCGAGGTCCGACCTCAGGCTTGGGCCTTGGGACGAGGTCGGGCCTTCTATGATCTTGACCGGTTTTGGGGAGCTCGGTCAGGGTATGAACAGTGCCCCTGCCCGAGTTCGTCCTTTTTGAGAGGTCGAGCTCGGGCATAGTAGTTTTT
>NC_029780.3:32998035-32998756 GCF_000817695.3 Arachis duranensis
TGTTCTTTTCGCTTGTACTTTTTAGTTGCTTTTGTAAAGCAACTTTTTAGTAAGCGTTGTCGAGGCTTCCTTTGATTTCGTTCTTTCGCTTGTACTTTTTAGTTGCTTTTGTAAAGCAACTTTTTAGTAAGCGTTGTCGAGGCTTCCTTTGATTTCGTTCTTTCGCTTGTACTGTTTAGTTGCTTTTGTAAAGCAACTTTTTAGTAAGCGTTTTTCGAAATCTTGGTTCTCGTCGTTTTAAGGCTTCTTTCTTGGGTCCGAGCTTTTTCTTGGACCTCGGGTGCTTGAGTACCTCCTTTTTGTTAGGTCCGTCTTTGTCGTTGGTCGGCCTTTTTAAGTTATTTCTGTAATCTCTTTTTATTTGGCTTTTCGAGCCATTTCAGAGTTACTTTATAACTTTCCCTTGGTTGGGTCCGACTTCGTCATTTGGTCGGCCTTTTTAAGTTATTTTTGTAACCTCTTTTTATTTGGCTCTTCAAGCCATTTCAGAGTTACTTTATAACTTCTCACATTAATTTGAACCTCGTCGCTTTATCTTTGCCGACCTTGTGTGGCCTTTTGGCAAATGATTTTTTGCGTTTTGCCGAGCATAAATTAATGCGCCTTGGTGGGGTACTTTCTAGGATTTGCTTCATCATGAGGAAGAGAAAATAGAGAAATTTGATTAGTATTAAAAAAGAAAGAATATTTACAGAGTGTTTACCCTTTGACTAGGTCGGGT
>NC_029780.3:32999320-33000150 GCF_000817695.3 Arachis duranensis
GTCCCTTGGGGGAATGGGCCGAGTAGGTCAAGTCCCCATTTTGCGAAGGGCCATGGTGCGGTGATGCTGATAAGGTCTTCGGGTGGAGCCTTGTGAAAATTGGCGTGTTTTTGGCAGGGGGGCATATTTTCACGAACTCTGTTGCATCTCTTTGTAAGGTCGGCCAGTAGAACCCGGCCCTGACTACTTTTTTGGATAATGCCTGAGCTCCGAGATGGTTCCCACACATGCCTTCGTGGACTTCTTCGAGGACGCCTTTTGTTTCTGAGGTCGGAACGCACCTAAGGAGGGGGTTTGAGAATCCTCTTCTGTATAATACGTCGTGAATTAGTGTATAATTCTGGGCGTCCCTTTGTGAGCCTCTTAGCTTCTTTTCTTTCGGCGGGGAGAGTTCCCGACTTCAGGTAGTTGAGTATGGGGGTCATCCATCCTTGTTGTTGGTTGGATATATTTAGTATTTCTTCCTCTCTTAACACGGAGGGAGATTGTAAGGTTTCTTGGAGGAGACTTCTGTTGTTGCCTCCGGGCTTGGTGCTAGCAAGTTTTGAGAGGGCGTCAGCCCGGGCATTTTGCTCCCGAGGTATGTGCTGGATTTGTATTTCTGAAAAGTGGCGTAATTGTGCATGTGTTTGATCCAGGTATTTTTTCATAGTTGGGTCTTTGGCCTGGTAGCTTCCATTTACTTGAGACGTGACTACCTGGGAGTCGCTGAAGATCGTGATTCTCTGGGCTCCGACCTCTTCGGCTAGCTTTAGACCTGCTAGTAGGGCCTCGTATTCGGCTTGGTTGTTCGAAGCCTGGAACTCGAATTTTAGGGATAGTTCTATCCG
>NC_029780.3:33001048-33002615 GCF_000817695.3 Arachis duranensis
GAGGCTGCGTCTACTAAGGCGTCGATGTTTGGTAGTGGATATGGATCTTTGGGGCAGGCTTTGTTGAGATCCGTGTAGTCGACGCACATCCTCCATTTTCCATTTGGCTTTTTTACCAGGACCACGTTTGCGAGCCATAGGGGGTATTTTACTTCCCTAATGAACCCTGCATCTAGTAGTGCTTGTACTTGTTCTTCTATTGCTTGCATGCGCTCAGGCCCGAGCTTCCTACGTCTTTGTTGGACGGGTCGGGATCCCGGGTATACTGATAGCCTATGGCACATCAGGTCGGGACTTATGCCTGGCATGTCGGAGGCTTTCCAGGCGAAGAGGTCGGAATTTTCTTTTAAGAGGGTTACGAGTTCCTCTTTTAGGCCTGCTTCGAGGTTTGCCCTTATATTTGTTATTTTTTCAGATGTGTCCCCGATCTGGATTCTTTCGATTTCTCCCTCTGGTTGTGGCTGAAGATCTTCTCGGGCTTGAACTCGCCCGAGTTCTATTGTGTTGATCTCCTTTCCTTTTAAGCTCAGGCTTTCGTTGTAGCATCGCCGCGCCAGTTTTTGGTCGCCTTTTAGGGTAGCGATTCCTTTTGCGGTAGGGAACTTCATACAGAGGTGTGGGGTCGAGACTACAGCTGCCAGTCTGTTTAGGGTTGGTCGCTCAATGAGGGCGTTGTATGCTGAAGTGACGTCGACTATAATGTAGTCGATGCTTAATGTTTTAGATTGCTCACCTTTTCCGAAGGTAGTGTGTAGCGAGACGTATCCTAAGGGATGGATCGGAGTGTCCCCTAGTCCAAACAGGTCGGTGGGGTAGGCCTTTAGTTCTTTTTCTTCGAGTCCGAGCTTGTCGAAGGCCGTTTTGAACAGGATATCTGCTGAGCTTCCCTGGTCAATCAGGGTTCGATGTAGGTTGGCGTTTGCTAGGATAATGGTGACCACCATTGGATCGTCGTGCCCGGGTATTATCCCTTGAGCATCTTCTCGGGTAAATGAGATGGTAGGCAACTCGGGCAGGGGACTGTCTTCTCGGACATGATAGACTTCTTTGAGGTGTCTTTTTCGCGAGGATCTGGATGTTCCTCCGCTTGCAAAACCTCCATTTATCATGTGCACGTGCCTTTCAGGGGTTCGCGGGGTTTGCTCAGCCCGATCTTCGTTATCTCCCCTCCTTCTCTTTTTGGTCTCTTCTCCCTTCTCTGCTATGTATCTGTCGAGTTTTCCTTCTCTGGCTAGCTTTTCTATAACATTCTTTAGGTCGTGGCAGTCGTTAGTAGAATGACCGTAGAGCTTGTGATATTCGCAGTATTCGGACCGATCTCTCCCCGCTCTTTTATGTTTTAGCGGTCGAGGTGGTGGGATCTTTTCGGTGTGGCATACTTCTCTGTAGATGTCTACCAAGGAGACTCGGAGGGGGGTGTAACTGTGGTACTTCCGTGGCTTGTCCGAGTTGGTTTCTTCTTTCTTCCTCTGTTCCCGATCTCTATCTCGGAGTGGGTAGGTTGATTCCTTCCTAGAAGAGTCTCTTAACTGGGAGGTTTCCTCCATGTTGATATATTTTTCTGCCC
>NC_029780.3:33002809-33007217 GCF_000817695.3 Arachis duranensis
TCGTGTCGGAGGCGTCGACCAGGTACATTCTGCTTCTGAAGTTGCTGAGGTGGTGACTTGGATCGGTGGTGCCGTCGTAGAGATCCATATCTGGTGGTTTGAAGTTTCGCGGTACCTTTTCCTTCATGATCTCTTGTGTGAAGGGATCATGATTGTTTTCGGGGGTGGCGCCGCGTTTCGTCCGGTCTTTCAGGTTGGCCTCTATTCTCCGCAATTTTTCTTCTAATTCTCTGCGCTTGCGAGCTTCCCTTCTCAGATCTTGTTCAGTTTCTTTCTGCTTCTTTATGTCCTATTCGAGTTGTTTCAGCCGGTTTTGCTGTGCCCGAACTGCTTCTAGAATTTCCGAGTTCTTTTCCTTCTCGGGATTTGGTGGATCTTTGTTTGGGAGTGGTGTCTTTGAGCGATTCTGTTTGTTTCCTCCTGGAGTGTGCGGTGATAGAGGGCTGTCCGGTCGTTCTCCGGTGTCAACTTCCTCCTCTTGTTCTGAGGTAGCGTGGTTATTGTTGGGAGGATCGTCCGCCATGGTAGAGGGATGACTTCCAGGTCCCCGGCAACGGCGCCAATGTTCCGGGGGTTACCTGAAACGTGCAGCTCGGTCGTCTGGCAGGACCCGAGGTGAGGGCTCCGTGGTCCGAGCTTGGTGTGCTGAGCGACTGGGGGTTGTACCTGCAATGACACTCCGATGCTTAAGTTAGCATGGGTCCAAGCAGATATTGAGTAGAATTAGAGTGTGAGTTATACCTGGGCGCTCCAGTGTATTTATAATAGTTGGCCGTGATCTTCCCTGGATAAGATATTCTTATCTTATCTTATCTTTTGGGAGTTTTATCTCTATCTTTGCGGAACCGCCTTTCCCAGGCCTTTTCGGCCTTTAGGTTTTGGGCTTCGTTCCTTTTGATGGGCCTTCTTAGCCTATTTGTCCGAGGTCCGACCTCAGGCTTGGGCCTTGGGACGAGGTCGGGCCTTCTATGATTTTGACCGAGTTTGGGGAGCTCGGTCAGGGTATGAACACATAGTAAGATAATTCTTTGGATTCGGGTTCACACTTTGGTCATGGTTTTCCTTGTTGGAACCACAACTATGACAATTATGATGGATTAGTCTCACTTGATCAACCCTCACATCGGAAGGTAAGTTAAATGAGCATAAGTGTTCTTAACCTACAAATCCTAAATTGCTTGCTAATTGCCTTAGCAACAAATTAGCGTTAGTGGGAACAAGAACAATTAACAATCCAAGAATTGACACTAAATGTTGGACATTCCAACTCTAGGAACCCAACGGCTTACTTTACCCAAGCCAAGAGACAAAAATTTAGCCTAAAACCATGTTTGATATTTTGTCAAACACTTGGTGGGCAAAAAGCTTAAACATGAGGGAAATAAGAAAAGACTTGAAATTAAAAGCAACAATTGATCTCAATCAACAAGAATAACATAAGAAATCATATAACAAACATCAAATACCAAATTCATCAACAAGAAATTAAAATTGCAAAGGAGAAGTGAAATTGAACTATAATTTGAAATAGAAGAAAGAGTAATGACAATATAACTATAAAGAGTAATAACAAGAGAATACTTACAATGAGATTAGCAAAATCCAAGATCAAAAATTGAAATGGCACTTTGAATGTAAAACCCTAATAGAAACCGTAGTAGAGATGATGAAAAACTTAGAGAAAACTAAAACTAAAAACCTTCTACTCCTACTCCTAAACTATCCTAATGATATCCTATGTTATGTCCTTCGTTCCCCCTCCAATATGAGCTAAGAGACTTCAGAAATGGGCATCCAAATCCCTCAAATCGCGAGTCACATGCTTTTTTAATGGTCATGCGCGGACACCTGTGTGGACGCACAGGTGTGTGCGTCCGAACACTAGGCGATGCTTGCCTAGACTCGCGATACGCTCGAAATGATCCAGGCGCTCTGCTTGGGCTCCTGTGCATACGCACAAGAGGTTGTGTGGACGCACATGTATCTGAACTCATCTCCTTTGATTCTTCATGTTTCCTCTATTTTGCATGCTCTTCTTCCATTTTCTCCAATCCATTCCCACCTTATACACCTGAAATCACTCACAAACAAGATCAAGGCATTGAATGGAAGGTAAATGGAATAAAATATATTAAATTGAGCACAAAAGAGCATGTTTTCATAATTAAGCACAATTTGGGAGGAAGGTTCAAAAGCATGCTATTCAAGGGAATAAGTGTAAGTTTATGTGATGAAATCCGTTCAATTCTAACCAAAAAATCATCATTAAATACGGATTCATCATGGCGCCAAACTTGAAAAAGCTAGATTTTGGCACCACCCTCTTCCAGCACAACTATGCACCCTTTTCACGTCGATTTTTATGGCACGCGGCCGCGTGGGTGATGCGGTCGTGTGGGAGGCCTGATGTTTGGAAAACGATCCAACACAAAACTCACCAGCAAGTGTACCGGGTCACATCAAGTAATAATAACTCACATGAGTGAGGTCGATCCCACAGGGATTGAAGGATTGAGCAATTTTAGTTTAGTGGTTGATTTAGTCAAGCGAATCAAGTTTTGGTTGAGTGGGCTGTATTTAACAAAAGCTAAATTGCTTGAAATGTAAAGGGAGAAGGGAAATTGCAGTAAATTAAAGAACAGGAAAGTAAAATAGACTGAATCTTAAAGAACAAGAAAGTAAATGACTGAAACTTAAAATGCAATAAATGTAAATTGCAGTAACTTAAATGGCAAGAAATATAAATTGCTTGAATGTAAAAGGGATTTGAGGACTGTGATTGCAGAATCTAAACAAAGAGAAAGTAAATTGCAACAATTGATAGAGCAGAAATTGAATTGGAAGCAATAAGAATTCAAACAGAAAATGAGAGTAAAGTGCAGCAGGGTTCACAGAAGAACCAAAAGTAAAATGAGATCTCAGGTCTCAAGAGACTAGAAAGCAAAGTCTAGATCTCAATTTGCCTTCCCAGATCCAAGTTCACAAAGCAATTGACAAGGAATTGAAGAAGAAGCAGTAAAGGGAATGTAAATGAGTTCAATTATTAAAAGGATTTAGAGAGATTTTAGATGGGAATTGAGACAGAATTTCCTCAATTTCACACACCCAAAACTCAGAAAAATAAAAGAGGAATTGCTCGAGCAAACACGAGGAAGGAGATCAATCAATTCTCCGTTAATCCTCAGAACTCTCGGTCAAGTCTCTCAAGAACAATTGCAAGAAATTCAAAGCTCAAAGAAAGTGCCAAATTCAAAAGTCAAGCTAAGGTAAGTGCTAAAAGGTCCTAATTACATCAAACTAGCTCCTATTTATACACTTTCTATTCTTGGATTTTGGGATTTGGATGGGCTTTTGATTTGGTGAAGAAATGAATTGAATTGGATTTTTAATTTAATTTTCGGCCCAAAAATAATAGCTTCCAGGAGGCTGCCCTGCCCTTGTGGAGAGCAGGGCCGGATTTGGTGCTTGGTGCGTGCGTGGTGCGCCAGAATGGTGCCTTGGTGCGCAGGATGCTGCCCTGCCCTCGCGGAGAGCAGGGCAGAAAATGTTGGTGCGCCAGAATTGTGCTGTGGTGACTGCCCTGCCCGCGCCGAGGGCAGGGCAGGAAAAATTGGTGCGCCAGAATGTGCCACGGTGCGTGCTTGGTGCTGCCAGGATCGAGCTGTGATGCGCCAGGATCGAGCTGTGATGCACAGAATGCTGCCCTGCCCTCGCGGAGGGCAGGGCAGGAAAATTTGGTGCTGCCAGGATCGTGTTTGGTGCGCGTTGGTGCTGCCAGGAACGTGCCACGGTGCGCCAGATTCACTTCTTGGTGCGCCAGAGTTGTGCACCAACCAAATGCTGCCCTGCCCTCGCGGAGGGCAGGGCAGTGTTTCCAAAATGCAGTCCCGTGTTCGAACCCGGGCAGAAACACACGCTACATCAATTTCCTTGGTTTCTTGGCACGGTAATGGGCCTTAAGTCCTAGCTTCCTCATGGTCCCGTGTTCAACTCTTGTGGCAAGCATTTGGAGACCATTTTCTTTGAATTTCTCCCTTGGTGAGCCCGATACTGCCCTTGTGGAGGGCAGGGCAAGGTTTTGTTCCTCTTGATTCCAAGGCACAGATTTGTGCTCTGCCCTTGTAGTGGGCAGGGCAGAGTTGCCTTTCATGCTTGGTTCCCTTATGTTGCCCTCCTAGAGGGCAGTGTACCCTTGTGGAGGGCAATGCTTGCCTCTCCTCATGTTGTGCGCCACACTTCTTCTCTCTTTGACCACACTTTCTTTTCCTTGGGCCACACTTCCTTAGGCTACGCTTTTTCCTTTTTTTCTTTTCTTCACCTACAATAAACCAAAACAACAACTCAAAGTATCACTAAATTCAAGAGGCTTATAAATCAATTAAAATTCAATTAAAATTAGCTTAAACCT
>NC_029780.3:33007664-33008044 GCF_000817695.3 Arachis duranensis
CAAGCTAACTCACATTTGAATGAGAATGATATTATGCAACAATAATTTCATGAGTTATGCATTTAATCAAACACATATACCACCACCAACTTCCATTTATACTTATGCAACATTGGATATTTCACTTTTCAATTCAAACCAAACTCTTTTATTTAAGCATATGGGAAAACAAAACAATTTTTAAATCTAAGTGATGGATAACAAGCATTATGCAGACTTAGCATTTTTAACAAACAATTTCACTTGCAACTAGATAAACACTTTAGCAAGACATACAATGGTTTCCAGATTCAAAACATTTCACAGCAGCAAGGATTAAGTTTAGATACAACCTTTGAAGTTGCAGCCCTTTGATTCTTCCTTCTGTTGTGTTCTCTTTG
>NC_029780.3:33008119-33009312 GCF_000817695.3 Arachis duranensis
CATAATCCTCAAAGTTGCTTGCTTCTCAAGCCCTTAATTATATGGTTAGTATGCATAAACTGAGTGTGGTTCTAGGATTGATTTTTGGTGTAGGGACACCAAACTTAGTTATTTGCCACTGCCTCAGATGCAACAAGTCAACCATATTTGAAACCAAGTATCCTTGCTAAAGGTTAATGAAATTAAAGCTAGAAAACAATTCAATCAGTTGAATAATGTGTTTGATTGCTTGGAGCTAGAACCATGCAAGAGTTGAGAATGTGTTTTTAAATGATATTTTTGGTGGAACACCAAACTTAGAAGTTTTCATTCTCCCTCAAATTGTTTTGGTGTGCAACACCAAACTTAGCTCCTTGCAATGCATACCAATTATTCAACATTTTTATTGAAAAAAACTATGAAAAAGAAAACTACCTCAGGTTGGGTTGCCTCCCAACAAGCGCTCTTTTATTGTCACTAGCTTGACAACTTTTATTGCTTCAAGGGGGATTTAGGTTCTGGACCTCCTTTTCTTTGTTCCATTGCCCCCCTAGGTACAGTTTTGCTCTATGACCATTTGCTATAAACCGACTCTTTGTTGCTTCATCTAGCAATTCAATACTCCCATAAGGAAAAACCTCAGTCACCAAGTATGGACCAGTCCACTTAGACTTAAGCTTGCCAGGGAATATCTTGAGCCGTGAGTTATACAGGAGTACTTGCTGTCCTGGTTTGAACTCTTTCTTCAAAATCTTCCTGTCATGCCATCTCTTAGTTTTCTCCTTGTATATCTTGGTATTTTCATAGGCTTCTAGCCTAAACTCATCTAGCTCATTCAGCTGCAACAATCTTTTCTCTCCTGCTGCTTCAGAATCCAAATTTAGAAGTTTGGTGGCCCAAAAGGCTTTGTGCTCAAGCTCTATAGGAAGATGACAAGATTTGCCATATAACAGCTGAAATAGGGACTTCCCAATAGGAGTTTTGAAAGCTGTTCTGTATGCCCAAAGTGCATCTTCCAACTTCCTAGCCCAATCCTTTCTTGTGCTACCAACTGTTTTTTCTAGGATTTTCTTCAGTTCCCTGTTTGCTAATTCTGCCTGCCCATTAGTTTGAGGGTGATATGGTGTGGCTACCTTATGAATAACTCCATATTTGTGGAGAAGCTTCTCCATTTGTCTATTACAAAAATGGCCACCACCATCACTGATGAGACC
>NC_029780.3:33013057-33014822 GCF_000817695.3 Arachis duranensis
CTTGTTTGATCTTGATGATTTCTTGTTTTGTGTCTTTTCTTGTTTTTCATGTGCATTTTTGCATTCATATTTTCCATGCATTAAAGATTTCTAAGTTTGGTGTCTTGCATGTTTTCTTTGCATTAAAAATTTTTCAAAATTATGTTCTTGATGTTCATCATGATCTTCAAAGTGTTCTTGGTGTTCATCTTGACATTCATAGCATTATTGCATGCATTCATTGTTTTGATCTAAAAATTTCATGCATTGAATATTTTTGTTGTTTTTCTCTTTCATAATTAAAAATTCAAAAATAAAAAAAAATATCTTTTCCTTATTTTCCTCTAAATTTTCGAAATTTTGGGTTGACTTGGTCAAAAATTTTTAAAATTAGTTGTTTCTTACAAGTCAAGTCAAAATTTCAATTTCAAAATATCTTATCTTTTTATCTTTTATCTTATCTTTTTCAAAAATTTTATCTTTTTCAAAATTTGATTTCAAAATATCTTATCTAACTTCTTATCTTCTTATCTTTTTCAAAATTTGATTTCAAATCTTTTTCAATCAACTAACTAACTTTTTGTTTGTTTCTTATCTTTTTCAAAACCACCTAACTACTTTTCCCTCTCTAATTTTTGAAAATTCTCCCTCTCTTTTTCAAAAATTCTTTTTGTTTTTAATTTTAATTTTAATTCATCTTTAATTTTCGAAAATACTAACCCCTTTTTCAAAAATTATTTTCGAAATTTCTCTTCTCTTCTCTTATTCTATTTAATTAATTAATTACTAACACTTCTCTTCACCTCTCTTCATCTAAGAATCCGAACTTCTTATATCCCTTGTATTTGGATTCTTCACCCCTTTCTTCTTCTACTAACATAAAGGAATCTCTATACTGTGACATAGAGGATTCCTCTTTCTTTTCTTGTTTTCTTCTCTCTCATATGAGCAGGAACAGGGAAAAATGCGCTCTTGTTGAAGTTGATCCAGAACCTGAAAGGACTCTAAAGAGAAAATTAAGAGAAGCTAAATTACAACAATCCAGAAACAACCTTTCAGAAACTTTCGAACAGGAGAAGGACATGGCAGCCAAAAATAATAATAATAATGCAAGGAGAATGCTTGGTGACTTCACAAAGCCAACAGTGGGATCGACCCTTACTCACGTAAGGTTTATTACTTGGACGACCCAATACACTTGCTGGTTAGTTGAACGGAGTTGTGATAACAACTGGTGCCACAATAATAATTTCATACAACTTAAAGAACAGTGATCACAATTTCGTCCACCAAGTTTTTGGCGCCGTTGCCGGGGATTGTTCGAGTATGGACAACTGACGGTTCATCTTGTTGCTCAGATTAGGTAATTTTCTTTTCAAAAACTTTTTCAAAAATTTTTCTTCTCTTTTTCGTTTTTCCAAAAATGTTTTTCGAAAAAAATTAATAAAAATACAAAAAAATTAGAAAATCATAAAAAATAAAAAATATTGTGTTTCTTGTTTGAGTCTTGAGTCAATTTTTAAGTTTGGTGTCAATTGCATGCTTTAAAAACTTTTTTTTGCATTTTTCGAAAATCTCTTGCATTCATATTGTTCTTCATGATCTTCAAGTTGTTCTTGACAAGTCTTCTTGTTTGATCTTGATGATTTCTTGTTTTGTATCTTTTCTTGTTTTTCATGTGCATTTTTGCATTCATATTTTCCAGGCATTAAAGATTTCTAAGTTTGGTGTCTTGCATGTTTTCTTTGCATCAAAAATTTTTCAAAATTATGTTCTTGATGTTCAT
>NC_029780.3:33014922-33015240 GCF_000817695.3 Arachis duranensis
GAACCTCCCTTGCTCATTAGTGAACTAGATACTTGGATTCAGAGAACTCTACCTCAAAAGAAGCAAGATCCTGGCAAGTTCCTAATACCTTGTACCATAGGCACCATGAGCTTTGAAAAAGCTCTATGTGATCTTGGGTCAGGGATAAATCTTATGCCACTCTCTGTAATGGAGAAGCTGGGGATCATTGAGGTACAACCTACCTTGTTCTCATTGCAATTGGCAGATAAGTCAATAAGACAAGCTTATGGAATAGTAGAGGACGTGCTAGTAAAGGTTGAAGGCCTTTACATCCCTGCTGATTTCATAATCTTAGAC
>NC_029780.3:33016013-33017078 GCF_000817695.3 Arachis duranensis
TTTATCTAATTTTCATTTTATTGTTATTTTGTGTTTTATTAGGTACATGATCATGAGGAGTCACGAAAAAAATCAAAAAAAATTAAAAACAGAGTCAAAAACAGAAGAAAAAATTTTTCACCCTGGAGGACGCACGGGCTGGCGTTCAATGCCAGTAAGGTGCATCTGGCCGGCGTTCAACGCCAGAACAGAGCACCATTCTGGCGCTGAACGCCAGAAACAAGCAACATCTTAGCGCTGAATGCCAGGAATGTGCCCAGAGAGGACAAACTGGCGCTGAACGCTAGTAACAAGCATGAAACTGGCGTTCAACGCCAGAAACATGCATTACATGGGCGTTGAACGCCCAAAACGTGCACCAATGGGCGTTTGAACGCCAGAATGATGCATGAAGGCATTTTACATGCCTATATGGTGAAGGAATGGTATTTCTTTTCACCTCAGGATCTGTGGACCTCACAGGATCCCCACCTACCTCGCCCTCTCTCTTTCCATTCATGGTCATCCCTTCTATTTTTCATTCACCACCTACATCTATCCACTCTTCCCCATACACCCACCTACTTTTACAATTCAACTTCTCTTTCCCACCCAATCCCACCCATATAGCCGAATTCATCTCCCCTCACTCATCTCCATTTTCTTCTTCTTCTTCTTCCTCTCTTCTTTTCTTTCTTGCTCGAGGGCGAGCAATATTTTAAGTTTGGTGTGGTAAAAGCATAGCTTTTTTTTTTTTTGCTTTTCCATTACCATTAATGGCACCTAAGGCCAGAGAAACCTCAAAGGGAAGACAAAAAGCTTCCACCTCTGAGTCTTGGGAGATGGAAAAAAATATAAGCCGTCATAGCTCAGTGGTAGAACATATGGCTGCAAATCAAGAGATCCCTGAGATACCTCAGGGAATAAGTTATCACTCCACACAAATATTGGAAGCAACTAAGGGTAGAAACACCAAAATTACTAGGAATCATTCAACAGAAGCAAGGAAGAGACATAGAGGAGCTCAAAAAGCACCATTGGACCTTCAAGAAGGCGCCACCCTCACTCAGGTGGATTCATTCCTTG
>NC_029780.3:33019463-33021941 GCF_000817695.3 Arachis duranensis
CCTTTTTATAATCTATTCTCTTATTTCTATTTTCGAAAACCCATAAACCATTTTAATCTGCCTGACTGAGATTTACAAGGTGACCATAGCTTGCTTCATACCAACAATCTCTGTGGGATCGACCCTTACTCACGTAAGGTTTATTACTTGGATGACCCAGTACACTTGCTGGTTAGTTGAACGGAGTTGTGATAACAACTGGTGCCATAATAATAATTTCATACAACTTAAAGAACAGTGATCACAATTTCGTCCACCAATTACTGCTTTGGAATTGTCCTCCAAAAGAATCTTATGCATGCATACTGTAGGGCTGATGCCTTTCAGGTCATCAATGGTCCATCCTAAGGCATCCTTGTGAGTTCTGAGAACATCAAGAAGCTCTCCTTCTTCTTTCTTTGTCAAGGATGAATTAATGATCACCGGGAGGCTCTCTGAGGTGCCAAGAAATGCATATTTGAGATGAGAAGGTAATGGCTTCAGTTCTTGCTTTTGCACCTCTTCTTTCTTGCTTGGTTCCACCTCTTTGTCTAGGGAAGCCTCAGCCACATGTTCCTCTATTGTTTCTTGATTGTCTTTTTCTTGCTCATGCTGATCAATATCTAATATTTCTTCCACCAGGCTCTCTATCATATCCACCCTCAAATGATCTTCCTGTTCTGGAGGGTGTTGCATTGTTTTGAAAACATTTATGATCATTTGCTCATTGTGTACTCTAAAAATCATTTCTCCTTTTTCCACATCTATAATGGCTCTTGCAGTTGCTGGAAATGGTCTGCCCAAGATGATTTAATTGTTGCCTTCCTCGTCAGTATCTAGGATTACAAAGTCAGCAGGGAAGATAAACTCTCCAACCTTTACTAGCAAATTTTCCACAATTCCATTTGGTATCTTGATTGATCTGTCTGCCATGACTAGTGACATCCTGGTGGGTTTGAGTTCTTCTATGGCAAACTTCTTCATCATGGACAAGGGCATCAAGTTGATACTAGCTCCAAGATCACAGAGAGCTTTGTCCAAGGATAGTTTGCCTATAGTGCATGACACTACAAAGCTCCCTGGATCTTTAAGTTTTGGTGGGATTCCTGGGTCTTCAAGCTTGGGAGGGAGTCCCTTTTTAATGAGTGCACTGCATTCTTCACTGAGCATTACAGTCTCCTTTTCATTCCACTGTCTTTTCTTGTTAATGAGCTCCTTTAAGAACTTGGCATATAAAGGCATTTGCTCTAATGCTTCAGCTAAAGGTATGTTGATTTCCAACTTCTTGAAAGTCTCAAGAAATTTGTGGAAATGCTGATCCTTTGTCTCTTTGTGAAATCTCTGTGGATATGGCAGTGGTGGTGTTGAGCTCTTCTCCACTTGATGCTGTTTCGGAATTGCTTTTTCTAAGATTTGCTTTCCTTTCTTCAAATTCTGTGGGTTGTTGTCTTCCTCTGTGAGTTTTTCTGGAGCATTCTTGCTTATCATGTCTTTGTTGATGTTTTCATCATTCTTTGTTGGCTCATTGTCATTATGCTTGGTTGCTCCTTGGTTGCCATCCACTAACACTTTTCCACTTCTTAGTTGCACGACCTTGCATTCTTCCTTTGGGTTGGGAATGGTGTCACTAGGTAGTGAACTTGATGGTTTTTCAACAGAAATCTGTTTGGAGATTTGCCCAATTTACCTTTCCAAGTTCTTCATTGAAGCTTCTTGGTTCTTTGTTGTCAATTCTTGGTTCTTCATCATTTTCTCCATGAGCAGTTCTAGATTGGTAATCCTCTGGGATTCTTGTGAATTTGGTTGTTTTTGGGGTGTTGATGGATGATGATAGGTGTTCTGATTTGTTGGGTGGTTGTTAGGTGGATAATGGTTAGAGTTGGGGTAGTTATTTTGTGGTTTTCTATATGTATTTTGGTTAGTGTTTGGCTGGGGGTTATGGCTTGTGTTTTTCCAATTGTTCTGGCCTGTGTTTCTTTGCCATGGTTGTTGGTTTTGATTATGGTTGTCCCCCCATCTGAGGTTGGGATGGTTCTTCCAAGATGGATTGTAAGTATCACCATAGACTTCATTTGTTCCAGAATTTTGGTTGTGCATGTACTGGACTTGCTCTTGCTGTTGTTCCTCTTGAGTTTCTTCACCTTGCACCCAAGTAGTTGGTGGTTGGCTTGTGGCACTCACTGATGCAACTTGCAAGCCATCAATTCTTTTGGCCATTTGTTCAAACTGTTGTTGAATCTGCTGCTGCATTATCTTGTTCTGAGCCAGAATGGAATCCACTCCTTCCAACTCCATTACTCCTCTTCTCTGTGATGGTTGGCGTTGTCTTTGATGAGCAAAGAAATATTGGTTGTTGGCCACCATATCAATGAGGTTTTGAGCTTCCTCTGTGGTTTTCATGAGTTGTAATGAACCTCCGGCAGAGTGATCAAGAGCTTCTTGGGCTTTAAGAGTGAGTCCCTCATAGAAGTTTTGCAACTTGTCCCACTCAGTGAACAT
>NC_029780.3:33022658-33049266 GCF_000817695.3 Arachis duranensis
CTGAATCTTAAAGAACAAGAAAGTAAATGACTGAAACTTAAAATGCAATAAATGTAAATTGCAGTAACTTAAATGGCAAGAAATATAAATTGCTTGAATGTAAAAGGGATTTGAGGACTGTGATTGCAGAATCTAAACAAAGAGAAAGTAAATTGCAACAATTAATAAAGGAGAAGATGAATTGGAATAAACTGAAATTCAACAGAAAATGAAATTAAAGTGCAGCAGGGTTCACAGAAGAACCAAAAGTAAATTGGGGTCTCAGGTCTCAAGAGACTAGGTAGCAGAGCCTAGATCTCTATTTGCCTTCCCAGATCCAAGTTCACAAAGCAATTGACAAGGAATTGAAGAAGAAGCAGTAAAGAACAGAATTAAAATTCAATTGTGCATAAAAGGATTTAGAGAGATTTTAGATGGGAATTGAGACAGAATTTCCTCAATTTCACACACCCAAAACTCAGAAAAATAAAAGTGGAATTGCCCGAGCAAACACGAGGAAGGAGATCAATCAATTCTCCCTTAATCCTCAGAACTCTCGGTCAAGTCTCTCAAGAACAATTGCAAGAAATTTAAAACTCAAGGAAAGTGCAAAATTCAAAAGTCCAGCTAAGGTAAGTGGTTAAAGGTCCTAATTACATCAAACTAGCTCCTATTTATACACTTTCTATTCTTGGATTTTGGGATTTGGATGGGCTTTTGATTTGGTGAAGAAATGAATTTAATTGGAATTTTAATTGAATTTTTCGGCCCAAAATGGTAGCTCCCAGGAGGCTGCCCTGCCCTTGTGGAGGGCAGGGCAGGATTTGGTGCATGTTGGTGCGGCTTTGGTGCAGCCTGGTGCATGTTGGTGCGCAAAACGCTGCCTTGCCCGCGCCTAGGGCAGGGCAGGAAAAATTGGTGCTGCCAGGAACGAATGTGGTGCGCGCTGGTGCTGCCAGGAACGTGCCTTGGTGCGCATAATGCTGCCCTGCCCTCGCGGAGGGCAGGGCAGGAAAATTTGGTGCTGCCAGGATCGTGTTTGGTGCGCGCTGGTGCTGCCAGGAACGTGCCACGGTGTGCCAGACTTGAGCTGCCAGATCCATGCACCAACAAAATGCTGCCCTGCCCTCGCGGAGGGCAGGGCAGTGTTTCCAAAATGCAGTCCCGTGTTCGAACCTGGGCGGACGCACACGCTATGCACATGCTCAATCATTTTCATTGGTTTCTTGGCACGGTAATGCCCCTTAGTTCCTTGCTTCCTCATGGTCCCGTGTTCAACTCTTGTGGCAAGCATTTGGAGACAATTTCCTTTGAATTTCTCTCTTGGTGAGCCCGATACTGCCCTTGTGGAGGGCAGGGCAAGGTTTTGTTCCTCTTGATTCCAAGGCACAGATTTGTGCTCTGCCCTTGTAGTTGGCAGGGCAGAGTTGCCTTTCATGCTTGGTTCTCTTATGTTGCCCTCCTAGAGGGCAGTGTGCCCTTGTGGAGGGCAATGTTTGCCTCTCCTCATGTTGTGTGCCACACTTCTTCTCTCTTTGACCACACTTTCTTTTCCTTGGGCCACACTTCCTTAGGCTACGCTTTTTCCTTTTTTCCTTTTCTTCACCTACAATAAACCAAAACAACCACTCAAAGTATCACTAAATTCAAGAGGCTTATAAATCAATTAAAATTCAATTAAAATTAGCTTAAACCTCATGGATTAACATTAATTTCATGGTGGTTGCTTGATTTAAAGAAGTTGTGCATTTTCACTCCAAATCACTTACTTAAGAAGCAAGAAAGTGCATAAAGACTAACAAAACAAGTGAAATTAGCTTGAAAAATGGGTATATGATGACTTGTCATCAAGGCCAAAGTTCCACATGACGCGGTCGCGTGAGCGACACAGTCGCGTGGGGTCAAATTATGCTAAAGGCGCGCCTCCAGCCACGCTCTCGCGTGACTCTCTGTTCAATTCTTTTCTTCCCAACGCACTAGTGACGCAGACATGTCAGTGACGCTGCCGCGTCGTGTGTGTGTTTTCCCTTTCTTTTTTATTTATTTTATTATGCAATTATGCAGTATGCAATATGCAGTGTTAATGTAGATGCTATGAAAACTTCCAAGTTCAATGAAAATAAGATAAAATAAAAAAAATAAACAACACGAAATAAAATTGAAAAAGAACGATCATACCATGGTGGGTTGTCTCCCACCTAGCACTTTTAGTTAATGTCCTTAAGTTGGACCTTTGGTGAGCTCCCTGTTATGGTGGTTTATGCTTGTACTGATCCCGAAATCCCCACTAATGTTTGTACTTCCAGTAGCCTCCGGGGTCCCAAACTAAGCATGTAAAGCCCTTAAGAAGCTTCAAACAGATTCTTAGGCTCCCGGGGTGACAAATGTCAGAACAGATTCTAAGATCCTAAACCTTACTTTTACACCCGTTTTTGTCTTGATCTGCATTTTTCCAGCCGGGTGAAAGGTGATCTGAATTCTCACTGCAGCGACCAAACAGCTTCCTAGACCCATTCAGTTGAGCTTTACACCAACCTTTGCGTTTAAACTTAAAGCTTCCAACCATAATGAACCTTGCAGAACAATTCTTACCACTGGCCATCTTCCACTTACTCTTAATGTCACAAAGAGCTCTAAGTTGACCATCCGTCTCCAGTAGCCCATATTCAAGTGGAATTAGAAAGATAAGGGATATGAATTTTACCCACTTGAATGTTGTGAAGGATGATGGCAACTTAGGGGGTGGTATTTTTAATGAAATTAGAAGCTCCATTCCCTTGTGCTCTTCTCTGATAATTACCACCTCTTTGCAAGCTTCTTCAATTTCAACCTCTTCCTCTTGGTAGCTTTCTTCCAATTCAATCTCCTCTTCATTTCTTTCCAAGGGCATGGGAGGTTGTGCTTCTTCTTCTTGAATCTCCATCTCTTGATCAACCTCTTCCAAGTTTTCAACTGTGATATGCCTTGGAGGTTGTACACCCTCCTCAGTATCAATTTCAAATGTCTTGGAAGGGGGTTTTATGACTGGACTTTCCCATGGAGGTTCTGCATCTCCTAAATCTTCAACCACTTCTTCTTTTTCAATAATTCCAGCTTCCTCCACTTGTTCCAGTACAAAGTCATGCTCCGTACCATTCACTGGAGTTTCTAGTATCTCCTTCATGCTACGTTCTTCATTAGATTGTCCACATGAAGCCATGGGGGTTCCTTGAGTGTCCGAACGTCGGGAAGCTAATTGAATTATCGCTTGCTCCAATTGACGAATGGTTGCTTGAAATCGATCCACTGTTTCCTTGAAATGATCCTTTGTCTTTTGATGCGCTCAACTTTCATAAATAGGATCATAGTGCTCTTGGATTGATGGATATGGAGATGGTGAATATTAAAGTGGTGGTTCTTGGGAGTAATTGGGTTGGAATTGGGGTGGTTCTATATATGGTTCATATGGCTCATAAGGTGGTTGTATGGTGGAAAAATTGTATTGAGGAGGAGGGGGTTCATAGGCATATGGTGGGTCTTGTTGGTAGTCAAAAGAGTGCTCACCATAGCCATTGCCTTGATATTCATCACAGAATGGTTGTTGATAGTCCATTGGAGGTGGTTGTTGCCATGAGGGTTGATCAAATCCTTGTGGCTCCTCCCATCTTTGATTGTTCCAACCTTGATGCCTGTTCTCATTATAATTTCTTCTTCCTGCAACATAATTGTAACCAGACTCATAGCCAAAGGGGTGAGAGTTCATAGTAGTAAGAGAAAATAAAAACAAAAACTAACAAAAAGAAAATATTTTGAAAAAGAGATGATTTTTAAAAAAAATGAATTTTGAAAAATAAGATAAGATAAGATAAAAATTTTAAAATAAAAATCTAAATTTTTTTCAAATATTTACAATAACCAATAATAAGGCACACGTTTGCAATTCCCTGGCAACGGCGCCATTTTGACGTTAGAATTTTTGCTAGTAAAGAATTTTATAAAAATAGTCGCGTTGTAGATATAGATTCTAAACCAACAGAAATCCCTTCATGCAAACGTTTTGGTTGTCACAAGTAACAAACCCCTTTAAAATTGATAACCGAGTATTTAAACCTTGAGTCATCTTCTCAAGGAATTGCAGGGAGGTATGTTCTTATTATTGGTTATGAGATTATAAATCGGGGTTTTGAAAGTAAGGAAGAAGTATGTTAAATGACAAGTAAAATAAATAAATAACTGTAAAATAAACTCTTGGCAAGGTATGAGAAATTGTCCCACTTTGTTAACCTCTAACTATGAAGGTAAGTTAAGTGGATGAATTAATTTGAATCCTCAAGTCCCAGTCTTTCCTTGGGAAAAGTTGGAGTTATTGTATCTCGAATTAATTCTTGAAGAATTCCAATTTTCAATCAACAATGAGTTTGATAACTCAAGAGTCACCAATTATTTAACCAAAGCCAAAAGGGAAAATATCTAAATTAAATTAAAAGTATTCATGTAAATAAAGCAATCAAACTACGTCTAAATATAAATTCAAGTCATAACATGGAAAGGTTCATAAGCCAATTGGGCAACATAAATCAAATACAAATAAAAGTATTAGAGTAAATAAAAGTAGAAAATAAATATTGAAGGAATATAGAACCTAGAATGAAGATGAATTGAACTAAACTAATAGAAATCCTAAAATCCTAAATCCTAAGAGAGAGGAGAGAACCTCTCTCTCTAAAAACTACATCTAATCCTAAAATTATGAATTATGAAAAGCATGATAATGAATGGATGCATTCCCCCACTTTATAGCCTCTAATCTGTGTTTTCTGGATCGAAATCTGGGTCAAAAATAGCCCAGAAATCGCCCCCTGCGTATTCTGGTATGTTCAGGTCGTGGGCAAGTGACACAGAGGCATCTAATGGTAATAAGAGAGGATTAATAATAAGCAAATATAAGATCAAAGAAGCATGTTTTCAATCATAGCACAAAATCAGGAAGGAAAATGTAAAACATGCGAATTGTATGAATAAGTGAGTAAAGAGTTGATAAAAACCACTCAATTGAGCATAAGATAAACCATAAAATAGTGGTTTATCAGTGGGTGACGCGTACGCGTGGGCGACGCGTACGCGTGACCAGGATTTTGTCAAGCGACGCTGATGAGCAGATATTTTATACGCTTTTTGGTAGTGTTTTCATATAGTTTTTAGCATGTTTTATTCACTTTTTATTATATTTTTATTATTTTTTATTCAAAAATCACATTTTTGGACTTTACTATGAGTTTGTGTGTTTTTCTGTAATTTCAGATATTTTCTGGCTGACATTGAGGGACCTGAGCAAATATCTGATTCAGAGGCTCAAAAAGGATTGCAGATGCTGTTGGATTCTGACCTCCCTGCACTCAAATGCGTTTTCCTGGAGCTACGAAAACCCAATTGACGCGTTCTCAATTGGGCTGGAAAGCTAACATCTTGGGCTTTCCAGCAATGTATAATAGTTTATACTTTGCTCGATATTTGATGGCCCAAACTGGCATTATACGCCAGCAAGAAACCTTTTTCTGGCGTAAAACGCCAGAATTGGCATACTTCTTGGCGTTAAACACCCATTTTGGCACCCAGGGTGGCGTTTAACTCCAATTTGAGGCACATGCACGTGGAAGCTTGAAAGCTCAGCCCAAACACTCACCAAGTGGGTTCCGGAAGTGGATTTCTGCGCTATCTATACCTAGTTACTCATTTTCTGTAAACCTAAGTTACTAGTCTAGTATAAGAACTACTTTTAGAGATTCACTTTTGTAACTTATGACATTTTACATCTCATATTGTATCCTCTACGGCATGAGTCTCTAAACCCCATAGGTGGGGGTGAGGAGCTCTGCTGTGTTTCAATGAATTAATGCAATTACTATTATTTTCTATTCAATCACACTTGCTTCTGTTCTAAGATACTCACTCGTACTTCAATATGAAGTATGTGATGATCCGTGACACTCATCATCATTCTCAAATTTATGAACGCGTGCTTGAAAACCACTTCCGTTCTATCCGAGCTCAACGTAGTCATTAGGCGACAGCTTGAGTACGTATCTCTTGGGTTTCTAATCCACGAGCTTGACTTGCATCTCCTGACAACAGAGCATTCAAATTTGTGAGATTAGAACCTTCATGGTAGAGGTTAGAACAAACGAGCTTCAAACTCACCAACGTTTGGCATAGTGACAGTGTGCAAAAGGACAAAGATGTCCTATTCCGACACAAGTGAGAACTGACAGATAATTAGCCATGCGGAAGCTGTACTCAGAGCATTTTTCATTCGAGACGAGAGATCTGACAGATGATTAGCCGTACAGAAGCCGTATCTGGACCATTTTCACGGAGAGGAAGGATGGTAGCCATTGCAACGGTGATCCACCAAATTACGGCCTGCCATAGAAGGAGCTATGCGTGTTTGGAGAAGAAGACAGTAGAAAAGTAGAGATTCAGAAGACAGAGCATCTCTGAAACCTCAACCTGTTCTCCATTACTGAATAACAAGTATCACTCATTTCACGCTCTTTTACTTTTTATAAACGAAATCATTTTCATCACTAATCTCCTGACTAAGAGTTACAGGATAACCATAGCTTGCTTCAAGCCGGCAATCTCCGCGGGATCAACCCTTACTCGCGTAAGAAATTATTACTTGGACGACGCAGTGCACTTGCTGGTCAGTTGTACCGGAATTGTGAAAAGTGTGATCACAATTCCGTGCACCAAGTTTTTAGCACCGTTGCTGGGGATTGTTCGAGTTTGTACAACTGACGGTTCATCTTGTTACTTAGATTAGGAAAAAGTTATCTTTTTGGTTTAGAGTCACTAAATTTGAGTCTTTTATTTTCTTTTCAAAAATCTTTCAAAAATCTTATTTTTCTTTATTAATCTTTAATTTTTCTTTGAGTTTTTTTTATTATTGTTTTCGTTAAAATTTTAAAATCCTTGTTTACTTTTTCTAGATTTTCTAAAAAATTTTTAATAAATAGATAAAAACCAATAAACTAATAATGGAGTCTTCTGTTTGAGTTTAGTTTCATGTTTTATGTTTGGTGTCAATTGCATGTTATTTTCCTTCAATTTTTCGAATTGTATGCTCTTTTTATTCTTCATATTTTCGAGTTTTATGTTCCTTGTTCTTTCTTGATCTTCAAGTTGTTCTTGTTTATTTTTCTTGTTTGATCTTTAGTTTTTATTGTTTTATGTCTTTCCTTATTTTTCTTGTGCATTTTCGAATTATTAGTGTCCAAAGTATAAAAATTTTTAAGTTTAGTGTCCTTTGTGTTTTTTATTTTCTTAAAGATTTCCAAAAATTAGTTCTTGGTGTTCATCTTGACATTCAACGTGTTCTTGGTGTTCATCTTGACATTCAAGGTGTTCTTGGTTGTTTCCTTTGTTTTGATCCAAAATTGTTAAGTCTTGTGTCTTTTTATTGTTTTTCTATTTCCTTTATTTACTCATCATTTTCGAATTTCTTGGGTTGACTTAGTCAAAATTTTTAAAATTTGGTAGTTTCTTGTTAGTCAAGTCAAAATTTCAATTTAAAAAAAATTATCTTTTTAAATATTTTTCAAAACAAATTCTTTTTCAATTTTCTTTTTATATTTTTTGAAAATCTTTTATAAATTTTTTCAAAATCCTTTTTCTTTTTTTTATATAATTTTCGAATTACTTGTCCTATTTTATTAGTTTGATTGAAAAATTTTAAGTTTGGTATTTTCTTGTTAAGAAAGTTTCAATCTTTAAAATTTTAAAATCATATCTTTTTCAAAACATCCTAACCACTTTCTGTCTCCTCATTTTTCGAAAATCCTCATCCACAATATTTCAAATCTTTTTAATTAATTAATTATTTTAGTTTTCAATTTTCTTTTATTTATTTTTCTTCTAATTTTTGAACTTATATTCAATTTTTCATTTATTTTATTTTATTTTTATTTTCTTTTAATTTCGGTTTTCAAAATAAACAAAAAAAGAGAAATTTTTTTTATTTACAATCCACATTATCTCCCTTTCTCCATTATGGACCTAAGTGGAAATGAATAGTCCAGAAGGACTATGGGGTCATATGCTAACCCCACTACTGCTTCATATGGGAGTAGTATTTGTATACCCCCATCAGAGCCAGCAATTTTGAGTTAAATCCTCAGCCCATTATCATGGTGCAGAAAAATTGTCAGTATTCCGGTCTTCCATAGGAAGAACCTATTGAGTTTCTGGCATAGTTCTTACAAATTGCTAACACAGTACGTGATAAAGAAGTAGATCAGGATGTCTACAAATTATTGCTGTTTCCATTTGCTGTAAAAGACCAAGCTAAGAGGTGGTTAAACAACTAACCCAAAGCCAACATAAGAACATGGAAATAGTTGTCAGACAAATTCCTGAATCAATATTTTCCTCCAAAAAGGATGACACAGCTAAGGCTGGACATCCAAGGCTTTAAACAAGAGGATAATGAATCTCTTTATAATGCCTGGGAGAGGTACAGAGAGATGCTAAGGAAATGTCCTCTGAAATGTTTTCAGAATGGGTGCAGTTAAACATCTTCTACTACGGGCTTACAGAAAAGGCCCAGATATCTCTAGACCACTCAGCTGGTGGATCTATACACATGAGAAAGACAATTGAAGAAGCTCAAGAGCTCATTGATACAGTTGCTAGAAATCAGCATCTGTACTTAAGTAGTGAGTCCTCCATGGAAGAAGAGGCTAAAGCAGTATCCACTGAACTTAGTCCTCCAAAACAAGTTGCTGAACTCAATCAGTAATTACTTTTTATAACAAAATAGTTAACAGAATTTAAAGAGATGCTACAAGACACTAAAAATGCTAACAAGAATATGAAAGCACAATTGGATCAGATAAGACAACATTTATCTAAACAGATAACAGAAGAATGCCAAGCTGTTCATTTAAGGAGTGGGAAGACATTGAATGTCTCAACTCAAAGCAGCAGAAAGCCAAGAAAGGAACAACTGACAGAAGATGACCAAACCACTGCCGAAAATCCCTCTGAGGACAGTAAGAGCCCAGAGAGGAATAATTCTAGCGTTTAGACGCCAGAAAAGGGTGAGAAGTTGGTGTTGAACGTCTAGTGGATGGCCAATTCTGGCATCCAAATGCCAGAAAAGGGTGACAATCTGGCGTTAAACGCTCATACATTACCCAATTCTGGCATTCAAACGCCAATGAGGGATCAGACACCTGCAAGTGCTGATAACAACCCCCTTAAGCAGGCTTCTCCAACTACTTCTATAGGAAATAAACCTGCAGCAACTAAGGTTGAAGAATATAAAGCCAAGATGCCTTATCCTCAGAAACACCGTTAAGCAGAATAGGATAAATAATTTGCCCACTTTGCAGACTATCTCAGGACTCTTGAAATAAAGATTCTGTTTGCAGAGGCACTTGAGCAAATACCCTCTTATACTAAGTTCATGAAAGAGATCTTAAGTCATAAGAAGGATTCGAGAGAAATTGAAAAAGTTTTCCTCACTGAAGAATGCAGTGTGATGTGTGGAAAACGATCCAACACAAAACTCACCGGCAAGTGTATCGGGTCGCATCAAGTAATAATAACTCACATGAGTGAGGTCGATCCCACAGGGATTGAAGGATTGAGCAATTTTAGTTTAGTGGGTGATTTAGTCAAGCGATTCAAGTTTTGGTTGAGTGATTTGTGTTTAACAGGAAGTAGATGACAGTAAATGTAAAGGGGGAAAGGAAAAGTGCAGTAAATTAAAGAACAGGAAAATAAATTTGCAGAATCTTAAAGAACAAGAAAGTAAATGACTGAAACTTAAAGTGCAAGAAACATAAACTGCAGTAACTTAAATGGCAAGAAAGATAAATTGCTAGAATGTAAAAGGGAATTGAGGAATGGGATTGCAGGATCTAAACAAAGAAGTAAATTGCAGCAATTGATTTAGCAGAAATTGAATCAGAAGCAAACAGCATTCAAACAGAAAGAAAATAAGATGCAGCAAGGGTTCACAGAAGAACCAAAAGTAAATTGTGATCTCAGGACTCAAGGGCTCAGGTAGCAGAGCCTAAAACCCAATTTCCTTCCCAGATCTGAGTATTCAAAGCAATTGACAGAAAATTGAAGAGAAAGCAGTAGAAGAACAGAAATTAGATTCAATTATGCAGAAAACAAATTGAAAAGAGTTTGAATGGGAATTGAGACAGAATTTCCTCAATTTCACACACCCAAATCTCAAAAAAACAGAAGAGTAGAATTGCCCAAGTAAGAATGAGGAAGGAGATCAGTCAATTCTCCCTTGATCCTCTTAGTACTCGGACAAGTCTCTCCAGAAAGCTCAAAGAAAGTGCAAATTCAAAGGCTAAGCCAAAAGTAAGTCAAAAGGAAAAAATTCAAAAGAAAGATCAAAAGGTTCAAAAAAAGATCCTAATTACATCAAACTAGCTTCTATTTATACACTTTCTATTCTTGGATTTTGGGATTTGGATGGGCTTTTGATTTGGTGAAGAAATGAATTGAAATGGGGTTTTAGTTTGAATTTTCGGCCCATGAAAATTCACTCCCAGGAGGCTGCGCTGCCCTTGTGGAGGGCAGGGCAGAAAATTGATGCATGGTGCAAGAGCTTGGTGCGGCGTGGTGCGAGTCTGTGCGAGTTTGGTGCGCCCTTGGTGCGCCAGATGCTGCCCTGCCCGCGCCAAGGGCAGGGCAGAAAAGTTGGTGCTGCCAGGGTTGAGGAGTGCGCGCGTTGGTGCTGCCAGGGTTGAAGATTGGTGCGCCAGAATTGATTTTGGTGCGCCAGATGCTGCCCTGCCCGCGCCAAGGGCAGGGCAGGAAAGGTTGGTGCTGCCAGATGCGCCACGGTGCGCCAGAATGCGTGCGTGGTGCTGCCAGGGTAGGATTTGGTGCGCCAGAATTTTGTGTGTGGTGCGCCAGTCCAAATGCTGCCCTGCCCGCGCCAAGGGCAGGGCAGAGTTGCCACTTCCACGCCCCGTGTTCGAAACACGGCTGGGGCACACGCTACAATATTTTTCTTGGCTTCTTGGCACGGCACTCAACCTCTTCCTTGGTTGGTTCCTCTATGTTGCCCTCCTAGAGGGCAGTCTGCCCTTGTGGAGGGCAATGTTGCTTCTCCCTTTGCATGCGGCACGCTTCTTCTTGATTCGGCCACGCTTTCCTTTCCTTAGGTCACACTTCTTAGGCCACGCTTTTCCTTTTCTTTTCTTTTCTTCACCTATAATAAACCAAAACAACACTCCAAGTATCACTCAATTCAAGAGGCTTATAAATCAACTAAAATTCAATTAAAATTAGCTTAAACCTCAATGATTAACATTAAATTCATGGTGGTTGTTTGATTTAGAAAAGTTATGCATTTTCACTCCAAATCACTTACTTAGGATGCAAGAAAGTGCATAAATGCTAACAAAACAAGTGAAATTAGCTTGAAAAATGGGTATATGATGACTTGTCATCACAGTGCAGTCATTCTGAAAAAGCTTACCAGAGAAGCTTAAAGATCTCGGAAGCTTTATGATACCATGCACATTAGACGATGCTTGTACCAAGACAGCTCTATGTGGTATGGGGGCAAGTATCAACCTGATACCCGCATCCACTATCAAAAAGCTTGGTTTGGATGATGAAGTTAAACCAACCCAGATATGCCTCCAACTTGCGGATGGCTCCATTAAAATTTTATCAAGCGTAATTGAGAACATGATTGTCAAGGTTGGGCCATTTGCCTTTTCCACTGACTTTGTGGTGCTGGAAATGGAGTAGCACAATAGTGCAACTCTCATTCTAGGAAGACCTTTCCTGGTGACTGGATGAACCCTCATTGATGTCCAAAAAGGGGAGGTGACCCTAAGAGTCAATGAGGATGAGTTTAAGTTGAATGCTGTCAAAGCTATGTGATGAGCGGATAATTTATACGCTTTTTGGCATTATTTTTAGGTAGTTTTTAGTAGGATCTAGCTACTTTTTAGTATATTTTTATTATTTTTAAGCAACATTCACATTTCTGGACTTTACTATGAGTTTGTGTGTTTTTCTGTGATTTCAGGTATTTTCTGGCTAAAATTGAAAGACCTGAGCAAAAATCTGATTGAGAGGGTGAAAAAGGATTGCTGATGCTGTTGGATTCTGACCTCCCTGCACTCGAAATGGATTGTTTGGAGCTACAGAAATCCAAATGGCGCGATCTATATTGCGTTGGAAAGTAGACATCCTTGGATTTCCAGCAATATATAATAGTCTATAATTTTATCGAGTTTTGACGACGCAAACTGGCGTTCAACACCAACTTTCTGCCCTGTTCTGGCGTTAAACGCTAGAAACAGGATAGAAGCTGCAGTTAAACGCCCAAACTGGCATAAAAACTAGCATTTAACTCCAAGAAAAGTCTCTACACATGAAAGCTTCAATGCTCAACCCAAGCACACACCAAGTGGGCTCGGAAGTGGATTTCTGCATCATTTACTTATTTCTGTAACCCTAGTAACTAGTTTAGTATAAATAGGACTTTTTACTATTGTACTCATATCCTTGGATTATCTTTGGATTATCCTTAGATCATCTTTGGAACATTTTTCCTTAGACTTGGAGGCTGGCCATTCGGCCATGCCTAGACCTTGTTCTTATGTATTTTCAACGGTGGAGTTTCTACACACCATAGATTAAGGTGTGGAGCTCTGCTGTTCCTCGAGTATTAATGCAAAGTACTATTGTTCTTCAATTTAAGCTTATTCTTATTCTAAGATATTCATTTGCACACAAGAACATGATGAATGTGATGATCAAGTGACAGTCATCACCATTCTCACTTATGAACGCGTGCTTGACAAAAACTTCAGTTCTACATGAAAACAAGCTTGAATGCATATTTCTTGGCTCTCTAATCAATGATTCACATCGACTCCCCTCTGACAATGGGGCATCCAAATCTGAGATTAAAATCTTTGTGGTATAGGCTAGAATCAATTGGCAGCGTTCTTGAGATCCGGAAAGTCTAAACCTTCTCTGTGGTATTCTGAGTAGGATCTGGGAAGGAATGACTGTGACGAGCTTCAAACTCGTGACTGTGGGGCGTAGTGACAGACGCAAAAGGATCATTGGATCCTATTCCGAAACGATCGAGAATCAACAGCTGATTAGCCATACGGTAGCTGTGCCTGGTATTTTTCATTCGAGACGAGAAATCTGATAGTTGATTAGCCGTACAGAAACCGTAGAGGACCATTTTCACTGAGAGGACAGGAGGTATCCATTGACAACGGTGATCCCCAACATACAGCTTGTCATAGAAAGGAATATGAATGATTGAATGAAGATAGTAGGAAAGCAGAGATTCAGAAGGAATAACGCATCTCCATACGCTTATCTGAAATTTCCACCAATGAATTACATAAGTATTTCTATCTTTATTTTGTGTTTATTTATCCTTTAAAGATGTTCAGCCTGATCTGGAGGAACCAGAGGAAATAGAAAAGCCTCCAAAAACTCCTCAGGAAGAGGAAAAACCTCCTAAACTCGAGCTCAAACCACTACCACCATCCCTGAAATATGTATTTCTGGGAGAAGATGACACTTTTCCTGTGATCATAAGCTCTGGTTTAGAGCCATAGGAAGAGAAAGCACTAATTCAGGTGCTGAGGGCACCTAAGATAGCTCTTGGGTGGTCCATAAGTAATCTCAAGGGCATTAGCCCAGCCAGATACATGCACAAGATCCTATTGGAGGATGATGCTAAGCCAGTGGTTCAACTACAGAGGCGGGTGAATCCAGCCATGAAGGAGGTGGTGCAGAAAGAGGTCACTATGTTATTGGTGGCTCGGATTATTTATCCTATTTCTGATAGCACCTAGGTGAGCCATGTCCAAGTTGTCCCTCAGAAGGGAGGTATGACAGTGGTTCATAATGAAAGGAATGAACTGGTTTCCACAAGAACAGTTACAGGGTGGCGTATGTGTATTGTCTACAGAAGGCTCAATACAGCCACCAGAAAGGATCATTTTTCTTTACCATTCATATACCAGATAATAGAGAGACTAGCAGGTCATGAATACTACTGCTTTTTGGATGGCTATCAGGTTACAACCAAATTGTAGTAGATCCTCAAGACCAAGAGAAAACAGCATTCACATGTCCATCTGGAGTATTTGCCTACAGAAGGATGCCATTTGGTTTGTGCAATGCTCTCTATCTTCTCTGATATGGTAGAGAAATTTCTGGAAGTCTTCATGGATGACTTCTCAGTATTTGGAGACTTATTCAGCTCCTGTCTTTGGCGCACCAAGTTTTTGGTGCCGTTGCCGGGGATTGTTCGAGTTTGGACAACTGACGGTTCATCTTGTTGCTCAAATTAGGTAATTTTCTTCTTGTTCAACCTTTATTTTATTTTCAAAAAGTTTTCAAAAATATTTCAAAAATTTTTTTTATTTCTCTTCTTTTTCGTTTTTTTCAAAAAAAATTTCGAAAAATTACAAAAAATTAATAAAATGATAAAAACAAAAAAATATTTTGTGTTTCTTGTTTGAGTCTAAAGTCAAATTTTAAGTTTGGTGTCAATTGCATATTTTTAATTTTCCTTAAAAATTTTTTTTGAAAACTCATGCATGGAGTTCTTCATGATCTTCAAGTTGTTCTTGATGATTGTCTTCGTTTGATCTTGTGATTTTCTTGTTTTGTGCCTTTTCTTGTTTTTCATATGCATTTTCAATTTGTTAGTGTCTAAACATTAAAAATTTCTAAGTTTGGTGTCTTGCATGTGTTTCTTCTCTTAAAAATTTTCAAAAAATAAGTCTTGATGTTCATCTTGATCTTCAAAGTGTTCTTGGTGTTCATCTTGACATTCAAAGTGTTCTTGCATGCATTAATTTTTTTGATTCATAATTTTTATGTTTTGTTTCAAATTGGTGTTTTTTTCTCTCTCTCTCTATTAAAAATCCAAAAATAAAAAATATATCTTTCCTTGTTTTACTCATAAATTACAATTTCAAAATTCTATCTTTTCAAATCTTTTTTAAAATAAAATCTTTTCCATTTTCCTTTTTGTATTTTCGAAAATTTTTTTAAATATTTCAAAATCTTTTTTTTTATTTTGCTTTTAATGTTTTCGAAAATTTTAAAAATTGATTTTCAAAATCTTTTTCTTATTTTTACTTCATATTTTCGAAAATCTTACTAACAATTAATGTTTTGATTAAAAAAAATTTCAAGTTGTTGCTTGCCTATTAAGAAAGGTTCAATCTTTAAATTCTAGAATCATATCTTTTAGTTTCTTATTAGTCAAGTAATCAACTTTAATTTCAAAAATCAAATCTGTTTAATTTCCTTTTCAAAATGATTTCCAATCATATCTTTTTCAAAATCAATTTCAAAATCTTTTCTAACTTCTTATCTTTTCAAAATTGATTTTCAAATCTTTTTCAATTAACCACTTAACTTTTTGTTTGATTTTTAAAATTCTTATCTTTTTCAAAACTACCTAACTAATTTTCTCTCTAATTTTCGAAAACTCCTCACCCTTTTTCAAAATTCTTTTAATTAACTAATTGTTTCAAATTTTAATTTTAATTTTATTTCTTCTCTTAATTTTTGAATTCTAACTAAATTTTAAAATAAAAACAAAAATATTTTCCTTTTCCTTTTAATTATTTTCGAAAACTCTCTCTCATCTTCTTCTATTTATTTATTTAATCACTAACACTCTTCTCTTCTTCTTATACTTCGAACCCTCTCTCCCTCTCTGTGTTCGAATTCTTCATCTCTTCTCTCTACATCACTCTTCTATTCTTTTCTTCTTCTACTCACATAAAGGAATCTCTATACTGTGACATAGAGGATTCCTCTTCTTTTTCTGTCCTCTTCTTTTTTATATGAGCAAGAGCAAGGACAAGGACATTCTTGTTGAAACAGATCCTGAACCTGAAAGGACTCTGAAGGAAAAGCTAAGAGAAGCTAAAGCACAACAATCCAGAGAAAACCTTACAGAGAATCTCGAAAAAGAAGTAATGGTCAAACCCAACAACAATGCAAGGAAGATGCTTGGTGACTTCACTGCACCAAATTCTAACTTCCACGGAAGAAGCATCTCAATCCCTGCCATTGGAGCAAAAATTTTTGAGCTTAAGCCTCAATTAGTTTCTCTGATGCAACAGAATTGCAAGTTTCATGGACTTCCATAAGAAGATTCTTTTTAGTTCTTAACTGAATTCTTGCAGATCTGTGATACTATTAAGACCAACGGAGTTGATCCCGAGGTCTATAAGCTTATGCTTTTCCCTTTTGCTGTAAGAGACAGAGCTAGAATATGGTTGGACTCTCAACCTAGAAATAGCCTGAACTCTTGGGATAAGCTGGTCACAGCTTTCTTAGCCAAGTTCTTTCCTCCTCAAAAGCTGAGCAAGCTTAGAGTGGATGTTCAAACCTTCAGGCAGAAAGGAGGTGAATCCCTCTATGAAGCTTGGGAAAGATACAAGCAACTGACCAAAAAGTGTCCTTCTGACATGCTCTCGGAATGGACCATCCTGGATATATTCTATGATGGTCTGTCTGAATTGTCTAAGATGTCATTAGACCACTCTGTAGGTGGATCTATTCAATTGAAGAAAATACCTGCAGAAGCTCAGAAACTCATTGAAATGGTTGCAAATAACCAGTTCATGTACACCTCTGAAAGGAATCCTATGAATAATGGGACGCCTCAGAAGAAATGAGTTCTTGAAATTGATGCTCTGAATACCATATTGGCTCAGAACAAAATGTTGACTCAGCAAGTCAATATGATTTCTCAGAGTCTGAATGGATTGCAAAATGCATCCAACAGTACTAAAGAAGCATCTTCTGAAGAAGAAGCTTATGATCCTGAGAACCCTACAATGGTAGATATGAATTACATGGGTGAAGCCTATGGAAACACCTATAATCCCTCATGGAGAAATTATCCAAATTTCTCATGGAAGGATCAACAAAAGCCTCAACAAGGCTTTAACAATAATAATGATGGAAGAAACAGGTTTAGCAATGGCGATCCTTTTCCATCATCCTCTCAGCAACAGAGAGAGAATTCTGAGCAAAATCCATCTAGCTTAGCAAATATAGTCTCCGATCTATCTAAGGCCACTCTAAGTTTCATGAATGAAACAAAGTCCTCCATCAGACACTTGGAGGCACAAGTGGGTCAGCTGAGTAAAAGGGCTACTGAAACTCCTTCTAGCACTCTCCCAAGCAATACAGAAGAGAATCCAAAAGGGAGTGCAAGGCCATAACCGTGACCAACATGGCCGAACCTAGAGAGAGTGAAAAGGTAGTGATTCCTAGTGAGGAAGGCCTCAGGAACGTCCACTGGCCATTAAGGAGTACCCCAATGAGGAACCAAAGGAATCTGAGGCTCATACAGAGACCATAGAGATTCCATTGAATTTTCTTTTACCATTTATGAGCTCTGATGACTATACATCTTCTGAAAAAGATGAAGACATTACTGAAGGGCAAGTTGCCTAGTATTTAGGAGCAATCATGAAGCTGAATACCAAGCTATTTGGTAATGAAAATTGAGAGGATGAACCTCCATTGCTCATTAATGAACTGAATGCATGGGTTCAGCACACTTTACCTCAAAAGAAATAGGATCCTGGTAAATTCTTAATACCTTGTACCATAGGCACCATGACCTTTGAGAAGGCTCTGTGTGACCTAGGGTCAGGTATTAACCTCATGCCACTCTTTGTAATGGAGAAACTAGGAATCTTTGAGGTACAAGCTGCAAGAATCTCACTAGAGATGGCAGATAAATCAATGAAACAAGCTTATGGACTAGTAGAGGATGTGCTAGTGAAGGTTGAAGGCCTTTACATCCCTGCTGATTTCATAATCCTAGACATTGGGAAAGATAAGGATGAATCCATCATCCTTGGCAGACCTTTCCTAGCCACAGTAAAAGCTGTGATTGATGTTGACAGAGGAGAGTTGATTCTTCAATTGAATGAGAACTACCTTGTATTTAAGACTCAAGGTTCTCCTTCTATACACATGGAGAAGAAGCATGAAAAACTTCTCTCAATACAGAGTCAAACAAAGCCCCCACATTTAAACTCTAAGTTTGGTGTTGGAAGGCCACAACCAAACTCTAAGTTTGGTGTTGGGAGGCCCCAACCATGCTCTGATTATCTGTGAGGCTCCATGAGAGCCCACTATTAAGCTATTGACATTAAAGAAGCGCTTGTTGGGAGGCAACCCAATTTTTATTTATCTATGTTATTTTATGTTTTCTTTAGGTTGATGATCATGTGGAGTCACAAAAACAACTACAAAAATCAAAGCAAATTCAAAAACAGCATTAGAAACAGCACACCCTGGAGGAAAACTTACTGGCGTTTAAACGCCAATAAGGGTAGTAGGATGGGTGTTAAACGCCCAGTCTGGCACCATTCTGGGTGTTTAACGCCAGAAATGGGCACCAGACTGGCGTTTAACACCAGAACAGAGCACCAAGTTGACGTTAAACGCCAGAAACAAGCAACAGCTTGGCGTTAAATGCCAGAAAAGGTATAAAAGCTGGCGTTTAACGCCAAAAACAGGCAGCAGTTTGGCGTTAAACGCCAGAATTGCACTCTAAGGGTGTTTTTGCACGCGTAAATGGAGCGGAGATGAGAAGTCCTTAACCCCTCAAGATCTGTGGAGCCCACAGGATCCCCACCTACCCCTCCCCTCTCTCTCTCCCCCTCACACATCTCTATTACACTCTACCTAAAACACCACTCACCTATCAAATCATATCCTCTTCCCTATATTCTCTTCACCAATTACCTCCATCCCTCTTCCCCAAAAACCCCACCTATCTCACTTTTTTACTCCTTCATCTTCACACATCACAACCACTCTCCTACCCCCTTGGCCGAACCTATCTCCCCCTCTATCTCCTCCATTTTCTTCTTCTTCCCCTTCTTTCTTTCTTCTTTTGCTCGAGGACGAGCAAACCTTTTAAGTTTAGTGTGGTAATAGCATTGCTTTTTATTTTTCCATAACCATTTATGGCACCTAAGGCCGGAGAAACCTTTAGAAAGAGGAAAGAGAAGGCAAAAGCTTCCACTTCCGAGTCATGGGAGATGGAGAGATTCATTTCAAAGGTCCATCAAGACCACTTCTATGAAGTTGTGGCCAAGAAGAAAGTGATCCCTGAGGTTCCTTTCATGCTCAAGAAGAATGAGTATCCGGAGATCCGACATGAGATACAAAGAAGAGGTTGGGAAGTTCTCACCAACCCCATTCAACAAGTCAGAATCTTAATGGTTCAAGAGTTCTATGCCAATACATGGATCACTAGGAACCATGATCAAAGTATGAACCTGAATCCAAAGAATTGGCTTACAATGGTTCGGGGGAAATACTTAGATTTCAGTCCGAAAAATGTAAGGTTGGCGTTCAACTTGCCAATGATGCAAGAAAATGCACGCCCCTACACTAGAAGGGTCAACTTTGATCAAAGGTTGGACCAAGTTCTCATGGACATATGTGTAGAAGGAGCTCAATAGAAAAGAGACTCAAGATGCAAGCTGGTTCAATTGAGAAGACCGGACCTTAAGCCTGTGGCTAGAGGATGGTTGGAGTTCATCCAACGCTCCATCATTCCTACTAGCAACCGATCCGAAGTAACTGTGGATCGGGCCATCATGATCCATAGTATCATGATTGGGGAGGAAGTGAAAGTTCATGAGATTATACCTCTAGAACTCTACAAGGTGGCTGACAAGTCCTCCACTTTGGCAAGGTTATCCTTTCCTCATCTTATTTGTCACCTATGCAATTCGGCTGGGATTGACATAAAAGGAGACATCCTCATTGAAGAGGACAAGCCCATCACTAAAAAGAGGATGAAGCAAACAAGAGAGCCCACTCTTGGACCTCAACAAGAGCATGAGGAAATTCCTCATCAAGAAGTCCCTGAGATGCCTCAAGGGATGCATTTTTCTCCACACAACTATTGGGAGCAACTCAACACCTCTTTGGAAGGCTTGAGTTACAACATGGACCAACTAAGGGTGGAACACTAAGAGCACTCCATCATTCTCCATGAGATTAGAGAAGATCAAAGAGCTATGAGGGAGGAGCAACAAATGCAAGGAAGAGACATAGAGGAGCTCAGGCGTTCCATTGGATCTTCAAGAGGAAGAACTATCTGCCATCACTAAGGTGGACCCGTTCTTTGATTTCCTTGTTTTTAGTTTTTTGTTTTTCGAATTTGATGCTTTATGTTTATCTATGTTTGTGTCTTCATTACATGATCATTAGTGTCTTGTGTCTATGCCTTAAATCTATGAATAATTCCATGAATCCTTCACCTCTCTTAAATGAAAAATGTGCCTAATTACAAAAGAAAAAGAAGTACTTGGATTTCAAATTTTATCTTGAAATTAGTTTAATTATTTTGATGTGGTGGCAATACTTTTTATTTTCTGAATGAATGCTTGAACAGTGCATATTTTTTATAGTGAAGTTTATGAATGTTAAAATTGTTGGCTCTTGAAAGAATGATGAACAAAGAGAAATGTTATTGATGATTTGAAAAATCATAAAATTGATTCTTGAAGCAAGAAAAAGCAGTGAATAACAAAGCTTGCGAAAAAAAGGAGAGAAAGAAAGAAAGAGAAAAAGCAAGCAGAAAAAACCAATAGCCCTTTAAAGCAAAAGGCAAAGGTAAAGAGGATCTAAGCCTTTGAGCATTAATGGATAGGAGGGCCCAAGAAAATAAAATCCAGGCCTAAGCGGCTAAATCAAGCTGTCCCTAACCATGTGCTTGTGTCATGAAGGTCCAAGTGAAAAGCTTGAGACTGAGTGGTTAAAGTCGTGATCCAAAGCAAAAGAGTGTGCTTAAGAACTCTGGACACCTCTAACTAGGGAATTTAGCAAAGCTGAGTCACAATCTAAAAAGGTTCACCCATTTATGTGTCTGTGGCATTTATGTATCCGGTGGTAATATTGGAAAACAAAGTGCTTAGGGCCACGGCCAAGACTCATAAAGTAGCTGTGTTCAAGAATCAACATACTGAACTAGGAGAATCAATAACACTATCTAAAATTCTGAGTTCCTATAGATGCCAATCATTTTGAATTTCAAAGGATAAAGTGAGATGCCAAAACTGTTCAGAAGCAAAAAGCTACTAGCCCCGCTCATCTAATTGGGACTAAGTTTCATTGATATTGTGAGATTCATTGTATATTCTCTTCTTTTTATCCTATTTTGTTTTCAGTTACTTGGGGACAAGCAATAATTTAAGTTTGGTGTTGTGATGAGTGGATAATTTATACGCTTTTTGGCATTATTTTTAGGTAGTTTTTAGAAGGATCTAGCTACTTTTTAGTATATTTTTATTAGTTTTTAAGAAAAATTCACATTTCTGGACTTTACTATGAGTTTGTGTATTTTTCTGTGATTTCAGGTATTTTCTGGCTAAAATTGAGGGACCTGAGCAAAAATCTGATTCAGAGGCTGAAAAAGGACTGCTGATATTGTTGGATTCTGACCTCTCTGCACTCGAACTGGATTTTTTGGAGCTAAAGAAATCCAAATGGCGCGCTCTCAATTGCGTTGGAAAGTAGACATCCTGGGCTTTCCAAAAATATATAATAGTTCATACTTTGCTCAAGTTTTGACAATGCAAACTGGTGTTCAACGCTAACTTCTTGCCCTATTCTGGCGTTAAACGCCAGAAACAGGATAGAAGCTGCAGTTAAATGCCCAAACTGGCATAAAAACAGGTGTTTAACTCCAAAAAAAGTCTCTACACATGAAAGCTTCAATGCTCAGCCCAAGCACACACCAAGTGGGCCCGGAAATGGATTTCTACATCATTTACTTATTTCTGTAACCCTAGTAACTAGTTTAGTATAAATAGGACTTTTTACTATTGTACTCATATCCTTGGATTATCTTTGGATTATCCTTAGATCATCTTTGGAACTTTTTTCCTTAGACTTGGAGGCTGGCCATTCGGCCATGCCTAGACCTTGTTCTTATGTATTTTCAACGGTGGAGTTTCTACACACCATAGATTAAGGAGTGGAGCTCTGCTGTTCCTCGAGTATTAATGCAAAGTACTATTGTTCTTCTATTCAATTCAAGCTTATTCTTATTCTAAGATATTCATTCGCACACAAGAACATGATGAATGTGATGATCAAGTGACACTCATCACCATTCTCACTTATGAATGCGTGCTTGACAAACACTTCAGTTCTACATGAAAACAAGCTTGAATGCATATCTCTTGGGTCTCTAATCAATGATTCACATCGACTCCCCTCTGACAATGGGGCATCTAAATCCGAGATTAGAATCTTCGTGGTATAGGCTAGAATCAATTGGCAGCATTCCTGAGATCCGAAAAGTCTAAACCTTTTCTGTGGTATTCCGAGTAGGATCTGGGAAGGGATGACTTTGATGAGCTTCAAACTCGCGACTGTGGGGGCGTAGTGACAAACACAAAAGGATCATTGGATCCTATTCCAACACGATCAAGAACCAACAGCTGATTAGCCATGTGGTAGCTGTGCCTGGTATTTTTCATTTGAGACGAGAAATCCGACAGTTGATTAGCTGTACAGAAACTGTAGAGGATCCTTTTCATTGAGAGGACAGGAGGTAGCCATTGACAACGGTGATCCCCAACATACAGCTTGCCATGAAAAGGAATATAAATGATTGAATGAAGACAGTAGAAAAGCAGAGATTCAGAAGGAATAACGCATCTCCATACGCTTATCTGAAATTCCCACCAATGAATTACATAAGTATTTCTATCTTTATTTTGTGTTTATTTATCTTTTAATTTTCAAAACTCTATAACCATTTAAATTCGCCTGACTGAGATTTACAAGATGACCATAGCTTGCTTCAAGCCGACAATCTCCGTGGGATCGACCCTTACTCACGTAAGGTTTATTACTTGGACGACCCAGTACACTTGCTGGTTAGTTGTGAGAAGTTGTGAAAAAGAATTGAGATTACAATTGTGCGCACTAAGTTGTTGGCGCCATTGAGATCACAATTTCGTGTACCACTATGTAGCATCCAGACACCTCAAAAGATTGCATAAGCATTCATATTATTGACTCCTTGGTAGAGGAGGTCAATATGACTGAGAGTCTCGAATCAAAGCTAAAGAACATCTTTAAAGATGTTCAGCCTGATCTGGAGGAACCAGAGGAAATAGAAAAGCCTCCAAAAATCCTCAGGAAGAGGAAAAGTCTCCTAAACTCGAGCTCAAACCACTACCACCATCCCTGAAATATGTATTTCTGGGAGAAGATGCCACTTTTCCTGTGATCATAAGCTTTGCTTTAGAGCCACATGAAGAGAAAGCACTAATTTAGGTGCTGAGGACACATAAGATAGCTCTTGGGTGGTCCATAAGCGATCTCAAGGGCATTAGCCCATCCAGATACATGCATAAGATCCTATTGGAGGATGATGCTAAGCCAGTGGTTCAACCACAAAGGCGGGTGAATCCAGCCATGAAGGAGGTGGTGTAGAAAGAGGTCACTATATTACTGGAGACTGGGATTATTTATCCTATTTCTGATAGTACCTAGGTGAGCCTTGTCCAAGTTGTCCCCAAGAAGGGAGGTATGACAGTGGTTCATAATAAAAGGAATGAACTGGTTCCCACAAGAACAGTTACAGGGTGGTGTATGTGTATTGACTACAAAAGGCTCAATACGGCCACCAGAAAGGATCATTTTCCTTTACCATTCATAGACCAGATGCTAGAGAGACTTGCAGGTCCTGAATACTACTACTTTTTGGATGGCTATTCAGGTTACAACCAAATTGCAGTAGATCCTCAAGACCAAGAGAAAACAGCATTCACATGTCTATCTGGAGTATTTGCCTACAAAAGGATGCCATTTGGTCTGTGCAATGCACCTGCAACCTTTAAGAGGTGCATGCTCTCTATCTTCTCTGATATGGTAGAGAAATTTTTGGAAGTCTTCATAGATGACTTCTCAGTATTTGGAGACTCATTCAGCTCCTGTCTTGACCATCTAGCACTTGTTCTGAAAAGGTGCCAAGAGACTAACCTAGTTTTAAACTAGGAGAAATGTCACTTTATGGTGACTGAAGGAATTGTCCTTGGGCACATAATTTTGAACAAGGAAATAGAGGTGGATCAAGCTAAGGTAGAGGTAATTGAAAAATTACCATCACCTGCCAATGTTAAGGCAATTAGAAGCTTTCTGGGGCATGCAGGATTCTATAGGAGGTTTATAAATAATTTTCAAAAATTGCAAAACCTCTGAGTAATCTGCTTGCCACTGATACACCATTTATCTTTGACACAGACTGTCTGCAGGCCTTTAAGACTCTGAAAGCTAAGCTGGTCACATCACTAGTCATTTCTACACCAGACTGGACATTACCATTCGAACTAATGTGTGATGCCAGTGACCATGCCATTGGTGCAGTATTGGGACAGAGGCATAATAAGCTTCTTGGTGGACGAAATTATGATCCTCAAAATTGGTCGCTTTGTATTTGTATGAAATCAAAAATACCCCAAATAGATCATGGTATGATGAACTGGGATCTTAATAATCCCTGGTAATGGCACCAACAGCTTAGTGTTGTTGTTGGACCAAAAGAGTTACAGGTACTGTTAGAGAAGCTCACAACTCCGTTCAACTTAACCAGCAAGTGTACTGGGTCATCCAAGTAATAAACCTTACGTGAGTAAGGGTCGATCCTACAGAGATTGTTGGTATGAAGCAAGCTATGGTCACCATGTAAATCTCAGTTAGGCAGATTAAATGGTTATGGATTTCGAAAATTAATGATAAACAGAAAATAAAATAGGATAGAAATACTTATGTAAATTAATGGTGGGGATTCCAGATAGGCGTGTGGAGATGCTAAAATCCTCTAGAATCTCTATTTTCTTATTACATTCATCCAATCTCTGTATGTAGGGTATCACCATCGTTAATGGCTACTTTTCATCCTCTCGGGAAAAATGGTCCTATGCGCTGTCACTGCATGGCTAATCGTCTGGAGGCATCACCCTTGACAATGACTACATCCCATCCTCTCAGTGAAAATGGTCCAAATGTTCTGTCACAGCACGGCTAATCATCTGTCGGTTCTCAATCAGGTTGGAATAGAATCCATTGATTCTTTTGCGTCTGTCACTGACGCCCAGCCTTCAGGAGTTTGAAGCTCGTCACAGTCATTCAATACCGGAATCTTACTCGGAATACCACAGACAAGGTTAGACTTTCCAGATTCCCGGAATCCTACTCGGAATACCACAGACAAGGTTAGACTTTCCAGATTCCCGGAATCCTACTCGGAATACCACAGACAAGGTTAGACTTTCCGGATTCCCATGAATGCCGCCATCTATCTAGCTTATACCACGAAGATTCTGTTGGGGAATCTAAGAGATATGCGCCCGGCCTAGAGTAGAACGGAAGTGGTTGTCGGTCACGCGCGTTCATGGGTGAGAATGATGATGAGTGTCACGGATCATCACATTCATCAAGTTGAAGTGCAACGTATATCTTGGAATAAGAATAAAAGAGAATTGAATAGAAGATAATAGTAATTGTATTGAAACGTGAGGTACAACAGAGCTCCACACCCTTAATCTATGGTGTGTAGAAACTCCACCGTTGAAAAGGTTCAGGCATGGCCGAATGGCCAGCCCCCCTGGTCTAAGGACTAGGCGTCTAGAGATGATCCTAAGATCTAAAGTGGTAAAAAAGATGTCTAATACAATAGTAAATTAACCTATTTATACTAGACTAGCTACTAGGGTTTACATGAGTAAGTAATTGATGCATAAATCCACTTCCGGGGCCCACTTGGTGTATGTTTGGGCTGAGCTTGATCTATCCACGAGCTAAGGCTTTTATTGGAGTTGAACGCCAAGTTATGACGTGTTTTGGGCGTTCAACTCCGGGTCGTGACGTGTTTCTGGCGTTTAACTCCAGACAGCAGCATGTACTTGGCGTTGAGCACCACTTTGCGTCGACAATTCCCAAATAAAGTATGGACTATTATATGTTGCTGGAAAGCTCTGGATGTCTACTTTCCAACGCCGTTGAGAGCGCGCCATTTGGAGTTCTTTAGCTCCAGAAAATCCATTTTGAGTGTAGGGAGGTCAGATTCCAACAGCATCAGCAGTCCTTTGTCAGCCTCCTATCAGAGATTTGCTCAAGTCCCTCAATTTCAGCCAGAAATTACCTGAAATCATAGAAAAACACACAAACTCATAGTAAAGTCCAGAAATGTGAATTTAACATAAAAACTAATGAAAACATCCCTAAAAGTAGCTTGAACTTACTAAAAACTACCTAAAAACAATGCCAAAAAGCGTATAAATTATCCGCTCATCACAACACCAAACTTAAATTGTTGCTTGTCCCCAAGCAACTGAAAATCAAATAGGATAAAAAGAAGAGAATATACTATAAATTCCAAAATATCAATGAATATTAATTATAATTAGATGAGCTGGACTTGTAGCTTTTCGCTTCTGAACAGTTTTGGCATCTCACTTTCTCCCTTGAAGTTTAGAATGATTGGCTTCTCTAGGAACTTAGAATTTCAGATAGTGTTATTGACTTTCCTAATTAAGTATGT
>NC_029780.3:33049318-33049928 GCF_000817695.3 Arachis duranensis
CTACTTATGAGTCTTGGCCGTGGCCCTAAGCACTTTGTTTTCCAGTATTACCACCGGATACATAAATGCCACAGACACATGACTGGGTGAACCTTTTCAGATTGTGACTCAGCTTTGCTAGAGTCCCCAGTTAGAGGTGTCCAGAGCTCTTAAGCACACTCTTTTTGCTTTGGATCACGACTTTAACCACTCAGTCTCAAGCTTTACACTTGGGCCTTCATGACACAAGCACATGGTTAGGGACAGCTTGATTTAGCCGCTTAGGCCTGGATTTTATTTCCTTGGGCCCTCCTATCCATTGATGCTCAAAGCCTTGGATCCTTTTTACCCTTGCCTTTTGGTTTTAAGGGTTATTGGCTTTTTCTGCTTGCTTTTTTTTTCCTTCTAATTTTTTTTGCCATTTTTTTATTTATTTTTATTTTTTTCGCAAGGTTTTGCTTTTTCACTGCTTTTTCTTGCTTCAAGAATCAATTTTATGATTTTTCAGATCATCAATAACATTTCTCTTTGTTCATCATTCTTTCAAGAGCCAATAATTTTAACATTCATAAACAGCAAGATCAAAAAAAATATGCACTGTTCAAGCATTCATTCAGAAAACAAAAAGTAT
>NC_029780.3:33050521-33053143 GCF_000817695.3 Arachis duranensis
CATCTTCTTGCATCATGGGCAAGTGGAATGCCAACCTCACATTTTCCGGGCTAAAGTCTAAGTATTTCCCCCGAACCATTGTGAGATAATTCTTTGGATTCGGGTTCATACTTTGATCATGGTTCCTAATGATCCATGCATTGGCATAGAACTCTTGAACCATTAAGAGTCTGACTTGTTGCATGGGGTTGGTTAGGACTTCCCAACCTCTTCTTCGGATCTCATGTCGGATCTCCGGATACTCATTTTTCTTGAGCTTGAAAGGGATCTCAGGGATCACCTTCTTCTTTGACACAACATCATAGAAGTGGTCTTGATGGCTTTTGGAGATGAATCTTTCCATCTCCCATGACTCGGAGGTGGAAGCTTTTGTCTTCCCTTTTTCTTTTCTAGAGGATTCTCTGGCCTTAGGTGCCATTGATGGTAATGGAAAACAAAAAAGATTATGCTTTGACCACACCAAACTTAAAATATTGCTTGCCCTCGAGCAATAGAAGAAAGAAGAGAAGAAGAAGAAGAAGAAAATATGGAGGAGAAGGGGGAGTGTAGGTTTCGGCCAAGGTATAGAAGAGGGGGTTTGTGTTGTGTGAAAATGAAGTAGAATGGAAGGGTATATATAAAGAAGAGGGGAGAGTGAAGTTTCGGCCATATAGGGTGGGAATGGGTGGGAAAATGTTTTTGAATTTTGAAGGTAGGTGGGGTTTATGGGGAAGAGTGGATGGATGTGAGTGGTGAAGGGGGTGATTGGGAAGAGGAATTGAGGTGATTGGTGAAAATTGGGAAGAGAGATTGAAGTTGATGGGAAGTGTGACATGGGGAAGAGTGAAATAGGATTAGGAGGTAAGGTGGGAATATGTTAGGTAGGGATCCTGTGGGGTCCACAGATCCTGAGGTGATCCTGTGGGGTCCACAGATCCTGCAGTGTCAAGGAATTACATCCCTGCACCAAATAGGCATGTAAAATGCCTTTGCATACCATTCTGGCGTTTAAACGCCGAGGTGATGCACGTTCTGGACGTTTAACGCCCATGTGAAGCATGTTCTGGGCGTTCAACGCCCATGTGTAGCATGTTTCTGGCGTTGAACGCCAGTTTCATGCTTGTTACTGGCGTTCAGTGCCAGCTTTTCTCAAGGCACATTCCTGGCGTTCAAACGCCAAAATGTTGCTTGTTTCTGGCGTTCAGCGCCAGATTCATGCTCTGTTCTGGCGTTGAACGCCAGCCAGATGCTCCTTACTGGCGTTTGAACGCCAGTCTGTCCTTCCTCCAGGGTGCGAATTTTTTTCTATTGTTTTTGATTCTGTTTTTAATTTTTATGATTTTTTCGTGACTCCTCATGATCATGTACAATTAAAATTGGGTTGCCTCCCAACAAGCGCTTCTTTGATGTCAATAGCTTGACAGTGGCTCTCATGGAGCCACAAGGTGATTAGGTCAATGTTAGTGTAGTCCCCACACCAAACTTAGAGTTTGGATATGGGGTCTTAACACCAAACTTAGAGTTTGGTTGTGGCCTCCTAACACCAAACTTAGAGTTTGACTGTGGGGCTCTTCTTGACTCTGAACTGATAGAAGCTCTTCATGCTTACTCTCTTTTGTTACAGAGGGATGGCCATGTGCCTTAAACATAAGGTAGTCCCCATTCAATTGAAGGACTAATTCACCTCTGTTGACATCTATCGCAGCTCCTACTGTGGCTAGAAAAGGTCTTCCAAGGATGATGCATTCATCCTCTTCTTTCCTAGTGTCTAAGATTATGAAATTAACAAGGATGTAAAGGCCTTCAACCTTTACTAACACGTCCTCTACTATTCCATAAACTTGTCTCAATGACTTGTCTGCCAATTGTAATGAGAACAAGGCAGGTTGTACCTCAATGATTCCCAGCTTCTCCATTACAGAGAGTGGCATAAGATTTATCCCTGACCCCAGATCACATAGAGCTTTTTCAAAGGTCATGGTGCCTATGGTACAAGGTATTAAGAACTTGCCAGGATCTTGTTTCTTTTGAGGTAAACTTTGCTGAATCCAGGTATCTAGTTCACTAATGAGCAAGGGAGGTTCACTTTCCCAAGGCTCATTACCAAACAACTTGGCATTCAGCTTCATGATAGCTCCTAAATATTGAGCAACTTGCTCTCCAGTCACATCTTCATCCTCTTCAGAGGAAGAATAGTCTTCAAAGCTCATGAATGGCAGAAGGAGATTTAATGGAATCTCTATGGTCTCTATTTGAGCCTCAGATTCCTTTGGATCCTTAATAGGAAACTCCCTCTTGCTTGAGAGACGTCCCAGGAGGTCCTCCTCACTAGGATTTTCGTCCTCATCCTCCCTTGTGCATTCGGCCATATTGATTAAATCAATGGCTTTACACTCTCCTTTTGGATTCTCTTCTGTATTGCTTGAAAGAGTGTTAGGAGGGAGTTTAGTAACTTTCTTGCTCAGCTGTCCCACTTGTGCCTCCAAGTTCTAATGGAGGACCTTGTTTCAGTCATGAAACTTTGAGTGTTTTTTATTAGATCAGAGACCATGGTTGCTAAGTCAGAGTGGCTCTGCTTAGAATTCTCTGTCTGTTGCTGAGAAGATGATGGAAAAGGCTTGCTATTGCTCAGCCTATTGCGTC
>NC_029780.3:33053427-33054632 GCF_000817695.3 Arachis duranensis
TCAGATAGACCATAATAGAATATATCTAATATGGTCCATTCTGAAAACATATCAGATGGACACCTTTTGGTTAACTGCTTGTATCTTTCCCAAGCTTCATAGAGGGATTCACCATCTTTTTGTTTGAAGGTCTGAACATCCACTCTAAGCTTGCTCAGCTTTTGAGGAGGAAAGAATTTATCCAAGAAAGCCGTGACCAGCTTATCCCATGAGTCCAGGCTATCCTTAGGTTTTGAATCCAACCATATTCTAGCTCTGTCTCTTACTGCAAAAGGGAAAAGCATGAGTCTGTAGACTTCAGGATCTACTCCATTAGTCTTAACAGTCTCACAGATCTGCAAGAATTCAGTTAAAAACTGATAAGGATCTTCAGATGGAAGTCCATAAAACTTGCAGTTTTGTTGCATTAAGGCAACTAATTGAGGCTTAAACTCAAAATTATTGGCTCCAATGGCAGGAATAGAGATGCTTCTTCCATCAAATTTGGACGTGGGCTTGGTGAAGTCACCAAGCATCCTTCTTGCATTATCATTATTGGGTTCGGCTGCCATCTCCTTCTCTTGTTCAAAAATTTCTGAAAGGTTACTTCTGGATTGTTGTAATTTAGCTTCTCTTAGTTTCCTCTTCAAAGTCCTTTCAGGTTCAGGATCTGCTTCAACAAGAGTGTCTTTTTCCTTGTTCCTGCTCATATGAAAGAGAAGAAAACAAGAAAAGAAAGAGAAATCCTCTATGTCACGGTAAAGAGGTTCCTTATTGTTAGTAGAAGAAGAAAGGGGATAATGGAAGGAGAGGGATGAATAGTCTGTATAAAGAGTAAGGATAGGGGAGGTGATAAGAGATGAAGAGAAGTGTTAGTAAATAAATAAATAAATAGAAGAAGATGAGAGATGGGTTTCCGAAAATATTTTTGAAAAGGAGTTAATGATTTTTGAAAATTAAGATAGGAAATTAAAATTAAAATTAAAATTTGAAACAATTAATTAATTAAAAAGAATTTTTTGAAAAAGAAGGATATATTTTCGAAAATTAGAGATAGAAAAGTAGTTAGGTGGTTTTGAAAAAGATAAAAAACAGACAAGAAGTTAGTTAGTTAATTGAAAAAGATTTGAAAATCAAATTTGAAAAGATAAGAAGATAAGAAAATATTTTGAAATTAAAAAAATCAAATTTTTGAAAAAGATATAATTTTAAAAAAGATAAGATAA
>NC_029780.3:33054743-33072841 GCF_000817695.3 Arachis duranensis
TAACAAGAAACTAAAAGATAAGGATTCTAGAATTTAAAGATTGAACCTTTCTTAACAAGAAAGTAACAAACTTCAAATTTTTTAATCAATCACATTAATTGTTAGTGAATTTTTGAAAATTTGATATAAAGATAAGAAGAAATATTTTGAAAAAGATTTTTGAAATTTTCGAAAAAAAAGGAAAAAAAATGGAAAAGATATGATTTTTGAAAAAGATTTTGAAAAGATAAGATTTTTAAAATTGAAAATTTGACTTGACTTGTAAGAAACAACTAATTTTTAAAAATTTTTGACAAGTCAACCCAAAATTTCGAAAATTTGGAGGGAAATAAGGAAAAGATATTTTTTTGATTTTTTTGAATTTTTAATGATGAGAGAGAAAAACAACAAAAATGACTCACAACATGAAAATTATGAATCAAAACTCATGATGCATGCAAGAATACTATGAATGTCAAGATGAACACCAAGAACACTTTGAAGATCACGATGAACATCAAGAACATAATTTTGAAAAATTTTTGATGCAAAGAAAACATGCAAGACACCAAACTTAGAAATCTTTAATGCATGGACTCTAACAAACGAAAAATGCATATGAAAAATAACAAACAACACAAAACAAGAAATCATCAAGATCAAACAAGAGGATTTACCAAGAATATCTTGAAGATCATGAAGAACGATCAAACAAGAAGACTTACCAAGAACAACTTGAAGATCATGAAGAACACTATGAATGCATAAATTTTCGAAAAATGCAAGAAAAATTTTTAAAGCATGCAATTGACACCAAACTTAAAAATTGACTCAAGACTCAAACAAGAAACACAAAATATTTTTGGTTTTTTTATGATTTTATGATTTTTTGTATTTTTTTTCAAAAATATACTTTAGAAAAATGAAAATAATAATAAAAAAATATTTTTGAAAGATTTTTGAAAACTTTTTGAAAAGAAAATTACCTAATCTGAGCAACAAGATGAACCGTCAGTTGTCCATACTCGAACAATCCCCGGCAACGGCGCCAAAAACTTGGTGGACGAAATTATGATCCTCAAAATTGGTCTCTTTGTATTTGTATGAAATCAAAAATACCCCAAAGAGATCATGGTATGATGAACTGGGATCTTAATAATCCCTAGTAATGGCACCAACAGCTTAGTGTTGTTGTTGGACCAAAAGAGTTACAGGCACTGTTATAGAAGCTCACAACTCCGTTCAACTTAACCAGCAAGTGTACTGGGTCATCCAAGTAATAAACCTTACGTGAGTAAGGGTCGATCCCACAGAGATTGTTGGTATGAAGCAAGCTATGGTCACCTTGTAAATCTCAGTTAGGCAGATTAAATGGTTATGGATTTCGAAAATTAATGATAAACAGAAAATAAAATAGGATAGAAATACTTATGTAAATTAATGGTGGGATTTCAGATAGGCGTGTGGAGATGCTAAAATCCTCTCGAATCTCTATTTTCTTATTACATTCATCCAATCCTTCCTACTCATTTCCATGGCAAGCTGTATGTAGGGCATCACCATCGTCAATGGCTACTTTTCATTCTCTCGGGAAAATGGTCCTATGCGCTGTCACTGCATGGCTAATCGTCTGGAGGCATCACCCTTAACAATGACTACATCCCATCCTCTCAGTGAAAACGGTCCAAATGTTCTGTCACAGCACGGCTAATCATCTGTCGGTTCTCAATCAGGTTGGAATAGAATCCATTGATTCTTTTGCGTCTGTCACTGACGCCCAGTCTTCAGGAGTTTGAAGCTCGTCACAGTCATTCAATACCGGAATCTTACTCAGAATAGCGCGTTCATAGGTGAGAATGATGATGAGTGTCACGGATCATCACATTCATCAAGTTGAAGTGCAACGTATATCTTGGAATAAGAATAAAAGAGAATTGAATAGAAGATAATAGTAATTGTATTGAAACTTGAGGTACAGTAGAGCTCCACACCCTTAATCTATGGTGTGTAGAAACTCCACCGTTGAAAATACATAAGTGAAAGGTTCAGGCATGGCCGAATGGCCAGCCCCCCTGGTCTAAGGACTAGGCGTCCAGAGATGATCCTAAGATCTAAAGTGATCAAAAAGATGTCTAATACAATAGTAAATCAACCTATTTATGCTAGACTAGCTACTAGGGTTTACATGAGTAAGTAATTGATGCATAAATCCACTTCCGGGGCCCACTTGGTGTATGTTTGGGATGAACTTGATCTATCCACAAGCTGAGGCTTTTATTGGAGTTGAACGCCAAGTTATGACGTGTTTTGGGCGTTCAACTCCGGGTCGTGACGTGTTTCTGGCGTTTAACTCCAGAGAGCAGCATGTACTTGGCATTGAGCGCCACTTTGCGTCGACAATTTCCGAATAAAGTATGAACTATTATATGTTGCTGGAAAGCTCTAGATGTCTACTTTCCAACGCCGTTGAGAGCGCGCCATTTGGAGTTTTGTAGCACCAGAAAATCCATTTTGAGTGTAGGGAGGTCAGATTCCAACAGCATCAGCAGTCCTTTGTCAGCCTCCTATCAGAGTTTTGCTCAAGTCCCTCAATTTCACCCAGAAATTACCTGAAATCACAGAAAAACATACAAACTCATAGTAAAGTCCAGAAATGTGAATTTAACATAAAAACTAATGAAAACATCCTTAAAAGTAGCTTGAACTTACTAAAAACTACCTAAAAACAATGCCAAAAAGCGTATAAATTATCCGCTCATCACTTCTGCATGTCATTTATTATGCTAGCCGTGTTTTAAATAATGCGCAGAAGAATTACACAACCACAAAAAAGGAGTTTCTTGCAGTGGTTTATGCCATTGACAAGTTCAGATCTTATTTAGTAAGATCCAAAGTGATTGTGTACACTGACCATGCTGCTCTAAAATATCTCCTCACAAAGCAGGATTCAAAATCCAGACTCATAAGATGGGTGTTGCTTCTACAAAAGTTTGATATAGAAATAAGAGACAAAAAAAGAAATAGAGAACCAAGTAGCTAATCACCTGTCCCGGATAGAACCAGTAGCAGGAGCGTCTCTCCCCCCTACTGAGATCTCTGAAACCTTTTTGGATGAGCAACTCTTTGCTATTCAGGAAGTACCGTGGTTTGCAGATGTTGCAAACTATAAAGCTGTGAGATTCATACCCAAAGAGCACAGTAGGCAGCAAACAAAAAATTGGTTTCTGATGCAAAGTACTACTTGTGGGATGAACCATATCTCTTTAAGAGATGTGTAGACGGAATAATCTGTAGATGTGTGCCTAGAGAAGAGGCACAGAAGATCCTATGGCATTGCCATGGATCACAATATGGAGGACATTTCGGAAGTGAGCGAACAGCCACAAAGGTTCTCCAATGTGGCTTTTACTAGCCTACTCTCTATAGAGACTCCCGAGAGTTTGTACATAACTGTGACAGTTGCTAGAGAGCTGGTAATCTGCCTCACGGTTATGCCATGCCTCAGCAAGGGATCTTAGAGATTGAGTTGTTTGATGTATGGGGTATTGACTTCATGGGGACTTTTCCACCATCAAATTCAAACACTTATATTCTGGTGGTAGTAGACTATGTATCTAAATGGGTAGAGGCAATTGCAACACCCACTAATGATAATAAGACAGTGATGAAGTTCCTTCAGAAGCATATCTTCAGTAGGTTCGGTGTCCCTAGGGTACTGATTAGTGATGGAGGCACTCATTTCTACAATAAACAGCTTGACTCTGCTCTGATGCGATATGGAAGTAACCACAAAGTAGCAACTCTATATCATCCACAGACAAATGGGCAGGCTAAAGTCTCAAATAGAGAACTAAAACAAATTCTGGAACGGACTGTAAGTACCCGTAGAAAGGATTGGACAAGAAGTCTGGATGATGCTCTGTGGGCATACAGAACCGCATTCAAGACTCCTGTAGAGACCTTTCCATACCAGCTTGTGTATAGAAAAGCCTGTCATCTGCCAGTGGAACTGGAATAGAAGACCTACTGGGCAACCAGGTTCTTAAACCTTGATGCTAAGGTAGCTGGAGAGAAAAGATTACTCCAGTTGAATGAGCTGGAGGAGTTCAGACTTAATGCTTTCGAAAATGCTAAAATTTACAAGGAAAAAGCAAAAAGGTGGCATGACAGAAAGCTGTCATCTAGAGTCTTTGAGCCAAGACAGAAGGTTCTACTGTTTAACTCTAGGCTCAGATTATTCTCTGGGAAATTGAAATCCCAATGGAAGGGACCATATGTGATTACAAGTGTGTCACCATATGGATATGTAGAGCTTCAGGATACTGACTCTGACAAAAAGTTTATTATTAATGGATAGAGAGTCAAACATTATCTTGAAGGCAATGTTGAGTAAGAGTGCTCAAAACTGAGACTAAAATAAAAGCGCAGTAAAGTCCAGCTAAAGACAGTAAAGAAGCGTTTGCTGGGAGGCAATCCAGCCATTAGCAAAAATTAGATGTTTATAACAATTATATGAGTTTATTTAATTTTGTTATTCATGTTTGTTAATACATTTCAGTAAATAATACAGAGAAATGAAGGTTCAGAACATAAAGTAGAGGAATCATAAAGAAAAAGCGCTCACTGGCGTTAAAACGCTGATGCGTGAAAACTTGTCTCTCAATAAATTTTCCTTCGGCAAGTATACCGAATTGTCGTCAAGTAATAACTCACAATAGAGTGAGGTCGAATCCCACAGAGATTAACGGATTAAGCAAACAATGATTAATTGATTATCCTAGTTAGACGAATCATATTGGAGTTATAAGTAACAAGGAAATGTAAATGGCATAAAAGTAAAGAAAAGCTATAAAGTGCAGAAGAGTAAAATGGCAAGAAAAGTAAATGCAAGAACTAAAGTTCATTCTCATCTCTTCCTCAATCAATGCATTCATTGATCTCCTTGGAAATCTTAAGTGATTGGATCCCAATTCCTTGGTAATCCAATCTCTCTAAGCTTGAACAATTGCCCAATTCCTTGATTTAATTTCTCATGGGAAGAGATGAAGTTTAGTCACTGATTATACCACACACATTCATAGATCAAAGTATTGGTAGGATTACATGTCACAATATCCATCCAACCCCCAACCTAATCCAATGTGAGAGAGCATTTCTAGCATGATTTCCTCATTCCTCTTCCAAGGTTAAGAGGAAATCCAAGTATGAGCAATTTCTCTTCCAAGACAATTACCCAATTGAATTAAGATCGAAAGCTCTCTAGTAAAATCAAGAGAAAAGAAATACTACACTTAATCCGTTGAATCACAATAGAGCTCTCTAACCCAATGAAAAGAGTTAGTTGATCATTGCTCTACCAAAATAGAAAAGAAAGAAAGTGCAGAAAAATAAAGATAAAGATTAAACTGAAATTGAAACTTCAAAATTCATAAATGGAAGGTACAAAGAAAAAAAAAGAAGGAAAATTGTGTGAGGGGAGGGAGTCCGAAGACCCCACTTCAATCCCCAATTTCCCAGCCTGCTTGAATGTACAAACTAAGGCCTTTATATAGGCTCTCCTAAATTACAAAATGAAATTAAAAGCAAATTAAAATTAAATAAAAATTCCTATTCTAGATGCTTCTTGTGGCTTTGACTGGTTGACACTTGTGGGCTTGCTTCCTTGAGGTTGGGTGGTCCTTGAAAGAGAAGTGATCAAATTGAGGCCCATGGTGAAATGCTGCCTAGTTGGTTGTTTTTAGGGCTTAAAAGATGCCTCTTGTTTGTGCTTCAATTTCATGCCCACTATAAACTATTATATATCTTTGGAAAGCTCTGAATGTCAGCTTTCTAATGCAACTAGAATCACCTCAATTGGATCTCTGTAACTCAAGTTATACTCCTTTTAAGTGGACATGGTCGCTGGCATAGTCGCTAGCGTTAATGGAAAACGTGAGTCCCGATAACGCTAGCGACCAGAGGCTAAATATTTCCAGGTTTTGGAGCTCAAAATCAACGTTCACCCCATACTATTATATATTATTGGAAAGCTATGGATGTCTACTTTTCAACGCCTTTGGAACGCATCATTTGAAGCTCTACAACTCGAGTTACACTTCTTGGAAGGTGAAGAGGTCAGTTGGCCTTACTACAGGTTGATACCATATTCATCTTTGCACATTTGGGGCAGATTTTCTACCTCAAATTTAGTGTTAACCATGTAGTGCTATATATTCTTGGAAAGCTCTGCAATCCTACTTTCCAATGCCGCTGGAATCACCTCATTTGAAGCTTTGTGGCTCAAGTTATGCGTGTTTGAAGAAGGCATGGTCAGGCTGCCAGGTGGGACTTTTGCCCACGTTAACTACCACATTAACTTAGTTAACGTAGAAGTTAACGTAGGTCTTTTTTGCCTCGCCAATGTTAGTGGCACTCACTTTTTCCACTAACCTTGGCATCTCCCTTTCCTTCCACGTTAACTTAGTTAACGTGGCTGTTAACGTGGGTCTTTTTGCTTCGCCAACGTTAGTGGCACTCACTTTTTCCACTAACGTTGGCATATACCCCTTTCGCAAGCGTTATTGGGACTCACCTTTCCCATTAACGTTGTTTGGTGCCTGTTGTCCCTATGTTAGAGTTCACGTTAGTGTAGCTAACGTGACTCTTAACGTGGGTCTTCCTTGCTAACGTTCCATGCTCTCCTTCTTCAAAGTTAATGCCACTAACTTTTCTCACTAACGTTGGGGCTTTCCTTCCTTCCACGTTAGTGCCCACGTTAGTGTAACTAACGTAGCCACTAACGTGGCTCTTCTCTTCTTCTTTTGGCCTGAAATCAATCAAATAAAGTGCATCAAAGTCTTGCTCTTAATCATGGAATCATGCATCATCCAATTTATCATTCAATTTATGCATAATTCTCATGAAATAATTCAAAGTTCATAATGTTTGCTTGAATCATGGTATGATTGCATTTTCAACCAAATACTTGCTTATTTCCTAAGAAAAATGCATGAAACCAACCTAAAGCATACAAAAAATGGCTAGTAAAACTAGCCAAGATGCCCTGGCATCAAACACCAGTAAAGAGGCATTTTGGGCGTTAAATGCCAGAATGACTATCATTCTGGGCGTTTAACACAAGTAAAGGTATCATTGTGGGCGTTTAACGCCAGAAACAGCAGCATCCTGGGCGTTCAAAAAAAAAGCCAGTAACAAAGGATTTTTTGTGTTTAACGCCAGCCAGGGTACCTGGCTGGGCGTTAAACGCCCAAAATGGCTACCATATGGGCGTTAAACGCCAGAATGGCTATCATTCTAGGCGTTTAACGCCAGAACAGCAAGGGGGAGGTAATTTCGTTTCCAATTCAATTTTTTTTCGAATTTTCATGTTTTAATTCATAATTTTCTGCATAAAAATGTTACAAATATTCATCTTTCAATTTCCATTTTCAAAAATTAATAATCTTATAAATTCTTTTTAATTCTTTTTCAATTCTTTTCACTTCTTTTTCAAAACGTTTTTAAAACTCTTTTATCTCTCCAATTTCTTTCCAAATCCTTTTAATTCATCCATATTATCTTTTGTTTCTTAGATGAATTAACAAAAATTCAGATTTAACTTTCTTATATCTTTTTCTTCTCTTTTAAATTTTAAAATATTATCTTTTTCATATCATATTTATCTTTTATCAATCATATCTTTCTATCTTATCTTTTTCTAAAAATTCAAAACCCATTTCCCCCCTCCCTTTTAAATATACATTCGGCCAACCTCTTTGACCCATTATTCGAATCCTTCTCTCCCTCTATTCCTCTTCTTTCTTTTCTTTTGCTTGAGAACAAGCAAACCTCTAAGTTTGGTGTGATTTTCTGTGATCACTGAGTTAAAATAGACTGAGATCATGGCCCCTAAAGGAAAATAACCCACTTCAAGAGGCAAGAAAGAAAACAATCCAAAACTACCTTGGATACATGAGAGGTTCTTAACCAGAGAACATGTAGATCATTATTTCAAAATAATGAGTAGAAGGTCAGTGATCCCAGAAGTTAAGTTCGATCTGAAAGAAGACGAATATCCGAAGATCCAAGAGCAGATTTGAAACAGAGGCTGGGAAGTCCTAGCTAATCCTGAGGTGAAAGTGGGAAGAAATATGGTCCAGGAATTCTATGCAAATCTGTGGCTGATAGATAAGCAAAGAATAGAGGGAATTGCCTTCCACACTTTTTGAACTGAGGTCAGAGGGAAGGTTATTTACTTCCACCTTGACAAAGTAAGAGAAGTCCTCAAACTTCCTCAACTACAAGATGATCCAAAATCCTTTAATAGGAGAATGGCTAAAGATAAAAAGCTGGATCAAGTTCTAGAGGACATATGCCTCCGTGGAACCAAGTGGATAACTAATTCAAAAGGTGTTCCAAACCAACTGGAGAGAGGAGATCTCAAACCAGTTGCTAGAGGCTGGCTGGATTTCATTGGGCATTCTATACTTCCCACCAATAACTGCTCTGAAGTCACTGTCAAAAGGGCAGTGATGATTCACTGTATTATGCTGGGAAAATAAGTGGAGGTTCATCAGCTGATTCCTTGTGAAATTTACACATTTGCAAACAGGGATTCCATTGAAGCCAGATTGGCTTACCCAAGCTTAATCAGTCTGTTATGTAAACATGCTGGAGTTAAGATGGGTGTGGATATGTACATCCCAACTAAAGATCCAATCACCAAAAAGGTGATGGAAGGGACTCAGACTCAGGAAGACCCCATCAAAAGGAGGACGTATGAGCTCCTCCTAGAAATTCCTCAATTTGACTATTGGGTCCATTTAGAAGCATCTGTCACCAAGCTGCAAGAAGCTATGAATCAACTCAAAGAAGAGCGGCAGAATCAAAACAGCATGCTCTGCAAACTGCTCAAAGAACAAGAAAAGCAAGGGCGTGAGATACAGGAGCTAAAGCGCCAGAAGCTGTCCCTTGAAGAGCCAGACATCCCACAGATTGAAGGAGCACTTATCTCTCAAAATAAAGGTTGTTGAGTCCTAACTCTGTGATAACTTTTGTTATTAGAAACCTATTTTAAGAGTTACATGAGCATTAGTATTAGAGTCGTTTATTTTTATGTCTTTAATTATTATTCCATAAGTATTAGTAGCATTTAAATTTCCATTTTAATTTTCTGTTATTTTAATAAAATTCAAATTGCATGAGTAGTACTTTATTTTTATTTTTTTTTCAATTTGGCTATAATCTACTCTTCTTATCATCATTAAACATGAATAAAATAGTAGATTTTTTTAGAATAGTAAGGGTGCAAACATTTCGAGTATATAATAAGAAAAATTCAAATTAATTATATGTGGTGGCATTACTTTAGCTCTCTGAATGAATGCATAAATAGTGCATATTTTTTTATATACTGAAAATTAAGTAATGTTTGGCTCTTGAAAGAATGAGGTAAATAGAAAAATGTTATTGATAATCTGAAATATCATAAAATTGATTCTTGAAGCAAGAAAAAGCAGCATTAAAAAAAAGTCTTTAAAAAAATAAGCAAGCATTAAGAAGCCAATAACCCTTTAAACCAAAAGGCAAGGGTAAGAAGGATCCAAGGCTTTGAGCATCAGTGGATAAGAGGGCCCAATGAATTAAGATCATGGCCTAAGCGGCTTAATCAAGCTGTCCTTAACCATGTGCTTGTGTCATGAAGGTCCAAGTGAAAAGCTTGAGACTGAGTGGTAAAAGTCGTGATCCAAAGTAGAAAGAATGTGCCTAAGAATGCTGGGAACCTCTAGCTGGGGACTCTAGCAAAGCTGAGTCACAATCTGAAAAGGTTCACCCAGCTAAGTGTTCGTGGCATTCATGTATCCATAAAGTACATTTTGGAAAACAGAATGCTGAGGGTCACAGCCAAGACTCAAAGAAGCTGTGTTCAAGAATCAATCAAAGTTAAACTAAGAAAATCAATAACCTCATCTGCATGCTGAGTTCTGAAAGAAGCCAATCATTCTGAGTTTCAGAGGATAAAGTGAGATGCCAAAACTTTTCAGAAGCAAAAAGCTATAAGTCCCGCTCATCTAATTTGAATTTGAGCCTCATTAAAGACTCTGAAATTTTATTGCATCATAATATTCTTTTTATCCTATTTTATTTGTCTAGTTACTTAGGGACAAGCAACAGTTTAAGTTTGGTGTTGTGATGAGCGGATATTTTATACGCTTTTTGGTAGTGTTTTCATATAGTTTTTAGCATATTTTATTCACTTTTTATTATATTTTTATTATTTTTTATTCAAAAATCACATTTCTGGACTTTACTATGAGTTTGTATATATTTCTGTAATTTCAGGTATTTTTTAGCTGAAATTGAGGGACCTGAGCAAATATCTGATTCAGAGGCTGAGAAAGGACTGCAGCTGCTGTTAGATTCTGACCTCCCTGCACTCAAACGCGTTTTTCTGGAGCTAAAAAAATCCAATTGGCACGTTCGCAATCGGGCTGGAAAGCTAATATCTTGGGCTTTCCAGCAATGTATAATAGTCCATACTCTGATCGAGATTTGATGGCCCAAATAGGCATTAAACGCCAGCCAGAAACCCTTTTCTGGCGTAAGAACTGCCATACTTCTTGGCGTTAAACACCCATTTTGGCACCCAGGGTGGCGTTTAACTCCAATTTTAGGCACATGCACGTGGAAGCTTGAAAGTTCAGTCCAAACACTCACCAAATGGGCCCCAGAAGTTGATTTCTGCACTATCTACACCTAGTTACTCATTTACTGTAAACCTAAGTTACTAGTATAGTATAAGAACTACTTTTAGAGATTCATTTTGTAACTTATGACATTTTACATCTCATATTTTATCCTCTATGGCATGAGTCTCTAAACCCCATAGGTGGGGGTGAGGATCTCTACTGTGTTTCAATGGATTAATGCAATTACTATTGTTTTCTATTCAATCACACTTGCTTCTATTCTAAGATACTCATTCGTACTTCAATATGAAGAATTTGATGATCTGTGACACTCATCATCATTCTCAAATTTTTGAACACGTGCTTGACAACCACTTCCATTCTATCCGAGCTCAACGTAGTCATTGGGCGACAGCTTGAGTGCGTATCTCTTGGGTTTCTAATCCACGAGTTTGACTTGCATCTCCTTACAACAGAGCATTCAAACTTGTGAGATCAGAACCTTCGTGGTAGAGGTTAGAACAAACGAACTTCAAACTCACAAACTTTGGGCACAGTGATAGTGTGCAAAAGGACAAAGAGGTCCTATTCTGACACAAGTGAGAACCGACAGATGATTAGCCGTGCAGAAGTTGTACTCATAGCATTTTTCATCCGAGACGAGAGATTTGGCAGATGATTAGCTGTACAGAAGCCGTATCTGGACCATTTTCACTGAGAGGAAGGATGGTAGCCATTGACAACGGTGATCCACCAATATACGGCCTGCCATAAATGGAGCAATGCGTGTTTGGAGAAGAAGATAGTAGGAAAGCAGAGATTCAAAAGACAAAGCATCTCTGAAACCTCAACATGTTCTCCATTACTGAATAACAAGTATCACTCATTACATGCTTTTTTACTTTTTACAAACGAAATCATTTTCATCACTAATCTCCTGACTAAGAGTTACAGGATAACCATAGCTTGCTTCAATCCGGTAATCTCCGTGGGATCGACCCTTACTCGCGTAAGGAATTATTACTTGGACGTCCCAGTGCACTTGCTGGTCAGTTGTAATGGAGTTGTGAAAAGTGTGATCATAATTCCGTGCACCAGACGCGTACGCGTGGGTGATGCATACGTGTGACAAAGCGTCACGTGCTGCAGATATCAGCACTCGCTGGGGGCAATTTCTGGGCTGGTTTTGGCACAGTTCCAAGCCCGAAAACACATATTAGAGGTTACAGAGTGGGGGAATCAATCATCTAACTTCTCATTCACACAATTTTAGGTTTAGATGTAGTTTCTAGAGAGAGAGGCTCTCTCTTTTCTCAAGGTTTTAGGGTTCTTAGTCCTATTTCTTCTTAATTTCAGATTTCTACTTTACTTTAATTTAGGTTTCTTCTACTATTATTTGTTCTAACACTTTAGTTATATATTTCTCATTGTGATTTCCTTGTTTTACTAATTTAGTTTATGAACTCTTCATGTTAGATTCAACTTCTTATTAATACAAGTTGAGGTATTTTATGTTTATTGCTTCTTCCTTCATTTGTTTTCATTGATGTTTGAAATTGGTTGTTTAGATTTTTCATTCTCTTATTACTTTTCTATGCTTTGATTTTATGCCTTCCAAGTATTTGACAAAATGCTTGGTTGGGTTTTGAATTAGCTTTTTATATTCTTGACTTGGATTGATTAATTGAGACTATAGAGTTATCAAATTCTCTTGTTGAAGGGTGATTGAAAATAGCTTATTAGCTTAGGCTTCACTAAATCTAGTCTTTGATTAGGACTTGTAAGCCTAAGTTGATTTTGTTCACTTGACTTACCTTCATTGTTAGAGGTAACTAAGTGAAAGCGAAATACAACTACCATTACAATTGATGAAGATGACGAGGACATGACTTCTAGTTCTCAATCCTAGTTAAGAGTTTTCTTAGTTATTAATTTAATTTCTTGCCATTTTATTTCCTTGTTCCTTATTTCATAAACCCAAAAAGATACTTTTCCATAAGCAATAGTAAAAACACTTCCCTGTAATTCCTTGAGAGATGACCCGAGGTTTAATACTTTGGTTAATTTTATTTGATTTGCTTAAGTGACAAACATATTAAATTTGATTGAGGTTTAATTGTTGGTATAGAACTGTACTTGCAACGCGATTATTTTTGTGAAAATCTTTACCGACGATTTTTTCCCCACCAATACTCTGCAACTCTAGATTCCCATGAAGGTTCGGCATCTCCTAAGTCTTCAATCACTTCTTTCTTTTCAACAATTACGGCTTCCTCAAATTGTTCCAATACAAAGTCACCTTCCTCGTTTTCCACCGGAGTTCCTAGTCTCTCTTTCATGATACGTTCTTCATTAGATTCTTCATATGTAGCCATGGGAGTTCCTTGAGTGTTGAAACACATTGAAGCTAAATTATTTACTACCTCGGTTAAGGTAGCCACAAATTCTAGTGTCTTCTTTTGAGTTTCACGTTGCTCATGAAGTAGTGAAGCGAGAGAATCATCTATTGGGGCTTGAGGTGGATAGGAGGTTTCATCGGTTGGGAGAAGGGGTTCATAATAGGATGGTGGATCATCATGATAAGGATGTGGCGGCTCAACACTCTCCATCTTTTCCACTTGTTGCACAACACACTTCAGTCCCTTGTTCCCAAGTTGAGACTCGTTAGCCATGAGAGCTTCGTGTGCTTTTCGGCTTTCCTCTCGCTCCATTTGATGGATGGTTGCTTGAAGTCGATCCATTTCTTGAAGTTGACCCATTTGATGGTCGCTCCATTAGGATCATATTGTTGTTAAAAGTTTGCATACATTAGAGGGTGTATATTGAGGTGGTGGTTATTGGGAGTTAGAATTGGGGTGGCTCTATGTATGGTTCATTTGGCTTATAAGGTGGTTGGTATGGTGGGTAAGGATTAGGATCATATGAAGGTGTTTAGTAAAATGGGGCTTGTGAGTATGGTGGTTAAGGGCTATATTGAGGAAGGGGTTCATAGGTATATAGTGGTAGTTGTTGATTGTCACGAATAGGTCCACCATAACCATTGTCTTGGTATACATCATGGAATGGTTGTTGCACATAGTACATTGGAGGTGGTTGTTGCCAAGAGGGTTGATCAAGTCCTTATGGCTTGTCCCATCTTTGATTGTCCCATCCTTGATGCAAGCCTTCATTGTAATCTCCACTTCCTACAACATAATTGTAACCAAACTCATAGCCAAAGGAGTGAGAATTCATAAAAACAAAAGAAAAGAAAATAAAAACAAAAACTAATAAGAATTAATGAAAATAAACTCCTAAAACTATAAACAACTAACAAAGACACGAAAAAGAAAACATATTCACAATATTCACAATAACCAAAAATAAAGCACACATTTGCAATTCCCCAACAACGGTGCCGAAAATTGATGGAGGAAAAATGTCGGTAAAGATTTTCACAAGAATAACGCGTTGCAAATATAGTTCTAAATCGACAATTAAACCTCAATCAAAATGTAAATTGTTTGTCACAATGCAAACCCAATAAAAAATAAACTGAAGTATTTAAAACTCGGGTCGTCTCTCAAGGAATTGCAGGGAAGTGTTTATTATTGGTTATAATAAAGTATATTTTTGGGTTTTGTGATAAGAGACAAGTAACGTAAATAACAAAGAAATAAAATAACAACTAAAAAAAGTTCTAACAAGGATTGAGAATTAGAAGTCATATCCTTATTATCATCATCAATTGTGTTGGTAATTGCCTTTTGCTCTCACTTAGTTAACCTCTAACAATGAAGAAATGTCAAGTGAGCAAAATCAACTTAAGTTCAGAAGTCCTAATCAAAGACTAAGATTTAGTGAAGCCTAAGCCAACTAGCAATTTTCAATCACCAGTCAACAAAAGAATTTTGATAACTCAACAGTCTCTAATTGATCAATCCAAGTTAAGAACATAAAAATCTAATTTAAAATCCAGCCAAGCATTTTATCAAACACTTGGAAGGCATAAAATAAAAACATAGAAAACTAACAAGACATAGCAAAATCTAAAACTAACCAAAGCAAATAAATAACACCAACAAAGCAATTGAACAATAAGAAACATGAAACATAAATTGCATTAATATGAATAAAAGGAAACAAGAGGAATTCATAAACTAAATTGGCAACATAAAGGAATCAATAAGAGAACTAGATAAACTAAAGTAATAAAATAAATAAAAGTAGAAGAAACCTAAATTAAAGAAGGTAGAAATTTGAATTTAAGAAGAAATAAACTTAAAAACCTTAAAACCTAGAGAGAGGAGAGAGCCCCTATTTCTAGCAAACTACATCTAAACCTAAAATTATGTGAATGAATGTTGAATGATTGATTCACCCCTTCCAGCCTCACTCTGCAGCCTCTAATCAGCATTTTTGAGCCTGAAATTAGGTCCAAAGCAGCCTAGAAATCGCCCCAGCATTTTCTGTAAGTTGCAGCTCGTGAGGCTCTGTCATGCATACGCGTCGCCCACGCGTACGCGTCACTTCAAAAACTCCTGGTCGCCACACGTACGCGTCGCTTGCATGCTGCACTGGTCACGCGTACACGTAGCTACCAACTTCTCAAAACCTCAATTTCTTGTGTTCATTCCTCTCTTGCATGCTTCCTTTCCATCCCCTAAGCCATTCCTGCCCTATAAACCCTGAAAACACTTAACAAATATATCACGACATTGAATGGTAATAAGAGAGGATTAAAATTAGCAAATTTAAGGCCAAAGAAGCATGTTTTTAATCATAGTACAAAATTAGGAAGGAAAATGTAAAACATGCGAATTCTATGAATAAGTGTGAGAATAATGGATAAAATCTACTCAATTCAGTATAAAATAAACCGTAAAATAGCAGTTTATCAGTCCGGTATATCTAGAGAGCATCATCAAGCTTCCTAGACCAGTCCATCCTAAAGACACTGACGGTCTTCTCTAGAATCCTCTTGAGTTCCCTGTTAGAGACCTCAACCTGTCTACTTATCTGAGGGTGATAGGGGGTTGCCACTTTATGACGGACTCCATACCTCTGCAGAAGTGAGTCTAGCTGTCTGTTACAGAAGTGGCTTCCACCATCACTAATAAGTGTCCTTGGAACATCAAACCTGTTGAAAATATATCTCTGAAGAAAGCTCATCACCACTTTGGCATCATTGGTGGGCAGAGCCACAACTTCCACCCACTTGGTCACATAATCAACTGCCACCAAAATATATCCGCATTGCATTCTTCACTCTTTCGTGGTTGGCGCCAAACTTGAGTATTCTCAAGTTTGGCTTCAACCAGCCAGCATGCACTCTCTCTATTTTTCATCCTTGGCGCTAAACTTGAGGTTTTCCAAGTTTAGCTTCAAGCTCTTATTCTGCTGTGGCTTCGTTTCTTCACGCTAACTCTGTCAAATTCGTCCAAAATACTACCTAAAATAAACAAAATTGCACACAACTCAAAGTAGCATTCATAGTGGCTAAAATATATTAAATCTTGATTAAACTTAGCAATTCAAATGCAAATTTAGTAAAAAAAGATAGAGGAGATACTCACACATCAGATAACTTATTATTTAGTAATGCGTCTTATTTTATGGCATCTTGAAGCTTAGAAAGGGTGTTGCCAAGGCACTGTCGACGATGATATGTAAAGATGTTATGCATAGGATAACAACAGTTCTATCAGAGTTTGTGAAAACGGTTGGTTCCTCATCAAAAAGTGAGAGTGACGGTGTAAAGCTTTCAAAAACTGCTCCAGCTGTTACACCACCATCGGACACTTTGAAATGCTTAAGGTTTTCTATTTTTTTTAAATAACAAAATTTAAATACTACTAAGATAGCATTTGATGAAATTAATACACAATATATGATGTTATAGTTCACAAGGTTGCATTTACTATGCATCTTCCTATAAATGCTCCATTGGCTGTAGGATCGACAATTCCATATTTCTTCTTTTGAACCCCATTGTATGTCTTTTGTCTCTTCAAATAATAATAATAATAAAAATTCATTGTGTAAGTTACTAAGTTTGCAATGAGTACCCTGAAAGAGTCATCCATTTCCTTCCCTTCAAAACCTAACTCACAAATAAGAAACAACCCTTGATAGTATACATCAAATGTTCCCCTTTATATGCAATTAATATAGGAATAGTATTGTCAAATATAACTTATTTCAAGCTAGACATATGATTTAAAAGTAGATAACGGTGTCAATTCCTGTTGGAAAACTTAATCTTTTCTTCCTAGCAAAATATATCCCAATCCATGTTGTTAATCATGTTTAAATAATGAATAACTTTAAAGAACTTTGTAAACCTCTTACTCTGTTACCATGTTATACATACTAACTTACAGCCATAAGACAACGCTGCATATTGGGCAGTTGGTGAAGGACACATCAGCCAAGCTAAAGCAAGCTAGTGATATGGATCACCATGTTGTTTATTTTTTAATGTCGTCTAATTTTATTTTAATTGTATTTCATGTATTGAACCATATTATAGGTTTTAAGGTTGCATGGTCCAACTAATTAAAAAATAGATTTAAAAACATAAAATAAAATCCGTTCATCATCTTCTCCTCTCTTTCCCACTAGATATGAGGTCTGAGCTTCACTAATGAGAGCTTTAGGATTGTGAGTACCAGATTTTTTTTTGGTCACCATATTATGCCTATTAGTGATATTGGAAGGCTGATTAGAATCTTGATTAGTACTTGGGAGTTAAATTTCAATTGCTGATATGGGAATTTGATTTGTTGATGTGGTGAAAAGCTTATTAGTTGAGAGAATTGTATTGAAAAATAAGTAACAATAATGCTTAAAATAATTATCATATTTTTTGGATTTGCAGAAAGAATTGTATTTTGGGAAGAAGCTTTTTTTCGGGTCGTTCATGGCTTTACTACAACAATTACAATCCAAACATAGATGGGGATGACATGCCACATGTAAGTGCTTAAATTTTAGGATAACACTAGTATTAGAAAAATTGTTTATTTTTTATACGCAAAAAAAGTATCTGACTGATTTTGTGTGTTGGTGCACGAAATTGTGATCAATACTTTTCACAAATCAAATAATCCCCGGTAATGAATCCAAAAACTTGGTGTTCAATACCATGGCATAAACACAACTTCGCACAACTAACCAGCAAGTGTACTGGGTCGTCCAAGTAATAAACCTTACGCGAGTAAGGGTCGATCCCACAGAGATTGTTGGTATGAAGCAAGCTATGGTCACCTTGTAAATCTTAGTCAGGCAAACTCAAATGGGTATGGTGATATGCGAATAAAATATAAAGATAAAGATAGAGATACTTATGTAATTCATTAGTAGGAATTTCAGATAAGCGTATGAAGATGCTTTCCCTTCCGTCTCTCTGCTTTCCTACTGTCTTCATCCAATCCTTCTTACTCCTTTCCATGGCAAGCTTAAGCAAGGGTT
>NC_029780.3:33072913-33073459 GCF_000817695.3 Arachis duranensis
ATTCATCAAGTTGAAGAACAAGTGATATCTTAGAACAAGAACAAGCGGAATTGAATAGAAGAACAATAGTAATTGCATTAATACTCGAGGTACAGTAGAGCTCCACACCTTAATCTATGGTGTGTAGAAACTCCACCATTGAAAATACATAAGTGATAGTGTGATCATTGGTTTCGGCCCCAAAGAGGGAACCAGAAGAACCAAGATGAAAATACAATAGTATAATGTCCTACTTATAGAAAACTAGTAGCCTAGGGTGTACAGAGATGAGTAAATGACATTAAAATCCACTTCCGGGCCCACTTGGTGTGTGCTTGGGCTGAGCATTGAAGCATTTTCGTGTAGAGACTCTCCTTGGAGTTAAACGCCAGCTTTGGTGCCAGTTTGGGCGTTTAACTCCCATTCTTGTGCCAGTTCCGGCGTTTAACGCTGGGAATTCTGAGGGTGACTTTGAACGCCGGTTTGGACCATCAAATATTGGGCAAAGTATAGACTATCATATATTGCTGGAAAGCCCAGGATGTCTACTTTCCAACGCCATTGAGA
>NC_029780.3:33073697-33073906 GCF_000817695.3 Arachis duranensis
AATTTTAACTAAAAACTAATAAAAATATACTAAAAACTAACTAGATCATACTAAAAATATACTAAAAACAATGCCAAAAAGGGTACAAATTATCCGCTCATCACAACACCAAACTTAAATTGTTGCTTGTCCTCAAGCAACTGAAAATCAAACAACATAAAAAGAAGAGAATATGCAATGAATTCCAAAAACATCTATGAAGATCAGTT
>NC_029780.3:33074494-33075490 GCF_000817695.3 Arachis duranensis
AATAAAGAACAAGGAAATTAAGGAACGGGTCCACCTTAGTGATGGCGGCTCTTTCTTCCTCTTGAAGATCCTATGGAGTGCTTGAGCTCCTCAATGTCTCTTCCTTATCTTTGTTGCTCCTCTCTCATGATTCTTTGATCTTCTCTAATTTCATGGAGGATGATGGAGTGCTCTTCATGTTCAACCCTTAATTGATCCACATTGTAACTCAAATCTTCTAGGGAAGTGTTGAGTTGTTCCCAATAGTTGTTGGGAGGAAAGTGCATCCCTTAAGGCATCCCAGGGATTTCTTGATGATGAGCTTCCTCATGTATCTCTTGTGATGAGTGGGGTCTCTTGTGTGCTCCATCCTCTTCTTAGTGATGGGCTTGTCCTCATCAATAAGGATGTCTCCCTCTATGTCAACTCCAACCGAATAACAGAGGTGACAAATGAGATGAGGAAAGGCTAACCTTGCTAAGGTGGAAGACTTGTCCGCCACCTTATAAAGTTCTTGAGATATAACCTCATGAACTTCTATTTCTTCTCCAATCATGATGCTATGAATCATGATAGCCCGGTCTATGGTAACTTCGGACCGGTTTCTAGTGGGAATGATTAAGCGTTGGATAAACTCTAACCATCATCTAGCCACGGGTTTGAGGTCATGCCTTCTCAATTGAACCGGCTTCCCTCTTGAATCTCTCTTCCATTGGGCGCCCTCTTCACATATGACTGTGAGGACTTGGTCCAACCTTTGATCAAAGTTGACCATTCTAGTGTAAGGATGTTCATCTCCTTGCATCATAGGCAAGTTGAATGCCAACCTCACACTTTCCGGACTAAAATCCAAGTATTTCCCCCAAACCATAGTAAGATAATTCTTTGGATCCAGGTTCACACTTTGATCATGGTTCTTGGTGATCCATGCATTGGCATAGAACTCTTGAACCATTAAGATTCCGACTTGTTGAATGGGGTTGGTAAGAACTTCCCAACCTCTTCTTCGGATCTCAT
>NC_029780.3:33078888-33079246 GCF_000817695.3 Arachis duranensis
TTCAGGTTCAGGATCAGCCTCAACAAGAATGCCTTTGTCTCTGCTCCTGCTCATATGAAAGAGAAGAGAACAAGAAAATGTGGAATCCTCTATGTCACTGTATAGAGATTCCTTTAGGTGTCAGAGGAAAAGAAAAGTAGAAGACAGAAGTAGAAAATTCGAACTTATCAAAGGAGATGGAATTCGAATTTTGCATTAAGGAATAGTGTTAGTCCATAAATAGAAGGATGTGAGGAGAAGGGAAGTAATTTTCGAAAATTGAGTGAAAGATTTTGAAAATATTTTTGAAAAACACTAATTGATTTTCGAAAATGAAAGTGGAAAAGAAATCAAGTGATTTTTGAAAAAGATTTTGAAA
>NC_029780.3:33079980-33080867 GCF_000817695.3 Arachis duranensis
TTTAACGCCCAAAACTATACCCTTTTGGGTGTTAAACGCCCAACCAGGTACCCTGGCTGGCGTTTAAACGCCAGTCTGTCCTTCTTCACTGGGCGTTTTGAACGCCCAGCTTTTTCTGTGTAATTCCTCTGCTGTATGTTCTGAATCTTCAATTCTCTGTATTATTGACTTGAGAAGACACAAATTAAAAATATTTTTGGATTTTTAATGATAAGGACAATTCAAAATGCAACTAGAATCAAATAACAATGCATGCAAGACACCAAACTTAGCAGTTTGTATACTGCTGACACTAATGAGAATGCATATGAGACACTTAAACACTCAAGTCAAGAGAATTCAAAGATCAGAGCAAGTAAATCATCAAGAACAACTTGAAGATCCTTAAGATACATGAATGAATGCATGCAATTGACACCAAACTTAACATGAGACACTAGACTCAAACAAGAAATATTTTTGGATTTTATGACTTTGTAAATTTTGTTGTGCTTTTTTCGAAAATTAAGTGGAAAAAGAAAATAAAGGTATCAAATTTCTTAATGAGAATTCCAGGAATCAGTGCAATGCTAGTCTAAGACTCTGGTCCAGGAATTAGACATGGTTTCACAGCCAGCCAAGCTTTCAAGGAAAGCTTCGGTCCAAAACACTAGACATGGCCAATGGCCAGCCAAGCCTTAGCAGATCACTGCTCCAAAAGCAAGATTGATAGAAATCAACAAGCTTTTGTGATGATAAGTTGAAACCTCGGTCCAATGAAATTAGACATGGCTTCACAGCCAGCCAGACTTCAACAAATCACCATGAAACTCTAGAATGCATCTTCAAGAATTCCGAAAAAAAATACTTAATCTAAGCAACAAGATGAACCGTCAGTTGTCCAAACT
>NC_029780.3:33082034-33130722 GCF_000817695.3 Arachis duranensis
TTGGGCAAAGTATGGACTATCATATATTGCTGGAAAGCCCAGGATGTCTACTTTCCAACGCCGTTGGGAGCGCGCCAATTGGGCTTCTGTAGCTCCGGAAAATTCACTTCGAGTGTAGGGAGGTCAGAATCCAACAGCATCTGCAGTCCTTTTCAGTCTCTGAATCAGATTTTTGCTCAGGTCCCTCAATTTCAGCCAGAAAATACCTGAAATCACAGAAAAACACACAAGCTCATAGTAAAGTCCATAAAAGTGAATTTTAACTAAAAACTAATAAAAATATACTAAAAACTAACTAGATCATACTAAAAACATACTAAAAACAATGCCAAAAAGCGTACAAATTATCCGCTCATCATGTGTATACTTTGATTAAATAATTAACGATTGACATTGTTTTTATAGTGTTTGGACCTTTTATTTCGGCTAACTAAAGAGATGAAATTTTTTGATAAAGAACTGGTCATTGCTGCTTACATCTTTGGAAACGATTTGGATCCAGAGTAAGTAAAATTAATTTATTTCTCATTTTAATTGCTAATTTGTCATGTAATTATTTTTTTAGCATTTTCTAATACCATAGTATAAAATCTTATGAAAGTGCTTATTCCAAACGATCATTGTCGTCTAACTATTAAGAAGACTCTTCTATCAATGAGCCAGCGTCCCGCAACAATCTACCAAATCGTAAGTTTAAAAATACAAATTTTTAAAGTACATATTCAATCTTTTGGCTGTTTGTTCTTTTATTATATTGCTTTGTCAATGTGTGCCTTAAATTGTGGTGAAGGAATGACTGTAGTATTTAAGTTGCTCAATGGATGATCTTCAGTCACTATTGGAGACCCGATACGACATGGGTAAGAAAAATGTCATTGTTAATGAAGTTATGTTTATTCCATTATCTAATACCATTGTTAACATCTGTTAGGTTGTCAATGATTACTCAAAGATGCAACTGGCTTTGGATTTGGTGAATGACGAGCATAACATGAAGCGGGATATGATAACGGAGCTTGCTGTTACTGACTGGAATAAAAAGATGCAGCAGTCTATCCTTCAGACTTAGGATTTTATAATGCTTGTTATTAGTAGTTATGGATTGAATTAGACCATTTTAATTTTTTTTGAAATACAATCTATTTTTATATTTTGCACTTATTTCTTTTGGACTATTGATGAGCGGATAATTTATACGCTTTTTGGCATTGTTTTTAGGTAGTTTTTAGTAGGAACTAGCTACTTTTAGGGATGTTTTCATTAGTTTTTATGCAAAATTCACATTTCTGGACTTTACTATGAGTTTGTGTGTTTTTCTGTGATTTCAGCTATTTTCTGGCTGATATTGAGGGACCTGAGCAAAAATCTGATAGGAGGCTGACAAAGGACTGCTGATGCTGTTGGATTCTGACCTCCCTGCACTCGAAATGAATTTTCTGGAGCTACAGAACTCCAAATGGCGCGCTCTCAACGGCATTAGAAATTAGACATCCAGAGCTTTCCAGAAATATATAATAGTCTATACTTTATTCAAGATTAGACGACACAAACTGGCGTTCAACACCAGTCCCATGCTGTATTCTGGAGTAAAACGCCAGAAACACGTCACGAACCAGAGTTAAACGCCAAAAACACGTTACAACTTGGAGTTTAACTCCAGAAGAAGCCTCTGCATGTGTAAAGCTCAAGCTCAGCCCAAGCACACACCAAAGTGGGCACCGGAAGTGGATTTCTGCATTTAGACTTATTTTTTTAAACCCTAGTAACTAGTCTAGTATAAATAGGACATTTTACTATTGTATTAGACATCTTTGGATTATTTTTGGATTACCTTATGATCCTTTGATCATGTTTATGGGGGCTGGCCATTTGGCCATGCCTAGACCATCACTTATGTATTTTCAACGGTGGAGTTTCTACACACCATAGATTAAGGTGTGGAGCTCTGCTGTACCTCGAGTTTTAATGCAAAGTACTACTATTTTCTATTCAATTCAGCTTATCCTTATTCTAAGATATTCGTTGCACTTCAACATGATGAATGTGATGATCCGTGACACTCATCATCATTCTCACCATGAATGCGTGACTGACAACCACCTCCGTTCTACCTTAGAACGAGCATGTATCTCTTGGATTCCTTAATCAGAATCTTCGTGGTATAAGCTAGAATTATTGGCGGCCACTCTTGAGAGTCCGGAAAGTCTAAACCTTGTCTGTGGTATTCCGAGTAGGATTCAGGGATTAAATGACTGTGACGAGCTTCAAACTCGCGATTGTTGGGCGTGGTGACAGACGCAAAAGAATCAATGGATTCTATTCCGACATGATCGAGAACCGACAGATGATTAGCCGTGCTATGACAGAGCATTTGGACCATTTTCACTGAGAGGATGGGATGTAGCCATTGACAATGGTGATGCCTTACATACAGCTTGCCATGGAAAGGAGTATGAAGAATTGGATGAAAGCAGTAGGAAAGCAGAGATTCAACAGGAACAAGCATCTCTATGCACTTATCTGAAATTCCCACCATTGAATTACATAAGTATCTCTATCTTTATTTTATGCTTTATTTATTATTATTTTCGAAACCTTTATAACCATTATAATCCGCCTAACTGAGATTTACAAGATGATCATAGCTTGCTTCATACCAACAATCTTCGTGGGATCGACCCTTACTCATGTAAGGTTGATTACTTGGACGACTCAGTGCACTTGCTGGTTAGTTGTGCGAAGTTGTGACAAAGTGTGATTCACGTTTGAGAGCGCTACCAAGTTTTTGGCGCCATTGTTGATGATCACAATTTCGTGCACCAAGTTTTTGACGTCGTTGCCGGGGATTGTTTGAGTTTGGACAACTGACGGTTCATCTTGTTGCTCAAATTAGGTAATTTTATTTTCAAAAAAGTTTTCAAAAATCTTTCAAAAAATTTTTTTTTCTCTTTTTCTTTTTTTTAAGAAAAAAATTTATTTTTGAAAAATCCAAAAAAAATTCATAAAATCATAAAAATCAAAAATATTTTTGTGTTTCTTGTTTGAGTCTAGTGCCAATTTTTAAGTTTGGTGTCAATTGCATGTTTTTAAAATTTATGCATTTTTCGAAAATTCATGCATGGTGTTCTTCATGATCTTCAAGTTGTTCTTGATAAGTCTTCTTGTTTGATTTTTAAATTTTCTTGTTTTGTGTCTTTTGTTGTTTTTCATATGCATTTTTGCATTCATAGTGTCTAAACATGAAAAATTTCTAGGTTTGGTGTGTTGCATGTTTTTCTTTTCTTGAAAATTTTTCAAAAATAGTTCTTGATGTTCATCTTGATCTTCAAAGTGTTCTTGGTGTTCATCTTGACATTCATAGTGTTCTTGCATGTTTTCTTTGTTTTGATCTTAATTTCTCATGTTGTGAGTCATTTTTGTGTTTTTCTCTCTCATCATTAAAAATTCAAAAATAAAAAAATTCTTTTCCTTATTTCTCTCAAAATTTCGAAAATTTGAGTTGACTTAATCAAAAAAATTTTAAAACTTAGCTATTTCTTATAAGTCAAGTCAAATTTTCAATTTTAAAAATCCTATCTTTTCAAAATCTTTTTCAAAAATCAAATCTTTTTCATTTTTTTATCTTCAAATCATATCTTTTTCAAAATTGATTTCAAAAATCTTTTCTAACTTCTTATCTTTTCAAAATTGAATTTCAAATCTTTTTCAACTAACTAATTGACTTTTTGTTTGTTTTACTAATTCTTATCTTTTTCAAAACCACCTAACTACTTTCCTCTCTCTCTAATTTTCGAAAATTACCTCCCTCTTTTTCAAAATTCTTTCAATTAACTAATTGTTTCAAATTTTAATTTTAATTTTATTTCTTCTATTAATTTTCGAAAATCACTAACCCTTTTTCAAAATTTATTTTCAAATTTCTCCATCTCTCATCTCTTTCTATTTATTTATTCATTTACTAACACTTCTCTTCATCTTAAAATTAGAACCCCCTCTTACTCTCTGAGTTCGAATTTTCCTCTTTTCCTTCTTCTATTCTTTTCTTCTTCTACTAACATAAAGGAATCTCTCTACTGTGGTAAAGAGGATCCCTATTATTATTTTATGTTCCCTTCTTTTTCATATGAGCAGGAGCAAGGACAAGAATATTCTTGTTGAAGCAAATCCTGAACTTGAAAGGACTCTGAAGAGGAAACTAAGAGAAGCTAAATTACAACAATCCAAAGACAACCTTAGAGAAATTTTCGAAAAGGAAGAGGAGATGACAGCCGAAAATAATAATGCAAGAAGGATGCTTGGTGATTATACTACACCTACTTTCAAATTTGATGGAAGAAGCATCTCAAACCCTGCCATTGGAGCAAACAATTTTGAGCTAAAGCCTCAACTAGTTGCTCTAAAGCAACAGAACTGCAAGTTTCATGGACTTCCATCAGAAGATCTCTATCAGTTTTTAACTGAGTTCCTGCAGATCTATGAGACTGTTAAGACTAATGGAGTAGATCCTGAAGTCTACAGGCTCATGCTTTTCTTTTTTGTTGTAAGAGACAGAGCTAAAATATGGTTGGACTTACAACCTAAACATAGCCTGGACTCCTGGGATAAGCTGGTCACGGCCTTCTTGGCTAAGTTCTTCCGTCCTCAAAATCTGAGCAAGCTTAGAGTGGATGTTCAAACCTTCAAACAAAAAGATGGTGAATCCCTCTATGAAGCTTGGAAAAGATACAAGCAGATGACCAAAAGGTGTCCTTCTGACATGCTTTCAGAGTGGACCATTTTGGATATATTCTATTATAGTCTATCTGAGTTCTCTAAGATGTCACTGAACCATTCTGCAGGTGGATCCATTCACCTAAAGAAAATGCCTGCAGAAGCTCAAGAACTTATTGACATGGTTGAAAATAACCAGTTCATGTACACTTCTGAGAGGAATTCTGTAAGTAATGAGATGCCTCAGAGGAAGGGAGTTCTAGAAATTGATGCTCTGAATGCCATATTAGCTCAGAACAAAATGTTGACTCAGCAAGTCAACATGATTTCTCAAAGTCTGAATGGATGGCAAAATGCATCCAACAGTACTAAAGAGGCATCTTCTGAAGAAGAAGCTTATGATCCTGAGAACCCTGCAATAATAGAGTTGAATTACATGGGTGAACCCTATGGGAACACCTATAACTCCTCATGGAGAAATCATCCAAATTTCTCATGGAAGGATCAACAAAAGCCTCAACAAGGCTTTAATAATGGTGGAAGAAATAGGCTCAGCAATAATAAGCCTTTTCCATCATCTTCTCAGCAACAGACAGAGAATTCTAAACAAAACACCTCTAACTTAGCAAACTTAGTCTCTGATCTGTCTAAGGCCACTTAAGTTTTATGAGTGAAACAAGGTCCTCCATTAGAAATTTGGAGGCACAAGTGGGCCAGCTAAGTAAGAAAATCACTAAAACTCCTCCTGGTACTCTCCCAAGCAATACAGAAGAGAATCCAAAGAGAGAGTGCAAGGCCATTGATATAGTCTATATGGCCGAATGCAAGGAGGAAAGGGAGGACGTGAGTCCCAATGAGGAAGACCTCATAGGACGTCTTCCAACCAAGAAGGAGTTCCCTATTGAGGACCCAAAGGAATCTGAGGCTCATATAGAAACCATAAAGATTCCATTAAACCTCTTTCTGCCATTCATGAACTCTGAAGACTATTCTTCCTCTGAAGAGGATGAAGATGTAACTGGAGAGCAAGTTGCTCAAAATCTAAGAGCTATCATGAAGCTGAATGCCAAATTGTTTGGTAATGAGACTTGGGAAGGTGAACCTCCCTTGCTCATTGATGAACTAGATACATGGGTTCAGCAAACTTTACCTCAAAAGAAACAAGATCCTGGCAAATTCTTAATACCATGTACCATATGCACCATGACTTTTAAAAAGGCTCTGTGTGACTTGGGGTCAAGCATAAATCTTATGCCACTCTCTGTAATGGAGAAGCTGGGGATCATTAAGGTACAACCTGCCTTATTCTCATTACAAATGGCAGACAAGTCAGAAAGACAAGCTTATGGATTGGTAGAGGACGTGTTGGTAAAGGTTGAAGGCCTTTACATCCCTGCTGATTTCATAATCTTAGACACTAGGAAGGAGGAGGATGAATGCATCATCCTTGGAAGACCTTTCCTAGCTACAGTAGGAGCTGTGATAGATGTTAACAGAGGAGAATTAGTCCTTCAATTGAATGGGAACTACCTTGTGTTTAAGGCTCAAGGATCTTCTTCTTTAACAATGGAGAGGAAGCATGAAAAGCTTCTCTCAGTGCAGAGTCAAACAGAGCCCCCACAGTCAACTTCTAAGTTTGGTGTTGGGAGGCCACAACCAAACTCTAAGTTTGGTGTTGAATCCTTACAACCAAACTCTAAGTTTGGTGTTGGGATTATACAACATTGACCTGATCACCTGTGTGGCTCCATGAGAGCCCACTATCAAGCTATTGACATTAAAGAAGCGCTTGTTGGGAGGCAACCCAATTTTTTTTTATCTAATTTCAATTTTTATTATTCTTTTATGTTTTATTAGGTTCATGATCATGTGGAGTCACGAAAAAAATATTAAAATTAAAAATAGATTCAAAAACAGCAGAAGAAAAATCACACCCTGGAGGAAGGACTTACTGGCGTTTAAACACCAGTAAGGAGCATCTGGCTGGCGTTCAACGCTAGAACAGAGCATGGATCTGGAGTTAAACGCCAGAAACAAGCAACACCCTGGCGTTCAATCGTCAGGAATGCACCCTGAGGAGAGCTGGCGCTGAACGCCAGAAACAAGCATGGAACTAGCGTTCAACACCAGAAACATGTTGCACATGGGCATTGAACGCCTAGAGCATGCATCACTTCGGTGTTTAAATGCCAGAATTGCATGCAAAGGCATTATACATGCCTAATTGGTGCAGGGATGTAAATCCTTGACACCTCAGGATCTGTGGACCCCACAGGATCCCCACCTACCATATTCTCCCCTCTTCTCAACATTCATCCTCTCTTTCCAATAAAAACTCTTCCCCAAAACCCTTCACCAATCACCTCAATCTCTCTTCCCAATTACCCCCATCACCACTCACATCCATCCACTCTTCCCTATAAACCCTACCTACCTTCAAAATTCAAAATTTCTTTCCCACTCAAACCCACCCTAAATGGCCGAACCTACTACCTCTCCCCTCACTATATAAACCCCTCCGTTCTCCTTAATTTTCACACAACACAACCCCCTCTTCTACACCTTGGCCGAATACACCTCCCTTACTCTCCTCCATAATTTCTCTTCTTCTTCTTCTTCTTTTCTTTCTTCTCTTGCTCGAGGGCGAGCAATATTTTAAGTTTGGTGTGGTAAAAGCATAAGCTTTTTATTTTTCCCAGTTTACGTCATCTAATTTCGAATAATGCATAGAATATTATATATTGCTGGAAAGCTCTAGATGTCTTCTTTCCAAAGCCATTGAGAGCATGCCATTTGGAGTTCTATAGCTCCAAAAAATCTATTTCGAGTCAGGGAGGTCAGAATCCAACAGCATCAGCAGTCCTTTGTCAGCCTTCTATCAGAGTTTTGCTCAGGTTCCTCAATATCAGCCATAAAATACCTGAAATCACAGAAAAACACAAAAACTCATAGTAAAGGCCAGAAATGTGAATTTAGCATAAAAACTAGTGAAAACATCCCTAAAAGTATGGACTATTAAAAACTACCTAAAAACAATGCCAAAAAGAGTATAAATTATCCGCTCATCACAACACCAAACTTAAATTGTTGCTTTTCCCCAAGAAACTTAAAATAAATTAGGATAAAAAGAAGAGAATATACTATAAATCCCAAAATAGAAGTGGAGAGGAAGTAGAAGTTCATGAAGTCGTCTCCCTTGAATTCTACAAAATAGCCAAAAAGCCCTCTACCTTGGCAAGGCTATCTTTTCCTCATCTTATTTGCCATCTATGTTACTCAGCTAGAGTTATCATAGAAGGAGACATCCTCATTGAGGAGGACAAGCCCATCACTAAGAAAAGGATGGAGCAAACAAGAGAGCCCGCTCATGGAACCCAAGAGACGCATGAGGAAGCTCATCACCAAGAAATCCCGGAGATGCCTCAAGGGATGCACTTTCCTCCCAACAACTATTGGGAACAACTCAACACTTCTCTTGAAGATTTGAGTTACAATATGGATCAATTAAGGGTGGAACATCAAGAGCACTCCATCATTCTCCATGAAATTAGAGAAGATCAAAGGGCAATGAGGGAGGAGCAACAAAGGCAAGGAAGAGACATAGAAGAACTCAAGGACATCATTGGTTCTTCAAGAAGAAAGCGCCACCATCACTAAGGTGGATTCATTCCTTGTTCTTATTTTTCTGTTTATCGATTTTTATGCTTATTATGTCATCTATATTTGTGTCTCTTTTACATGATCATTAGTAGTTAATAACTATGTCTTAAAGGCTATAAATAATTCCATGAATCTTTCACCTCTCTTAAATGAAAAAATGTTTCTAATTCAAAAGAACAAGAAGTACATGAATTTCGAAATTATCCTTGAATTTAGTTTAATTATATTGATGTGGTGACAACACTTTTTGTTTTTTGAATGAATGCTTGAACAGTGCATAATTTTGATCTTGTTGTTTATGAATGTTAAAATTGTTGGCTCTTGAAAGAATGATGAACAAAGAGAAATGTTATTGACAATCTGAAAAATCATGAAATTGATTCTTGAAGCAAGAAAAAGCAGTGAAAAAGCAAAAGCTTGCAAAAAAAAGCAAGCAGAAAAAGCCAATATCCCTTAAAACCAAAAGGCAAGGGTAAAAAGGATCCAAGGCTTTGAGCATCAATGGATAGGAGGGCCCAAGGAAATAAAATCCAAGCCAAAGCGGCTAAATCAAGCTGTCCCTAACCATGTGCTTGTGGCATGCAGGTCCAAGTGAAAAGCTTGAGACTGAATGGTTAAAGTCGTGATCCAAAGCTAAAGAGTGTGCTCAAGAGCTCTGGACACCACTAACTGGGGACTTTAGCAAAGCTGAGTCACAATCTGAAAAGGTTCACCCAGTCATGTGTCTGTGGCATTTATGTATCCGGTGGTAATACTAGAAAACAAAGTGCTTAGGGCCACGGCCAAGACTCATAAAAGTAGCTGTGTTCAAGAATCAACAAACTTAACTAGGAGAATCAATAACACTATCTGAAATTCTAAGTTCATATAGATGCCAATCATTCTAAACTTCAAAGGAGAAAGGGAGATGCAAAAACTGTTCAGACGCAAAAAGCTACAAGTCCCGCTCATCTAATTAGAATTAATATTCATTGATATTTTGGGATTTATAGTATATTCCCTTCTTTTTATCCTACTTTATTTTTAGTTGCTTGGGGACAAGCAACAATTTAAGTTTGGTGTTGTGATGAGCGGATAATTTATACGCTTTTTGGCATTGTTTTTTGATAATTTTTAGTATAATCTAGCTACTTTTAGGGATGTTTTCATTAGTTTTTATGCTAAATTCACATTTCTGGACTTTACTATGAGTTTGTGTGTTTTTTTGTGATTCCAGGTCATTTCTGGCTGAAATTGAGGGACCTGAGCAAAACTCTGATAAAAGGCAGACAAAGGACTGCTGATGCTGTTGGATTCTGACCTCCCTGCACTAGAAATAGATTTTCTGGAGCTACAGAACTTTAAATAGCGCGCTCTCAATGGTGTTGGAAAATAGACATTCAGAGCTTTCCATCAATATATAATAGTCCACACTTTATTCGAGATTAGACGACGTAAACTGGCGCTCAACGCCAGATCCATGCTGCATTCTGGAGTCAAACGCCAGAAACACGTCACGAACCAGAGTTGAACGCCAAAAATACATTATAACTTGGCGTTCAACTCCAAGATAAGCCTCAGCTCGTGTAAAGATCAAGCTCAGCCCAAGCACACACCAAGTGGGCCCCGGAAGTGGATTTCTGCATCAATTACTTACTTCTGTAAACCCTAGTAGCTAGTCTAGTATAAATAGGATGTTTTACTATTGTATTAGACATCTTTGGTCTCGGTTTATTCCATTATTCATCTTAGGAGACTATTGATCACGTTTGGGGGCTGGCCATTCGGCCATGTCTGGACCTTCATCACTTATGTATTTTTAACGGTGGAGTTTCTACACACCATAGATTAAGGGTGTGGAGCTCTGCTGTACCTCAAGTTTTAATGCAATTACTACTATTTTCTATTCAATTCAATTTATTCTTGTTCCAAGATATTCGTTGCACTTCACCATGATGAATGTGGTGATCTGTGACACTCACCATCATTCTCACCTATGAACGTGCGTGACTGACAACCACTTCCGTTCTACCTTAGACCGGGCGCATATCTCTTGGATTTCTTAATTAGAATCTTCGTGATATAAGCTAGAATTGATGGCGGAATTCATGGGAATCCGGAAAGTTTAACCTTGTCTGTGGTATTCCGAGTAGGATTCCGGGATTGAATGACTGTGACGAGCTTCAAACTCACGATTGTTGGGCGTGATGACAAATGCAAAAGAATTAAGGGATTCTATTTCGACATGATAGAGAACCGATAGATGATTAGCCGTGCTGTGACAGAGCATTTGGACCATTTTCACTGAGAGGATGGGATGTAGCCATTGACAATGGTGATGACCTACATACAGCTTGCCATGGAAAGGAGTAAGAAGGATTGAGGGAAGGCAGTAGGAAAGCAGAGATCCAATAGGGACAATTCATCTCCATACACTTATCTGAAATTCTCACCAATGATTTATATAAGTATTTCTATCTTTATTTAATGTTTTATTTATTATTATTATTGGAAAACTCCATAATCAATTATTATCCGCCTAACTGAGATTTACAAGATGACCATAACTTGCTTCATACCAACAATCTCCGTGGGATCGACCCTTACTCACGTAAGGTATTACTTGGACGACCCAGTGCACTTGCTGGTTAGTTGTGCGGAGTTGTGACTAAGTGTGATTCACGTTTGAGAGTGCTACCAAATTCATTGGTGCCATTGTTGATGATCACAATTTCGTGCACCAGAGGCCTTCAGTGGGGATTTTTTTTATCCTTCCAACCTTTAGGTACTTTTTTCTTAGTACCTTTGTTCTCAGTGCTTGATAATGGCTGCCTAACACCAAACTTAGAGTTGGTGTCTAGGGGCTCTGTTAAGCTCTGCGCTGAGAGGGGTGGTTGAAGTACTTCATGTTTATGAATGGTGCTTCCTTCAGCTGAGGTAGAATGAGGTTTATGAACCTTAAACATAAGATAGTCCTCATCTAATTGCAGGACTAGTTCTCCTCTGTCTACATCAATCACAGCCTTGGCTGAAGCTAGAAAGGGTCTTCTAAGGACGATGGATTCATCTTCTTCCTCCCCAGTATCTAGGATTATGAAGTCAGCAGGGATATAAAGGTCTCCAACCTTCACCAAGACATCCTCTACTAGTCCATAAGCCTTTTTCATGGACTTGTCTGCCATCTCTAGTGAGATTCTTGCAGCTTGTACCTCAAAGATTCCCAGTCTCTCATTTACAGAGAGAGGTATGAGGTTTATGATTGACCCTAGGTCACTCAGAGCTTTATCAAAGGGCATGGTACCTATGGTGCAAGGAATTAAGAAGTGTCTAGGATCCAGCTTCTTTTGAGGTAACTTCTGCTGAACCAAGGCATTGAGTTCCTTGGTGAGCACTGAAGGTTCTTCATCCAATGGCTCCATGCCAAACAACATGGCATTCATCGTCATTAGAATTCCTAGGTACCGAGCAACTTGCTCTTTCCTGGTTTCCTCTTCCTCATCAAAGGAGGAGTACTCTACAGATTCTGTGATCTTCGACCAAGCATTCAAGGGAACTTTAATAGGCTCCTCATGAAACTTGGGTTCTATCAGTTCTTTAATAGGAAAGTTCTCAGTGGGCTTAGGGTCGCCAACTTATCCTATTGTGGCATTCAATTCTAGAACTTGTATTTTTTTGGGCATTGAACGCCCAGTTTGAATACCTTCACTGGCGTTCAACGCCAGCTTTTGTGCTGCCTTGGGCATCGAACGCCTAGTAAGGTGCTCCTTACTAGGGTTCGACGCCAGTAATAGTGGCTTTTTGGGCATTGAACGCCCAGTAAGGACCTCCGTACTAGCGTTCAACGCTAGTAATGGTGGCTTTATGGACATTGAATGCCCAGTAAGAACCTCCTTACTGGTGTTCAACGCTAGTGATGATGGCTTGTTAGGCGTTGAACGCCTAATAAGGAGGTTGAACGCCTAGTAAGGACCTCCTTACTGGCGTTCAACGCCAAAGATGGCTCACCCTTAGGCGTTGAATGCCCAATAAGGACTTCCTTACTGGCGTTCAATGCCAGATTATCCCCTTCAGATTTGGCCTCAGCTTCTACAGTGATGGCCTTGCACTCTTCTCTTGGGTTTACTTCAGTGTTACTAGGAAGAGTGTTAGGAGGGATCTCAGGGATTCTCTTGCTCAGCTAACCAACTTGTACCTCTAGATTTCTGATGGAGGACCTAGTTTCTGTTATGAAATTGTGAGTGATCTTAGAGAGCTCAGAGACTATGGTTGCTAAGTTAGAAAGGCTCTGCTTAAAAGTCTCCATCTGTTGCTGAGAAGATGGGAATTTTGGTCTGTTGTTGAACCTATTCTGGGCTCTTCCACCTTGATTATTATTGAAGCCTTTCTGAGGCTTCTGTTGATCCTTCCATGAGGATTAGGATAATTTCTCCATGAGGAGTTGTAGGTATTTCCATAGGGTTCTCCCATGTAATTCACCTTTTCCATCATGGGTTGATCTGGATCATAGGCGTCTCCATCATAGGACGTGTCTTGAGTGCTGCTAGTTGAAGCTTGCACTCCAATCAAGTGCTGAGAGATCATATTAACCTGTTGGGTCATTATCTTGTTATGAGCTAATATGACATTCAAAGTGTCAACTTTCAGGACTCCTTTCTTCTGAGCTACCCCATTGTTCATAGGGTTTCTCTCATAAGTATACATCAACTGGTTAACCATTTCAATGAGTTCCTATACCTCTACCGGCGTTTTCTTTAAGTAGAGTGATCCACTAGTAGAATGATCCAAGGACATCTTGGATATCTCAGATAGACCATCATAGAAGATTCATAGGATAGACTATTCTGAGAGCATGTCAAGAGGACACCTCCTGATCAATTGCTTGTATCTTTTCCAAGCTTCATAGAGGGATTCACCCTCTTTTTGTCTGAATGTTTGAACTTCCACTCTGAGCTTGCTCAATTTTTGAGGTGAAAAGAACTTGGCCAAGAAAGTATTAACCAACTTTTTCCAAGAATTTAGGCTTTCCTTAGGTTGAGAATCCAACCACATCCTAGCTTTGTCTCTAATAGCAAAAGGGAAAAGCATAAGTCTGTAAACCTCAGGATCCACTTTATTGGTTTTAACAGTATCACAGATTTGCAAGAATTCAGATAAGAACTGATGTGGATCTTCCAGTGAAAGTCCATAAAACTTGCAATTATGTTGCATTAGAGAGACTAACTGAGGCTTTAGCTCAAAGTTATTAGCTCTAGTGGCAATATAGAGATACTTCTGCCATAGAGGTTAGAAGTTGGTGCAATGAAGTCACCAAGAACCTTTCTTACATCTCCTACATTATTTGGCTCAGCTGCCATATGTGTTTTTCAGCTTCTTGTTCGAATAGCTCTGTGTAGTTTCCTCCAGAATGTTGTGGTTTAACTTGTTGCAACCGCTTCCTTAGGGTCCTCTCAGGTTCAGGATCAGGATCAAAGAGAGGTTCTTTATCTCTGTTTCTACTCATAAACAAGAAAAGAAGACAAGAAAGAAGAAGAATGGGAGGTCTATGTTCAAGGATAGAGAACTCCCTATGATATGTGAAGAAGAAAGAAGAATGAAGATAGAGAGAAGGGAAGAAGAATTCGAATAAAAAGGGTTAGAGAATTCGAAAATTAGAAGTAAAAACAGAAACTAGAATTAAAATATTTTTGTTTTTATTTTATTTATTGATTGAATTCAAAAATAAAAGCTAATTAACTAAAAAGATTTGAAAATTAAATGATGAATTTCGAAAAAGAAGAGAAAGAAATAGAAGGGTAGTTTTTGAAAATAGGAGAGAGGAGAATTAGTTAAGAAAGATTTGAAAACAAGATAAGATAGAAAATTTAAAAAATATTTTATTTTAAAATTCAAAATTGGAAAAGATAAGATAGAAATTTAAAATGATTTGATTTTGAATTTTGAAATTGAAACAAGATAAGACAAAGATTTTGAAAAAGATTTTATTTTGAAATTTAAAATTAAGACAAGATAAGATAATGCGTTGAAATTTAAAGAAAGATAAACCAAAGATAAGATAAAGATTTGAAAAAGTTTTTAGATTTAAAATTTAAAAGAAAGATAAGATAAGATAGAATCACAATTACAAGAAAAGAATTGAAAATGATTTTAAAAAGATAAGATTTGAAATTTAAAATTTGAAATAAGATAAGATAAGATAATGATTTTGAAATTAAAATTTGAAATTTTTGTTAAAATTTTCGGAAAAATTTTGAAATAAAGATAGAAAAGATATTTTTTATTTTTTTAAAATTAATGGAGAAAGAGAAAAACAACCAAAAGACACCAATCTCAAAATTTTTTTAGATCTAAAACACTAAGTTTTCGAAAATTCAAAAAGAAAAATACCAAAAGACACCAAACTTAAAAATTTTAAGATCAAAATAAGAAAAGAAACAAGAACAACTTGATTACCAAGAAAGAACACTAAGACACTTTTCAAAAATTTTAGAGAGAAGATAAACACACAAAGGACACCAGACTCAAACAAAAGACACTATTTTTGAAAATTTTTTTGAAAATAAAGTAAGAAAGTTTGAAACTTTAACAAGAACAATAATAAAAGACTCAAACAAAAGATAAAGATTAATAAAGAAAAGCAAAGATTTTTGAAAAAAAAAATTCGAAAAAGGGAAATAAAAGACTCAAACAAAATAGTAAAGAGTACCTAATCTAAGCAACAAGATAATCCGGTTGTTTGTCAAATCCAAACAATCCCCGGCAACGGCGCTAAAACCCTGGTGCACGAAATTGGCTCTGCAGAATTCGCACAGATAGACTGACAAGTACACCGGGTCGTCCAAGTAATACCTTAGGTGAGTGTAGGTCGATCACACGGAGATTGTTGGTTTGAGCAACCAGTGGATACCTTGCAGATCTTAGTTAGGCGGATAGAAAATATAGTTTTTCATGAAAAGCATATAAAACCGATAAATAGAATGTTACTGGATAGATGAGAAATCAATGATGATAGAATGATTGAGGCTTCGGAGATACTTTGTCTTTCCAGATTAACTTTTCTTACTGTCTTCTTCAAATAACCTTCTGATTCCTTCAATGGCAGTCGTAAGTGATTAACTCATGTCCTCTCATCAAGTTAACCTCCTCAACTACAGCAATCTACCACGTTGAGATGACTCATGTCCTCTCATCAAGCCACCTCTAGGTTTCTTACTGTAGCAGAAGAGGAAGCTCTAAGCAGTCCACTCCCCTTCACGATCCAACTCAACGAGCCACAGACAAGGCAGATCTTCCGGATCAGAAAGTGCTGCTTCTCTGACTCTAGCCTTAATGCCACAGAGACCTCACACTCATAGTCAACGAGATTATATGTCACATATCCAAAGTTGCTCAGATGCTCTATTGGAATCCGCAATGGAATCTCTAGGTTTAGTTCAACACTATCCGAATCAGGAATCACACGGAACCTATGTAGAACAAGGGTGATTGTCATGGGTCACCCTCAATTCTTATGATGAAGAACAAGATTGCATTAGAGAATGGAATCAGACATATTGAATGAAAACAGTAATATTAGTGATCCATAAAACTCAGCAGAGCTCCTAACCTTAACCTTAGGAGGTTTGTGACTCATACTGACTGAAAAATACGATGAAATATTCGAATGGGGGAGGGAGAAGATTGGCGAAACCTCTAAACAAGGGTGATCTTCTCCTATATATACTAATCTAATGATTAAGGATTACAGAAATATGATAGACTAGTCTTAGGGGTGTGAAAATCCACTTTTAGGGCCCACTTGGTGAGTGTTTGGGCTGAGCTTGAGTGTTTTCCATGAGCTAGTACCCCTTAGGGGCGTTGAACACTGGCTTGGGACCCCCTAAAGGGAGTTGGATGCCAGCTACCCCCTTATGGGCGCTGGACGCCAAGACTAGGGCTGGTGGCTGGCGTTGAACGCCTGTTTGGATTTCATTTCCAAAGCAAAGTATGAATTATTATATATTTTTGGAAAGCCCTGGATTTATCTTTCCATAGCCGTTGAGAGCGCACCATTTGGACTTATGTAGCTCCAGAAAAGCTCCTTCGAATGCACAGAGGTTAGATCCTGAAAGCATCTACACTCCTTTCTCTGCTTCTGAATCAGACTTTTGCTCAAGCTCCTCAATTTTAACCAGAAAATACCTGAAATCACCATAAAACACACAAACTCAAAGTAGAATAAAAAAATATGAATTTTTCACTAAAACCTATGAAAACATAATAAAACTTAAACAAAACATAATGAAAACTATATGAAAATGATGCCAAAAAGCGTATAAAATATCCGCTCATCAATTAGTCCTGAGAATGCATGAGGACTATTTGATGTTCAAGGTTTTTAAACCTCCACCAATCTCTAACAAAGGAGGTGAGCTTAATGTTTAAGCCTTTTGATGAGCGGATATTTATACACTTTTTGCCATCATTTTCATATAGTTTTTAGTATGTTTTATTTAAGTTTTATTATGTTTTCATAGGTTTTAATGTAAAATTCACATTTTTGGATTCTACTTTGAGTTAGTGTGTTTTTATGAAATTTTAGGTATTTTTTGGCTAAAATTGAGGAGTTAGAGCAAAAGTCTAATTCAGAGGTAGATGCTATCTGGATCTGACCTCCTTGCACTCAAAAGAGATTTTCTGGACCTACAAAAGTCCAAATGGAGCGTTCTCAACGGCTATGGAAAGCTAACTTCTAGAAATATATAATAGTATATACTTTGCTACAGAATTGAAGGCCCAAAACTGGTGTCCAACGCCAGCCTCCTGCCCTATTCTGGCGTCCAGCACCCAAAGGAGAAGAGACCAGCGTCCAACGCCCATAAAGGACCACCTAGCCGGCGTTCAATGCCCTAGAGGCCTCCTAGCACGTGGATCTCATCAAAGCTCAGCCCAAACACTCACCAAGTGGGAATCGAAAGTGGATTTTAGCACTAAAAGACTATTTTATCCGTTTTATGTAATTCTTAGTCATTTGTTTAGTATTTAAGGGAGAAGATCACCCTTTTGTTAGATACATTCGATCTCTTCCAGCATATTTCGAAGTTTACATTGTATGTTCTATTAGTATGAGTTTCTAAGCCTCCTAGGTTGAAGGGAGGAGCTCTATTGAGTTTTATGGATCAATAAAAGTATTACTGTTCATCATTATGAATGCGTTGAACTAGAACAAGCTTATCTCATTCTACATGGGTTCAGAGTACGTCTTTCATCGGACAATGATGAACCACTAGCTTGATTATACATCTCTTAGATGGCTAATCTACGACTTCGTTGGGAACTTCTCAAAACATCAGTTTAGCCGAGGTATGGGGAGATTAGAGTCTTTGTGGTAGAGGCTAGAACCCAAAGGCGCAGCATTCTCTGATCCGGAAGATTCGACCTTGTCTGTGGCGTTTTAAGTAGGATCGTTAAGGAGAATGGACTGCAGGACCTTCACCCTCAATTAGAATGGATCCACACTAACCCTGGGGTTCACATACAGCCTGCCATAGAAGAAATCATTCATAGTTGAAGAAGACAGTAAAACCAGAGTTATCCAGAAGAACAAAGCATCTCCAAGCCTTAACCATCTTCTTAACACTAGTTATAATCAGACATTTTCTTAACATTAGTTATAATCAGACATTGTAATTCCATCTTATTCCAATTTTATGCGCCTTAAACAACATACCTACTTCTTCTATCCGCCTGACTAAGATATACAAGATAACCATAGCTCGCTTCAAACTACAATCCTCGTGGGATCAACCCTGACTTGCTCAGGTACTACTTGGAAGACCCAGTGCACTTGTTGGTTCAGTTGTATGAAGTGTGGGAATTCGTGCCACCACTTTCTCACTTGGTGGAAAGCCATACTGTCCCCCCTGACATCAAACCTAAGTTTGGTGGTGGGTATTCATCACCCACTAAAGATGAAAAAGGTCCCAAGAAGAAAGTACTTAAGGGTTGGAGGAACAAGAAGATTCCTACTGAGGACTTCTCACCTGGCATGAAGGTGGTTGATGAGCGGATAATTTATACGCTTTTTGGCATTGTTTTTAGGTAGTTTTTAGTAAGTTCAAGCTACTTTCAGGGATGTTTTCATTAATTTTTAAGTTAAATTCACATTTCTGGACTTTGCTATGAGTTTGTGTATTTTTCTGTGATTTCAGGTAATTTCTGGCTGAAATTGAGGGACTTGAGCAAAACTCTAAAAAAGGCTGACAAAAAGACTGCTGATGCTGTTGGAATCTGATCTCCCTGCACTCGAAATGAATTTTCTAGAGCTACAGAACTTCAAATGGCGCGCTCTCAACGGCGTTGGAAAGTAGACATCCAGAGCTTTCCAGCAATATATAATAGTCCATACTTTATTCGGAAATTGATGACGTAACCTGGCGTTAAACGCCAAGTACATGCTGCTGTCTGGAGTTATACGCCAGAAACACGTCATGATCCGGAGTTGAACGCCCAAAACACGCTATAACTTGGAGTTCAACTCCAAGAAAAGCCTCAGCTCGTGAATAGATCAAGCTCAGCCCAAACATACACCAAGTGGGCCCCGGAAGTGAATTTATGCATCAATTACTTACTCATGTAAACCTTAGTAGCTAGTCTAGTATATATAGGACATTTAACTATTGTATTAGACATCTTTGGTCTCAGTTTTGTTTTATTCTTCATCTTAGGAGGCTATTGATCACGTTTTAGGGGGCTGGCCATTTGGCCATGCCTGAACCTTTCACTTATGTATTTTCAACGGTGGAGTTTCTACACACCATAGATTAAAGGTGTGGAGCTCTGCTGTACCTCAAGTTTCAATACAATTACTAAATCTTCATGGTATAAGCTAGATAGATGGCGGCATTCATGGGGATCCGGAAAGTCTAACCTTGTCTGTGGTATTCCGAGTATGATTCCAGTATTGAATAACTGTGACGAGCTTCAAACTCCTGAAGGCTGGGCGTGATGACAAACGCAAAAGAGTCAAAGGATTCTATTCTAACATGATCGAGAACCGACAGATGATTAGCCGTGCCGTGAAAGAGCATTTGGACCTTTTTCACTGAGCCCTACATACAGCTTGCCATGGAAAGGAGTAAGAAGGATTGGATGAAAGCAATAGGAAAGTAGAGATTCAAAAGGATTCTAGCATCTCCACACGCCTATCTGAAATTCCCACTATTGATTTACATAAGTATTTCTATCCCTTTTTATTTTCTATTTATTATTAATTTTCGAAACCCATAACCATTTAATCTGCCTAACTGAGATTTACAAGGTGACCATAGCTTGCTTCATACCAACAATCTCTGTGGGATCGACCCTTACTCACGTAAGGTATTACTTGGATGACCCAGTACACTTGCTGGTTAAGTTAAATGAAGTTGTGATCATAAATTCCAATAGAGCCAATTTTTAAATCTCATGCAAATACAAAGAGGATCACAATTTCGTCCACCAGTGGTGTTTACTAGAAGTCCAATCGTACCACATAGTGTGAATAGGATCCCTTCTCTAGAGCATGTTGAGTTGATTCATGAAAGCACAGGAAAGAAGTTCACAATGAGGGGTGAAGATCTGAGCCCCTATGATCCTCCTCCTCAGAGGAGCTGACTATCAAGCTAGTGACGGTAAAGAAGCACTTGTTGGGAGGCAACCCAACCATAAGTATCCTTTAGTTTATTTTAATTTTATCTTATTTTGATTTCATTTTATCTTTCATTGATCTTTAGAGTAGTTTTCCTAGGTTTTCTAATGTTTGTGGTCATGTACAACAATTAGAACAGAGATAGAAAGATTCAAACAGAAGAGCAGAACGCCCTGGAGAAAACATGCTTGAGGCGCTAAACGCCAGGAAGGGCGTTTATTGCCAGAAGAGGGGCAGAGGAGCTGGCGTTAAATGCCAGGAAGGTGTTTAACACCAAAAAGGAGGTAAAAGCATGGCATTTACTTCACATATTAGCACCCCCTTTTGGGCGCTAAATGCCAACCTCGATATTTAGCGCCAGGGGTGCTCGTCCCCGGTTTCAAAAAAATAAAACAAAAAAGAGGTTTGATCCCCTGCTGGCGTTAAACGCCAGAATCGTCATTTAACGCTTAAGGTGCAGTTTCGAATTTCAAGGTGAAGTTTTGGCCATTGGATAAACCTTAACTCCTAACCACTTTTACCCATTCAAACTTATCCATTCTCTCTCCTCCTTACCCACTTTTTTGTCCATATTCATCCATTTCATCATCCATCACTTTCCTTGATTCTCTCAACTCACCTCCCACTCCACCCAATCCACTCTCATCTATCGCAACCATCTTTCTTCCCAACAAATTCAAATTCAATTCCCCCCTTCCCTCATAACCAAACCACTTCCCCTCCCTACCTATAAATACCCCACTTCCCTTTCACTTTCACCACACCCCCAATTCATATCTCCTTCCTTACTTACTCTTCCTCTTTACACACCCCAATTCTCCTTTTTCTCTTCCATCCTCACCAAGGTCGACGCCTTCTCCACCATTCTCTTCTATCTCTTTTATTTCTCTTTTATTTTTGTTTCCTTATTTTCTTTCCATATTTTGCTCAGGGACTAGCAAACCTTTTAAGTTTGGTGTTGGGCGCTCTATTTTTTTTTTCATTCTACTATCTTCATGGCACCCAAGACCAAAAAATCATCCTCAAGAAAGAGAAAAGAGAAAGCTCCCACCTCCGACCCATGGAACTTCACCCAGTTCCTTTCCAAGACACATAAGGATCACTTTTATGAGGTGGTACACAAAAAGAAGGCAATTCCCAAAGTCCGCTTCAATCTGAAGCCGGAGGAGTACCCGGAGATCCGGTACCAAATTTTGAGATGGGGTTGGAAAGTTTTGACTAACCCCATAACTGAGGTTGAGCATTGTTGGTGCGAGAGTTCTACACCAATGCTTGGGTTACATACTAGCACATCAGAGGCGTGAACCCAGAGTTGAAGAATTGGCGGACCATGGTCAGAGGACATATCATGGATTTCAGCCTGGAAGTGTGAGGGTGGCACTGCAGTTACCACCATCTGGAGATGACCCTCATTCATACACTCAGAAGGTCAATGGAAGAGGATTCTAGGGGTCAGCTGTACCAACCGGGTAGGTATAATCTCAAGCCAGTTGCTCAAGGATGGTTGGAGTTCATCCAACGCTCCATCCCCCTACGAGTAACCATTCTGAGGTTACGTCGAGTGAGCAGTGATGATTTAGTGTATCATGCTCGGTAACGAGGAGGTGCATTAGGTTATCCCTCAGGAGTTTTACAAGATAGCTGACAAGGCCTCCACCTCTGCGAGGCTGGCTTTCCGTCACCTGATCCACCACTTATGTGCAGAAGCTAGAGATCACATTGATGGAGATATCCCGATTGATGTTGAGAGACCAATCACTAGGAAGGATATGAAGCATGTTCACGTTAGAGAACTCAGGATTGGACCATAGCAGGAGCCAGTTTCACTGCCTCCACAGGATCTCCCGAAGATGTCTCAGAAAATATATTTCCCTCTCCGTGACTACTGGGACCAGTTGGCCACATCCATAGGGGAGTTGACATCTTTTGTGGATCAGCTAATTAAGGATAGAGCATCAGGACTACTCTGCTCTCCTCCGCCAAATGATGGAATAGCAGAGGAGGCATGGGAGCGACATACAAGAGCTGAAGCATCAGAATGACTGAGGTGCTTGAGTTTTATTCTCTCCTCCCTTATCTTATTTCTGTTTTACAGTATTTCATTCTATTTTCTGTTTTCTATTCTAAGTTTGCATGATCACTAGTAGGATTTCCTTGCTTTCAAGCTTAGTTGTTTATTTTAGCACTTTATGTTTATTTTTTTTAAGATGTCTCATGTATTGTTCACTGAGTTTAGAAAGAAATATCGCAAGAAAAAAGGAGTAGTAAAATACATGAGAATTGAGTTATACACATATTTAGTTTCTCTAGTTACTTTGATGCGGTGGCACTATCTATATTTCTGAATGTATAAATTAACTGTGCATATTTGATATTGGAGTTGAGAATATTGGTTCTTGAAGTACAGGAACTTAGGAAAGTATTATTGATTCTTTAAAATAAGAAAGAGATTGATTTTTGAAGCAAAACAAACAGCAGAAAAAAAAGTAAAAAGAAAAATCAAAAGAAAAAGGTCCAAGGCTTTGAGCATCAATGGTTAGGAAGGTCAAAACTGATCTAAAGCTCAAAAGAGTGATTCTCCTTAACCATATGCTTGTGGTATGAAAGTGTCAAGTAACCCTTGAGGCTGAACACCTAAAGTCGTGATCTACTACTGTTACAAAGTATGCCTAAGAATCTGAGCACCACTGTTTGGGAGAAATAAAAAGAAAAATTAGAATTCAAAGGGTCCCCAGTTAAGTGCTTATGGTGTTCTTGTATCAAGTTAAGCTTGAGGACAAAACACTTAGAGTCACGGCCAAGCTCAAGGTGCAAAGCATCAAAGAAAAGAAAAAGTTGTGTTCAAGAATCAATTAGAGCCTAAAGAAGAGAATCTATAATATCATCCGAGTTCTAGTTCTGAAGGATACTAATATTTCTAATGCTTCAAAGGATAGTGAGATGCCAAATCTATTCAGAGTTAGAGTATCAATAGCCCCATTCAGTAACCAAACCTAAGCTTAAAAGACAACTCAAGTCTTAGGCATTTTTCTCTTTTTAGTTCTATATTGTTCTGGTTGCTTGAGGACAAGTAATAGTTTAAGTTTGGTGTTGTGATGCGTAAACATCTTATACCCTTTTTCTTATCATTTTTTAGTTGGTTTTAGTTAGATTTTATTTAGTTTTACTTGATTTTAGTGCAAAAATCCTCTTTGGAGGCTACTTTGAGTTGTTCTAGTGTTTTTATGATTTCAGGAAAAATTCGGAGTAGTTTGGCAGAGTTTGGAGCTAAAAATAAAAAAGCTGGCACACTCCCCTTGGGGCGCTAAATACCAAGCTAGCATTTCACACCAGCAGTGTGTCCGTGGCCACTCCCTTTGGGACGTTAAACGCCCAATATGGCGTTTAATGCCAACAAGCTTGAATTGGAATTTGAAGGCCCACTCTTGGAGCATCTCAAGTGGATTCAGCATTTATTAGTTTTATTTTATTTCCTTTTGTAATTTTTATTTACAAACAATATCTTTTAGTTTTAGGATTTATTATTTTATTTTATTTTCAAATCAAATTAGGTTAGTATATAAGGAATAAGATCCACCTTTAGAACACGATCTTGGACCAGACAGACGCACTTTTCAGAATCCTAGTTTCTCTGTAAGTCATGAGCAACTAAACCTCTTTGGCTAAGGTTAGAAGCTTTGTTTATTTCTATGGATTAAGACTATTGCTTTTCTATTTTAATTAATGTATTGATTCCATTTCAAGGATTATTTCCGTTCTTAATCTTATGAATCTGGGTGAAACGAGAGTATGACCCTTATTCTACATGAGTTCTTATGATTCTCAAGAGAGTTATCTCGCTTGAACAACAGCTTGAAAACACATTCCTCCTAAATTTCTAATTACATGAACTAAGTGGGACATGTGACATATAATCCTGTTAGCTTTGGGTAATTAGGGTTTTTGTAGTCATAAACTAGTTTTTGAACTTAACCCTCTAATCGGAATTAAGTGACCACGAGAGTGGCGGTTAATAAAAGTTAGAAGAGGCTAAATCACTAAGAGATTAGGGTTTAGACATTTACAATTTGCCATGGAATGAATCATACATTGTTAAAATAGTTAGTAAGAACTTTTAATCCAGAAAAGTAAATATCTCCGAAGCCTTAACTGTTTTCTCTCACTGTTTTACACCAAACCTTTTATTTGCTTTCCTTATTCTCTTGTTTATTGCTTTATGCATTTCTAACCATCCAAACCCCTTTTTGTTCGCGTAACTAAGCCAATTAGACAACCATTGTTGCTCAGTCTGACAATCCTCATGGGATCAATCCTCACTCACCTGAGGTATTACTTGGATGACCTGGTGCACTTGCTAGTTAAGCTGTAGGAATTCCAAATTCCCGCACCAAGACCAGAGATAACCAGAGACAGTGACACGTTACAACAAAAATAGAATGGCGATCCCGATGACAATGGCGGCGCACAGCTCGACGGTGATGACGTAGGTAGACCCAACCCCGCCAGCGACAGCTTGGCAGTGACTGAGGCAGCCTCCACCTCCCTCGTTGTGTTTTTCTCTCTGCACAAACCCATTCTCTCTCTTCGAGATCCTCGGCAGCGGCAGTGATGGGAGGTACCACGAGCTCGACGGTCAGGACCTTCAGCAGCAATGATGGAGTACTCGATGATAACAGCTTCTTCTCCTCTCTCGGGCACACTCTTCTCTGTCTCCATCACCCTCTGGTTCGCGTGATGATGGCAGCGGCTCCATATAACGGTAGTGACAGCGGAGCAGGGCGCGGGGACTCCCTTCCTCTCCTCTTCTCTTCTTCTTCACGTTCCATTCTCCCCTTTCTTTCCTTTGTTTTTCTGTCGCTGCTGCTGTGTGTATTAGAAAAAGAGGGGATTTGGCGGCTAGGGCTAGGGTGTTAGGGTTAGAGTGTGTCAAATTAGGGTTTGTTTCGGGGATTAAGGTTTGGGTAGAGTATTAATTCAAAACCAAATTTAATCCAATATAATTAACTTTAAGAATACTATTTATTTTTTTCAACTTACAAATTATTTTTAATTAAGTACTCTAATTTAAAATTAGAGATAAATAATAAATTTTCTTTTAGTTCATAAAATTAATAAAAATTTTCAATTATTCAATTTAAATTGTATAAAACTCTCATTATTTTCAATTACTAAAACTTTAAATCCCTAATGAAAATACTCAATTATTTCGAAAATTTTATAAATCCTACTAGATTTTAAACTCAAAGCATCATAAAATTTAATTTAATAACTTTTAGAAAAAATAATTTTCTTTAAATAAAATTATTAACAAATATTATAAATTATAAATAACTTACTTTTAATATCTAAAAATCCGAGGTCTTACAAAAAAGACACCTTATGAGTTATGGAAAGAAAATTCTCCTACTTTGTACTATTTTCATGTCTTTGGAACAAAATGTTTTGTTTTAAATATCGAAAAAAAACCTAAAAAAATTTGATTTAAAATCATACGAGGACATTTTTGTTCGTTACTCCACTTCTAGCAAGGCCTCTAAGATTTATATCAAAATAACTAAAACTGTAGAGGAGACTATACATGTTAATTTTTCTTATACTAATATTTCTTCTAGTGTTTCTAAAGATGATTGTGTAGATATTCCAAGCATTGAGGTTACACAAGTCACTACCAGTCTAGAACAAGTTTCTGTTCCAGAAGTTGTTCAAGAGCATTCTGCAGGAGATAATTCCATTTCATCTCCTACTATTGCTGCCGAAACCACTACAACAGAAAGTAATAATGAAGCCACTGACTCTGAAATAACAAACACTCAAATTAAACCTAGAGAATGGAGATCTCATCATAAATTCATTATTGGAGATCCATCAATGGAAAAAATTACAAGATCAACATTAAAAAAATTAGAATTCAAACAACATGACATTTATATCAACTGTTGAGCCTAACAATATTAAAGAGGCTCTTGGTGATCCATTTTAGGTAAAAGTGATGGAAGAAGAGCTCCATCAATTTGAGAAAAATCAAGTATGGACACTGGTGCCTAGACCAATTAAAAAGGAAGTGATTGGAACTAGATAGATTTTCAAAAACAAGTTAGGAGAAAATAGAACAATAGCTAGAAACAAAGCTCGCCTTGTGGCCCAAGGATTTAACCAAGAAGAAGGAATCGATTTTGATGAATCGTTTGCTCCAGTGGCCAGAATGGAGGTTATTAGACTGCTACTAGCTTATGTCACGATTTAAATTATTTCAAATGGATGTAAAATGTGCATTTTTTAATAGAATTATAGATAAAGAGGTCTATGTTGAACAACCCTCTAAATTTTGAAAATGAAAAATTTTCTAATCATGTTTTCAAAATAGTTAAGGCTTTTTATGGATTGAGACAAGCTCCTAGAGCTTGCTATGAGATATTTAGTTTTTTTTTGCTTAAAAATAATTTTCAAAGGGATACAATGGATACTATTTTTTATAAATAATTCCAATGACAATTTTATTTTAGTAAAAGTATATGTTGATGATATTGTTTTCGGATCTGCTAATGAATCTCTTTGTGCAGAATTTAGTAACTTAATGACAAGAAAATTTGATATGAGTCTCATGGATGAACTCACATTCTTTCTTGGGCTACAAATAAAACAAATGAAAGAAGAAATTTTTGTACATCAAGAAAAGTATTCTAAGGAGTTGGTAAACTAGTTTGGAATGGAGTTTGCTAAGCCGATGAGCACCCATATGCATCCTTCCACTAAACTTGACAAAGATGATAATGCAAAGGATGTTGATGAGATAAGATACTGAAAAATGATAGGCTCGATAATGTATTTAACAACCTCAATACTTGACATAATCTTCAGTATAGGTTGTGTTTAAGATTTCAATTCCAACCTAAAGAGTCCCACTTAAATGCGGTGAAGAAAATCATTCGATACATCCTTGGCACCACAATTTACGGGTAATGTTATTCTAAATTTGACTTATTTAATTTAATTGGATATCTATATGCTGATTTTGCAAGTGATAGAATAGATAGGAGAAGAACCAATAGTATTTGTTGCACCATTGGATATTATTTAAATGTATGAACTAGCAAGAAACAAGGAAGAATGGCATTGTCTATTGCTAAAGCTGAGTATATCTCTACCTCTCTTTGCTGTTGTCAACTTCTTTGGTTAAAAACTCAATTAGTTTACTACAAGTTGAATGTATCTAATATTCTTTTGATGTATGATAACATGAGTGCCATTAACATTTCTAAAAATTCAATGTTGCACTCTAGAACAAAACATATTAAAGTTAAATATCACTATATTAGAGAACATGTCCATAATGGAATTATTGATATTCAATTTGTTAAGTCTGAGGATTAGCTAGCTGATATTTTTACCAAATCATTAGTTGAAGAGAGCTTTTGCAAGCTTAGAACTACTCTAGAAATCATTTGTTCTTTTGATTTAATTTGATTTTCTGGTCTAACATCACTTTTCTAGTTTTGTTTTACAGGTAGATAGGAGATTTATTTGCAAATGATGGTACTAGCTTATTATCCTCTGAAAAAAGATTGAGCTTATGGTCTAGATCATTTGTACTATATTTTATTGATAATTGCATTTGCAAAATTTGTTTTAGAGTTTAATTTTGTTCTGAATATATTTTGATTTAAATTTTTTCTCAAAATCTCTCCTTTTATGACTCATATCATCATATCTCATTAAAATTATTTTGTCTCCTGCAAATCATATATTTCCTCTTTCATATCACATACATTTACTTCTTTTATATCATATCTTTCTTTTTCTTTTCAATATAGAATTGGTTTCTCCCCATTATGTCTGCATTTAAATTTTACACATACACGTATTGTGCACCTCCTCCCTTACTCACCAATCAGCTTTTGTTTTTAATTTTTATATACCATCTTTTTCTTTTCTTATATAATGACAACCAAGAGAAAACTCTTTCTCTCAAACTCTCTGCATCACTCTCACAACAACACTTCATCCTTTCCTTTTCCATGTACCAAAACCCTAGTTTCTCTCCTCCTATCCATGGCTCGCACCAAGACCTCAACCTGACGTGCTGCTACTTCTCCACCTCATTCTTCCTCACGAGGCAAGAGGCCCATGCGTGAGCCTACTGACCGTGAGCGAACCCCCTCTCCTCCTCTCAACCGTGGTATGTATTCTATTTTTTTTTGCATTCTTCTGAACTCCTATGTCTATAAATCCTCTAGCTTACAAGTCATTCTATTCTGGCTTCTTAGAAAATCCTTTGATGATCTCTATTTTTATTTTTTCATGAACTAGATATTCTTTAAAGAAGATATTTTCAAACGTTCTCTATGTGTTACCAAACTGGTTAATTTAGACAAACTTACCTTGAAAGGATTGGATTTCAAAGATATTTTTTTACTACCAAGGCTAGCTTCTAATTTTTTATGTTAAGTGTCCTATTTTTTCTCAGCTGGTAAAAATGTTTTATGCAAACATGGATTTTCACAAAGAAAGAATTATTTCAACTGTAAAAGAAAAAAACATTGTTATTGATCGTCCTAGCCTTAATCAAGCTCTTAGTTTCTTTGGCTTTGGTGTTCAAGTATACACTTCTGTTAAATGGGACAAAGAACTCAATGTATACCTAACTGATGCTGTTGGAAGTATTTGTGTTAATATTCCCTCTTGTGATGGCGTTAAGCCATCTCACCAAGCTTTAGGTGCCATTCATGCTCAACTTCAGGGGATCGTCAATTACATAATTCTTCCTCAAAGTGGCTCTTTTTAAAAAGTCTTCTTCTATGATACCCTCAATATTTTTTCCCTGATCAACAAAATCAAGATTTCCTTCTATTATATAATGATTCGTCACATGCATGAATGCATCACTAGCTTCCGCAACATTGCTCTACCCTATGTAATGTTCCTCACTAAAATCTTTGAACTTCACAATGTTGATTTCTCCAATGAAGTTTTTGAGGAATGGTCTTTATTTTTGAAAGGGAAAACATAGCCAAGAAAATCAATGCAAGTGCAAGAGGTAAAAGACAGTTAGTTGCAGGAGGGGCGGGTAGCTTGAAGGCCTCTCAATCCTCAAGCAACTCCAAGTTCACTGAGCTCACTAGTATAGTGAGAGACTTGGCTCAGGAGTTTGGGAATCATGTGGAAGCACAACAAGCCTATTAAGCCGAGCAAAGGCGCCAAGATGGAAGTGTTGAGTCTAATCTACAAAAAACCAAGGGAAGAATTGACATCCTGAACTAGTACATTGATGATCTTACCTCGAAGCACATTTTTTCTGATGATGAAGATGCTGAGGAAGCTGAGCTTTGAGCCAGTTATGATGCTTAGTGACTCTAGTCATTAACTTACTGTTATATTTTATTTTTAAGATATTTTGGATGATTGTATAACCAAACAATTTGCTTTAGTTTTTTATTCTTTGACAAGATCTTGCAGGTCTTCATTTGCTCCCTTGATAACAAAAGAGAGAGTAATAGAAATAGAGGAGAGAAATATTGTTGGTTTAGTCTTTTTTTTATGTTCAAAGACTTGGTTACTGGGTTATTAAAGTTTGTTTTAGTTTAAGACTTGGTTTATTAACTGCAATCTCTTAATCACCATATCATATAACTATCATTGTAAGTGTTGGCTTGTGTTTTTGCTGCACCCTGATATCTTAGCTCAAGATAGAGTCCAAGCATCAATTCAGGGGGAGCTTCAATCTCTGGTTTTATGGAGAAATTATTCTGCATATGAAAGGAAAGTTTTTTTACTTTTATTCTATTTCGTTGAAAGCTCTCTATTTTAAAATATTTGTCATCAAGGAGGACATTGTTGAGTTAGAATAAAATTTTACAATTTATTGTGATGACAAACATTAGTTTAAATTGAATAATTAAATTATTATGATATAATTGATTGTGCTATAAAGCCTTTAGATTTGGGAATGATATTAATGCTAATTTGATTTAGAAAGAATCATTCATTAATAGCAAGATTTGAAGTTAGTATGAAGGAGGTGTGATACTGCTAGAAGAAAGAAAAGTATCATTCTTTCAGGAAGGAATTGCAACTACACAAATAAAGGAAAGCATCGTGTATTTAGTGCAAAACATTTTGCTGCAATGGCTAACATTAGCTTGGTTTTTGGATATAAGAAGAAGAACTATATTTAGGGAAACTCAAGGAGAATGATTCAGAAGTCAAACATTACACATTGAGTGCCTTTCTTCTTCATCTTGGTTTGTATTTGATATTCAGTTTTTGTATATTTCTACTACCAAAAAAAGCATATGATTCCTCATAAACTCAACATATTGAGGCATATGCTCCAGCACCTCAGCAAAAAGAATATTGATCTGTAACTTTCTGAAGACTTCCAAGAACTGCGAGAATTGCCCATCCTTGGTCTCTTTTTGGAGCTTCTGAGGGTATGGTAACTTCGGCTTATGCTCGGATGCCTCGGATAGTTCGTGTGCTATGGCACCCTTAACCTTCTCTGGAGCCTCTATTTCTTCTGATCCTCTTGCTCAATTGATCCACTTGTACTTCCAAGTTCCGAATTGAAGCTCTCGTCTCTTGTATGAAACTCTAATTATTCTTGGAGAGTTCTGCAACTATAGAAGCTAGGTCTGCAATGTTTTGAGGCTGGAAAGTCACTCGTTGCTGCTGAGAGGATTGGAACTGACGGTTGTTGAATTTATTTTGATTGAAATCACCTTGAGAGTTGTTGTTGAAATTCTGCTAAGGCTTCTGGTGTTGTTCTTCCACCCAAAAATTAAGTGATTCCTCCATCCCTGATTAAATGTGTTAGAATAAGGATCATTACTGGTATTTCTAGAGGAATTGCCCATATAGTTAACCTGTTCAGGAGCGGGTTGAGCATAACTGTAAGTCTCCCCTTGGTTGAATCCACTACTCATGTCATAAGGAGCATCTTGAGTATTAACAGTTGAGACTTGCATCCCACTCAAGTGATGAGTGATCATACTAATCTGTTGAGACATGGCCCTGTTCTGAGAAAGAATAGCATCCAAGGTATCCAGCTCCATGACTCCTTTCTTTACAGGATTCCTCTCAAAAGTGTACAGGTATTGGTTGTTGGAACCATCTCAATCAACTCATTAATCTCTTCAGGAGTCTTCTTCATATGCAGAAAGTCACCTATAGAATTGTCCAGAGATATTTTGGTTATCTCTGAGAGTTTGTCATAGAAGATCTACAACCTGATCCAGTCTGAGAACATGTTACGAGGACTCCTCCTTATCATTGACTTGTATCTCTCCCAGGTTTCACAGAAGGACTCACCATCTCTCTGCCTGAAAGTCAAAACATCCGTCCTCAGCTTAATCAGCTTCTGAGGAGGAAAAAACTTGGTCAGGAACTTATTGACCACCTTGTCCCAAGTGTCTAAGCTCTCCTTGGGTTGAGTATCAAGTCACTGCTTTGCTCTATCCCTCACAGCAAATGGGAAGAGCATCAGCTTATAGACATCCAAAATCACTCCGTCACTCTTTACAGTATCACATATATGCAGGAAATTAGAAATGAACAAATTTGGGTCTTCTTGCTGGATTCCATGAAATTGACAGTTTTGTTGCACCAGAGTGATCAACTGTGGCTTCAGCTCAAAATTGTTTGCCCCTATAGGGGTACCACAATACTATTCTCATAGAAATTAGGGGTGGGAGCAATGTATGAGCCAAGCATCTTTCTAGGCTGCTCATTACCATTCGAATTCTCAACATTAGCATTGGGATCCATGGTGGGCTCTTCAGCTTCCTTCTCAAAAGTGTCCCTGAGATTCTCACCGACTTTTTAAGCTCTTGCTTGTTGCAAAAGCCACTTCAAGGTCCTCTCAGGTTCAGGGTCGAAATCAAGAAGGGATTTTTTATTCTTGTTCCTACTCATAAACAAACAGAAAATAAAAAAAGGTCAGAATCTCTATGTCAAAGTATAGAGAATTCCCAGTGAGGTATCATGTGTAAAAGAAATAAATTAAAATAAACTAAATAAATAAAGCAATAGAATTCGAAAGCTACTAAGCAAATAACTAGGGAAAATTCAAAACCAACTAATAAGATAAGCTAAATGTTTTGAAAATTAAACAAGACAAACACTAATATTTTCAAAAATTTTAAAAATAAAATACTAGGTGACACCAAACTTAATTTTAAAAATTAAGGAAATTTTTTTTTTAATGAGAGAAAAATTAATTTTTGAAAATAAAAAGAATGAAAACAAAATTGAAAACAATAAAAAAAACTAAAATTTCCTAATCTAAGCAATTAGACAACTGGTAATTGTCAATCACAGTCAATCCCTGACAACAGCGCTAAAAACTTGGTGCGGGATTTCGAATACCCACAAACTAACCGGCAAGTGCACCGGGTCGTACCAAGTAATACCTCAAGTGAGTGAGGGTGGATCCTATGAGGATTGATGGACTGGGCAATAATGGTCGAATGAATCACTTAGTTAGGCAAGCAGAAAGCTTTGTTTTGAGGGTTGTAAAACACATTAAATAGTAAATTCAGAGAATTGGAAAGCAAACAATAAAAATGGTGTGAAATCTATGAGAGAAAATTGTTAAGGCTTCGGAGTTGTTTGTTCATCCGGATTAAGTTTTCTTACCAACTATTTTGATCATGCAAGATTCATTTCATGGCAAACTGTACCCCAATGTCTTAGTGATTTAGTCTCCTTCTAACCCAATCAACCGCCAATGTCTTGGTCACTTAATATAGATTAAAGGGTTAAGAGCAATTCTAGTTTATGGCCACATATATCCTAATTACCCAAAGCTAAGAGGATTATATGTCATGTATCCTGATTAGTTCAAGTTATTAGATATTTAGGAGGAATTTTCTTTCTAGATGTTGTTCAAGCGAGATAACTCTTTCAAGAATCACAAGAACACATATAGAATAAGAGTTATACTATCGTTCTACCCAGATTCGTAAGATGAAGAATGAAGGCAATCCTTGAAACTGAATCAATACATTAATTAAAATAGAAAAATAATAATCCCCTGAAGGATGAATCTTTTCCCTTTTATACCTAACCTAATTTGATTTAAAACTAAAATAAAATAATAAATTCTAGACCTAAAAGATTTTGTTTGTAAATAAAAATTACAAAAATAAAAGATAAGATAGTAATCAAAAGCTAAATCCACTAAAAATCCTCCTTTGATAGGATTTGAATTCAGATTACTGGTGTTTAGCGCCCCAGTGGGAAACTCCAATTCTTCTATTTCTTGCACAAAACTCTGCCAAATTGGTCCGAATTTCTCCTGAAATAATTAAAACACTAAAACAACTCAAAGTAGCATCCAAAGCAGATTTTAACACTAAAATGTAATAAAACTTAAACTTCTAACAAAAAATAAGCAGAAAATAGGGTAAAGATGCTTACGCATCACAACACCAAACTTGAACTATTGCTTGTCCCCAAGTAATTAAAACAATATAGGACTGAGAAGAGAAAACGCCTAAGACTTGAGTGTTCATTTAAGCTCATGTCCAATTACTGAGTGGGGCTAGCGACACTATAATTCTGAATAGGTTTGGCATCTCACTATCCTTTGGAGCTCAGAGATATTGATATCCTTTAAAACTAAAACTCGGATGATATTATGAATTCTCTTCTGTAGGCCCTAATTGATCCTTGAACACAGCTTTTTCTTTTCTTTTCCTTTGGTGCTTTGCACCTTGATCCTAGCCATGACTCTAAGTTTTTTGTCCTCAAGCTTAACTTGACACAACAACACCACAAGCACTTAACTAGGGAACTCTTTTAAGTTCTAATTTTTCTTTTTATTTCTCCCAGACAGTGGTGCTCAGAGCCTTTGGCATACTCTGTAATTACACTTGGTCTCGACTCTTAGTGCTCTGTCTCAAGGATTACTTGACACATTCACACCACAAGTATATAGTTCAAAAAATAACTCATTTGAGCTTTTAATAATTTTAGACCTTCCTAACCATTGATGCTCAAAGTCTTGAACCTTGTTCTTTATTTTTTTTCTTCTTTTTGTTGTTTGTTTTGCTTTAAGAACTAATTTCTTACTTTTAGAGAATCCATAATATCTCCCTAAGTTCCTGTACTTCATGAACCAACATTCTTGACTTCACTATCAATTATACACTGTTCAATTCATCCATTCAGAGCTAAAGATAATGCCACCATATTAGAGTAATCAGAATAACTCATAATATATAACTCAAGTCTCATGCATTTTACTACTTCTTTTCTTTTCTTTTGATTTTTCAAGCTCAGTGAGCAATACATGAGACATTTTTCAAAATAAATATAAAATAGAAAAATAAATAACTAAACTAGAAAGCAATAAAATACTACTAATAATCATGCAAAAGACTTTCACATAAATAACAGGAAACAGATAATATTGTATGCAGTAAAGTATGGTCAGTCCAGTCCTCGAACTTTACAAAAAATGAACTGCTCTAATACCAAATTATAACGACCCAATTTCCGGCATGTTGATCCATCCCAGTCGTCATGTTACCATTTGGTTAAACTCTAAGACTCTAGACTATATTATGTATATTAATATGAGCCTATAGGGTGAGCTAAGCACGCGGGTTAAGCATGAGTTATATTTGACTTTATCGGCATTATCTATGATAGTTACGCGAATAACATATTTAGAAATGAAAGCAAAAATAACAGATAAATATATTCACATTTATCTATTGTTGTATGCAAACTCTACTAGTGACAGATATCTATCCCAGCTCCTGTTTTGGTCTAATACGCAAGCTCTTAGCATGTCCTCTAGGGTTTAGATGGTTCACTTTGATTGTCCATCAGTTTGGGGGATGACAAGTCGTGCTTAGCTGTAGGTGGGTTACTAACGCCTTCTGAAATGCACCCCAAACTCGTGATGTGAATCTTGGGTCTCTGCGGATACAATGCTAGTTGGTACACTATGGAGTCTAACTACTTTCCGAATGTAGAGTTGTGCAAGCCTTTCCAGCGAGTAGTCCATTCGGATTGGTAGGAAGCGTGAAGACATCCTTCATGCATGCTGCGTAACTGTATGTCCTCCACCACCAAGGCTTCTATAAAACAAAAAAAAAAATATATCCAGATTTTTTTGGCCAGATTTCGAAGCAAAAGATAATTTTAATCGGATAAGGGTATACGTTAAAAATATTTTAGCTCTCGTTTTAATTGAAAATTCTTATATATATGAGTTTTGGTGTTAGATACAACTTCAAAAGAGTGATGAGCGTGTTTTTAAAGCTTATAGCATTTTGTTTTTGTTAAAAATGATTTTTTTTTTATAGATTTTGAAGCAAAATATAATTTTAATCTGATGAGAGGTATGTGGTAAAAATCTTTTGGCTATCATTTTAATTGAAAAATCATTATTTATATGATTTTTAGTGTAGGATACAACTTTCGGAGTGTGGTGAGTGTGTTTTTAAAGCTTATAGCAATTTACTTTCGTCCAAAATGATTTTTTTACGAAGATTTCAAAGCACAACATAATTTTAATTTGGTGAGAGGTATCCGATAAAAATATTGTTAACTCTCGTTTTAATTAAAAATACTTATTTATATGAGTTTAGATCTAAGATACAACTTTCAACTTTCGAAGAGTGTATTTTTGAAGCTTTATTATAACATTTTTTTCATCAAAAATGATTTTGTACCTAGATTTTAGAGCAAAATAAATTTTTAATTGGGTGAGAGGTATGTGATAAAAATATTTTAGCTGTTATTTTAATTGAAAATCCTTATTTATATGAATTTTGATGTAGAATGCAACAAACAAAAGGTGATAAATGTGTTATTTAAGCTTATAAGATTTTGTTTTGTCAATAATTTTTTTACATAAATTTTAGAGATAAATATAATTTTGTTATGATAATAGGTAAATCGTAAAAATATGTTAGCTTTTATCCTAATTGAAAATCCTTATTTATATAGGTATTTGTATAAGATACAACTTCGAGAAAATGATGAATTTGTTTTTGAAGCTTATAATATTTTACTTTTGCCAAACATAGTTTGTTAACGTTGATTTTGAAGAAAAATATAATTTTAATCGGACAAGAGGTATTGATAAAAATATTTTGGCTCTCACTTTAATTAAAAATTATATGAGTTTTGTTGTTGGATACAACTTTTAAAGAGTGATGAATGTTTTTGAAGTTTATAGCATTTTGTTTTTATCAAAAATAATTTTTTACATAGATTTTAGAGCAAAATATAATTTTAATATGGTGAGAGGTATGTAGTAAAAATGTTTAGCTCTCATTTTAATTGAAAATTCATATTATGAGTTTTGGTATAGGATACAACTTTTGAAGAGTGATGAGTATCTTTTTGAAGCTTATAACATTTTGCTTTAGTCAAGAATAATTTTTTAAATAGATTTTAGAAGAAAATATATTTTTAATATTATGATGGATATCTAATGAAAATATTTTAGCTCTCATTTTAATTATTGAAAATCATTATTTATACGAGATTCGGTCTACGATACAACTTCCAGAGGTCATGAGTGAGTTTTGCAACTTTATAACATTTTGCTTTAGTCAAAGATGATTTTTTACGTAAATTTCAGAGCAAAATATAATTTTAGTCGGGTGAGGGATATATGATAAAAATATTTTAATTTTAGTTTTAATTAAAAATTCTTATTTATATAAGTTTTGTTGTAAGATACAACTTTCGGAAAGTGATGAGTGTGTTTTAAGCTTATAACATGTTGCTTTCGTCAATAATGTCTTTTACATAAATTTTGGAGCAAAATATAATTTATTTTGGTAATGAATATGTAGTAGCTCTCGTCCTAAATAAAAATCCTTATTCATAGGAATATTGTAGGAGTATTGGTGTATGATACAACTTCCGCAAAGTGATGAGTGTGATTTTGAGCCTTATAACATTTCGCTTTAGTCAAAAATAATTTTTAATATAGATTTCGAAAGAAAATATAATATTTAATCGAGCAATGGGTATACGATAAAAGTATTTTTTTCTCGTTTTAAGTGAAAAATCTTATGTTTATAAATTTTGGTGTTGGATACAACTTCGAAAGAGTAGTGAGTATGCTTTTGAAGTTTATAACGGTTTACGTAGATTTAGCGCAAAATATAATTTTAATTTGGTGAGGGGTATACAGAAAAAATATTTTAGCTATCATTTTAATTGAAAATCCTTATTTATATGAGTTTTGGTATAGGATAGAACTTTTAGAGAGTGATGAGTGTGTTTTTGAAATTTATAGCATTTTGCTTTTATCAAAAATGATTTTTACGTAGATTTTAGAGTAGAACATAAGTTTAATTAGGTGAAGGGTATGCGATAAAAATATTTTATCTCTTTTTTTATTTAAAAATTCTTTTTTATATGAGTTTTGGATAGGATACAACTTTCAGAGAGTAATGAGGGTGTTTTTGAGGGTTATAACGCAAAGCTAAAAATAATTTTTAACTTATATTTCGGAGCAAAATATAATTTTAATCGAACAAAGGGTATGGAGTAAAAATATTTTGGTTCTCGTTTCAATTGAATATCTTTATTATATAAGTTTTGGTGTTAGATACAATTTTGAGAGAGTGATAAGTGTGTTTTTGAAACTTATAGCATTTTATTTCTGTCAAAAATTATTATTTTTTTAATGAAAATTTTAGAGCAAAACATAATTTTAATTGGGTAAGGAGTATCCAATAGCTCTTATTTTAATTGAAAATTTTTATTTATATGAGTTTTGATTTTAGATACAATTTTCAAAAAGTGATGAATGTATTTTTGAACCTTAACTATAATTTTTTTCTTTTATCAAAATTAATTTTTTTTTGTAGATTTCGGAGCAATATATAATTTAATTGGGTAAGAGGTATGCGATAAAATTATTTTACTTCTTGTTTTAATTGAAAATTCTCATTTAGAGTTTTGTTGTAGTATACATCTTTCAGAAAATGATGTGAGTGATTTTTAAACTTATAACATTTTACTTTTGTCAATAATATTTTTTTATATAAATGTCGGAGCAAAATATATTAGCTCTCATCGTAATTGAAAAACTTTATTTATATAAATATTGGTATATACAAATTTCAAAGAGTAATCAGTGTGTTTTTTAAGTTTATAACATTTTGTTTTGGCCAAAAATAATTTTTAACGTAAATTTTGAAGGAAATATCATTTTAATCGAGTAAGAAATACATGGTAAAAATATTTTGACTTTCATTTTAATTGAAAATTCCTATTTATACGAGATTTGGTCTAAGATACTACTTTCGGAGAGTAGGGGTGGCCCAACTTGCTGCAGGTAAGGTTGAGCCCGGAGCAGGTTTTAGGGTGTGGGTTGAGTCTTAACCCTATTTGACCAACCCATACCCTATATGTATATGTTATAGGTGGATATTGAACCAATAATCTCTCACTTAGTTTAATAGGTCTTTATCATTGAGTCAAGATCATCAATTGATAATTTAACATTTTTTTATATAAAAACCAATTCTATTTTAGTAATATATAAATATAACATTATATCACAACCCTACACACAGATTCACAGTCCCAAACTTCCCAAGAATGCTAATCTCTAATTCTCTTCTCTCAAATCTCAATTTCTCTATAACACCGTGTCTGCCCCCACTCCCTTCACAAACGCTACTCACCCACGTCTCCGACGTCTGCTGGCTTGGTTGTCTTGCTTCCTGTTCGAATAGTTGTGTGCTCCGTTCAAACTTCAGTATAGTGCTCTGTTCATTCGTTCTTTCCGTTCAATGCTTCCCGCGTTTCGTTTACTAATTAGTGGTCAAATTTTGTCTTCTTTTATTATTATTATTATTATTTATGTTGAATGGGTGATTTTTATCTATACAAAATGTATTTGAACATGTTACATTAATATTTGATGCAACTAATAGCTTTTTGGTGTTTGATTTGATTTGCATTTATATGTCCTAATTATGAAACTACAAATGATTATGACAACGATGTTGTATCTGAAGTCATAGACTAGTGATGATGTTGTTACAGTAAATTTGATAATTATATTGTTCATGGGATGATTGTATTATTTGTGGGATAATTGTGTTAAATATTGAATTTTTAATTTACATGTTCATTAGGTTATATAATAATATTGCATATTTGTAAAAATTTACAAGTAAAGTCGGGTACCCATGGATTGACCGCATGTAGGATTAGAGTTGAGTTGCTCTCAACCCGCAAGGAGGGTTAGGATAAGAACTCTACCCTACTCATTGTCACCCTTATGTGGAGAGTAACGAGTGTATTTTTTAAACTTATAACATTTTTTTTTCGGCAATAATATTTTTTTACATAAATTTCAAAACAAAATATAATTTTAATCTAGTAAACGGTATGCAATAATAATATATTAGCTCTCATCTTAGTTGAAAATTTTTATTTACATGAATATTGGTGTGGAATACAATTTTGGAAGAGTGATGAATTTATCTTTTAAGTTTATAATATTTTGCTTTTGTCAAAAATATTTTTAACGTAGATTTTATAGCAAAATATAATTTTAATCGAACAAGAGGTATGCGATCAAAATATTTTGACTTTTGTTTTAATTGAAAATCATTTCAGTTATGAGTTTTGATATTGGATACAATTTTCAAAGAGCGATGAGTATATTTTTGAAGTTTATAACATTATGCTTTTGTCAAACATGATTTTTTTTTTACGTAGATTTTACAGCAAAATATAATTTTAATTTGTTAAAAGATACACAATAAAAATGTTTTAACTTGTTTTAATTAAAATTCCTTATTTATAATAGGAAAAAGGATAAATAAGTTTCTGACTTTTTAAATTTTTGACAAATACATTCCTGACAAATTTTAAATACAAAAAAGTCCCTGACTTTAACAAACGGAAGACAATTTAATTCTTCTGTCTATTTGTCTCTCATACACCAAACAGAATTGACTGACGTGGTTGAAACAGTGTGCAGGTGTTCGTTACAGTGCCACGCTGGAAGGAGAATAAAATTCGAAGGACAAATAGGTCCTTGCTGATGAAAACAGACGTTGTTTTGCAAATAAAGTTCGAAGGATAAATAGTTCCTTGAGAATTTAGTTCATTATACTTCTATTATGAGAATATAGTTTATAAAATTATGCTTGTATTTTGAAATCTAGTTAACTTGTTGTATTCTGCAATTTAGATTATTTGTATTTAAATTGCAGAAATTGGACTTGTTATGTTTCTTCTTTTTTTCTTAAATTGCATTAGTTCAATTTTCTCATATTAGTTAGCATTAGTTAGAATTAGTGCATTTGTGTATTATATTAGAATTTGTTAAATTACATTAGTTCAGTTTTCATCATACTAGTGGCATTAGTTAGCATCAATTCATTTATGCATCAAGTTAGCATTAGTTCACTTGTGCATCATTCATGTATTAATTTAGCATTAGTGCATTTATGTATTATATTAGAATTTGTTTGCATTAGTTCAGTTTTCTCATACCAATAGCATTAGTTAGCATTAATTCATTTATGCATTAAGAGTGCACTAGTTCACTTGTGCATCATTCATGTATTAAGTTAGTATTAGTGCATTCGTGTATTATATTAGAATTTGATAAATTGCATTAATTCAGTTTTCTCATACGAGTGACATTAGTTAGCGTTAGTTCATTTATTCATAAAGAGTGCATTAGTTCATTTTTGCATTATTTGTGTATTAGAATTTGTTATAACAAGAATCTATTTTGTCCTTCGAACTTTATTTGAAAAACGACGTCGTTTTTATCAGTAAGGACCTATTTGTCTTTCGAACTTTATTTCCCTTCCAACATAGCACCGTAACGGACACCTGGACACCGTTTTAACCACGTCAACCAGTTTCATTTAGTATATGAGAGACAAATACACAGAAGAATTAAATTGTCCTCCGTTTGTTAGTCAGAAATTTTTTTTTATATTTAAATTTTATAAGAATGTATTTATCAAAAAATTAAAAAGTCAAGAATCTATCTGTTATTTTTCCTTTATAATATGATAAATATGTTTTTGAGACTTATAATATTTTTCTTTAGTAAAAAATAATATTTTAAATAGATTTTAAAACAAAATATATTTTTAATCTTCATTTATGACCATATTTTACAAAGTGAGAACTGAGAAGTATATCATTACTCTCACGCAATAAAAATTAATAATCTAAAAGTAGTTAATACTTTAAAGATGCAATTAGTCACCAAGAAAAAACTTTAAAGATGCAATTCCATTTAATATTATTGTTATTATTATTTGTGTTTAAATATAACTCCATGTTTCAGTTCTTTCCACCCACTCCCAACCCCTTGCTATTTGGCATGCCACACGGACATTGAAGTAGAGCAACGGAATCTAAGTTACAGGTCTAATCTACTGTTGAAATTTACAAAAAGCCAGGGAATTAGATTCAATCTTATCAACTTAGAGAATAAAATAGTGCATTAATATCTCTCTAAATGTGCCTATAAATTGCACCTTGTGCTAGCACAATTACCACATGTGCTCGTGCTTAAACCTGAAGAACAAGCAGTGAGGGGGAAAAAAAGAGAAAAATGCGGAGATCCCAGGAGTACCATGAACACATATCTAGAGTGCGCAGGGCGCCTAGCGAAATAACTGACGTCCCTCGCTATCCCAGTGCCCATGTTGCCTTCGGCAAGAAGGCAACTGTTTATGGGAAAGACGAGGGATGTCAAAACTATGGGTACCCTCTCCAGCCTCGTCGTGATGATGAGAGGGTTGAAGTAGTAGACTATGGAAGAACCACCAACCCTGACAATCAGGATGGTGAAGCCACCTATGAATATGTTGATCCCAAGAAGAACAGGGGTGGCTTTGAGTTGCATCCCTGGAAGACCTTTAGGCCATAAAATTAAAAAAGTTATTTCTTGAGTAGTGTGTCTAGGTTACCGTATAGCATATGCTTCCTAATACACTAAGATCAGTAGTGTGATGGTGAGAAATAATGGCTGCTTAACGAGACATTATGTTTGCTTATTACAAATCTAGATGTGATTTTATTTATGTACTGCTTTTCTATCCATGTATCAACTATTGAATGAATGAATGAATATATACACATATTTTAATTAGCATGCCATGGCTTTATTGTTTCATTGATGCTCAAATCAAACACAATCAAACTCATGTAAAATAAAAATACATGTCGTCATGTCGTACCAAGAATAAGCCAGAATTTGAAACTAGCTATTCTCTTGCATAACAATCAAAGATTTTCTGAAGAAGAAGGACTAGCGCACTATTTTAGTTTATATCTTTTAATTAACATTTTCATCATTCTTGGTAGCATTAAACCGCCTAGAAGAAAAATGAGAGAACAGGTTTCTGAGGTTATTCTTACTCTCCGGCTTTCGATTCTGTTGGCTTCGAATCGAACCACATAAGTAACCAAAAGGGTTATTATCTAAATCCAACCCCATTTCAATTCTCTTGACACTGTCACAAAGTTCATATGAATCCCAAAGTGACTGCTGAAAATTCCAGTAACAAGGTGAAGAAGAGGAAGAAGAAGAAGAAGAACCTGTGTCCCTCATTGCTTCTAGCTTGAACCTTGAAGGCTTCACTTTGAAGTTTCTTCTGCGTGCATCAAACTCACTCATAGGTTTAGAGCTTCCTGAGTGGCTGTACCAGGCTTGTGCCACTGCTTTCAATATTTCCAACTCTTCTTGTTCTTGTTTGTGGTGCTGGTGCTGTTGTTCTTCCTGATAAGGCTCTATCTTCTTCTTCTTCATGGCTCCCACTATGGGCAGGAGAGAAAATCTTAGTCTTCATAATGATGATGGTGATGATGATGATGATGATGATGATGATGATGATGTCATGGCCAAGTTGATGTTAATTGTTATCCTAATTTTTGTGATTGTCAACATTAGTGGCAACTGGCAATTTGGCAAGTTTTATTAATGTGTATCCAACTTTCATTTCAACCGATGTTCCAAGGCACTAGTAGTATTAAATTAGGTGCTGTGTGCCTGTGTCTAACTGTATCTTCCAAAATTTTGAGAAAATTACACTCAACGCCTTCAAAAGTTCAAGGTTTTTTTTCCCTGACAAAATTAGTAAAATTAAGTAGCACTTATTTAGTAGAGTAAGACCGAGTAACTGACAAGAACTCTGAGTCTATGACCCAAATAAAAGATATCTTGTCAAGTTTTATTTTAATTTACTGAAGATACGGCTATTTGGAGTGTTTTTGTTTTATTTAAAAAAAATAAAAATTACTAGGCAGTAGGCAATATTCTCTATCTAAAACTAACAATATTGACTGAAACAATACAAATGATGCTTATTAACAGCAACAACCTTCATCTTGGCTCAATTAAATCTGATATCTGAAACATACGCTAATGTCAAATAACATGGAAGAAACAAAACTCAGGAGAATAGTATAATTCTTTTAAAAAAATTGTTATGTAATGCTTGGTTAATACTTAATACTAAAGAAATATAATGAAACAATTGAAATGTTTTTATTTGCATATCAATCTCTTTTAATCAGATTCAAGTTCCGAAAATTGCTGCAAGTGATCCAGAATATCAATGGCAATGGCGCATGCTCAGCAAGATTATATGCTGCATATCCTGCACATCGAAAGCACATATATGTCAAACAACCGTAATACCTGAAACATCTAAATCAAATGCCAAGATTATATGATATAATATGATATAAAATATCCTAGCAGCTGATTGCCTTTTCTAGTTTTCTTCCTTCTTCCACTAGAAAAATTACAAGGGAATAAAAAGGAAAAAAAAAAGCAACAAATTTAGTTAAGAAAATGTGTCTTGATAACAAAGAACAACTCATAAAACCTTAGTAGTGAAAGCAGTCACCTATTTCTCCTACACTCAGTGTTGTTGAAATGCCGAGATTTATTTATAACGGTCACTTAAACGAATAGATCGATCACACAAGATTTACATAAAATTGTCATTTAAAGTAGTAACTACTAACTAGTAAGTATCAGCAGTGCCAAATCACTAACCTGTGTGTTCTGGTCAACCTTATCATGAATCAGCCCCAAGTAACTACAATCAAACGAGAGCAAAAAAAACGGAGAAACCTGGCACATTCTGGAGTATCACAAGCAAATCAATTAGTTAATACTTCTAGGTGTGACAGTTGACACCGGTCTCCAATTAACTAGGGCTTTAGGGGGGGAAATCTAACTCAAAAAATGAATTCCGAAGACCCGTTTTTCAGATAAATCTTTTAATCAATTTATAATTTTAAGAGCCAAGGTAACTCCTTAAGGTGCAGGGACCAATAGCCCTTCATGTTAATAAGATATACACGCTGAAATGGGTAAATCATTTCAAAAATTGCCATTGTCGTTATAACATCATTGATCATACATGAACATCTCTTACAATTGCAAGTATGAAGCTTGAACTGACAAAATATTTATAATCCAAGTGGTCTTCTGCCAGCAAATGACCAAACCCACCTAACAGCTTGATCAGAGTTGATAACAGTAATCATTTGGAAAAAAGATGAGGCATATTAGAAAAAAGAACGAGTTTCCAGGTGTCAATTAGTGGCTGCACGACTCTTGTTTGAACTAAAAAGTTCAGCAATTTTACTGTCCTGACGAATATGATGAGGACACTTGTACAACAAATCTTTGGCCTCATAGAATCTACCTTCTCGGAAGAAGGATTCAAAAACATGAAGGTAAGATGCAACAGATGGGTATTTTTTCATACTCAGTGCCTTAAGAAATTCTGCAGCATCTTCTACTGTCCCAAACTTGGAAATATAGGAAACAAAGGGTTCAGGGTATGGAGGGTAGTTGTGTGTCTTCATTAGACGAAGAAGGTCAAATGCATTCTCAAGCTTCCCAACTCCTAACAATCTTTCAATCAGATTCTTAAATGTAGCTTGCCATGGCGATATACGATACGTGCTAACAACCTCTACAAGCAACTTGTAAGCACCTTCCACCCTTTCCTGACCAAGAAAACCATCAACCAAAAAGTCCAATAAGTCAGCGTCAACATCGCAGCCCTTTTCGACCATCTTAGAAAAACAAAGCAATGCCTTATCTACTTCTTTGGCATCACAATGCCCTTTGATTAAGATGGTCCATGTCTTGATATCAGGGATACATCCACAAGATTCCATCTCATCCAACACCTTACATGCTTCTTCAAGCCTCCTTGTCTTACAAAGTCCAAACACTAATTGACTGTAGGTGATATTATCAGGCTCATAACCAGCATTTCTCATTGTGTGAACAATTTTTTCAGCTTCACTGAATTTCCCTAAGCTTGTCAAAGACCTATGGATGGAATCATAGATTGCCTTGGATAGTGTGTGCCCAGTTGACTCATATTTCTTAGCTACTCTGAAAACTAAATTGAGATCCGGAAAATCACATTCAGATATACTCTTCAAAAGGATAACACAATCCTGAACTGATGGTTTGTATGAGCTATCCATCATAAGCTCATAAAGCTTCACCGAATTCTCCACCATCCTACTCTTTCGAAACTGCCTCGATATCTTCACATAAGTATCGATATCCAATTCATGACCAAAACTCTTCATCTCCTCAAGAATATTCCAAAACTCCTCAACCGAATCAGTCCTAGCTAAAACCCTTGCAATTGCATTGTATGTAATAGTATTATGCTCAAAACCAAATTGCTTCCCAGCCCAATGGAAGAACTCAAAAGCCTTGGAAGGCTGAGTTCGAAGCTCCTTCAAAACCCTTATCACAAAGTTATCCGACAGCTGAATGTTAAGCTTCTCCAATCCGTTCGCAACCTCATCTCCCCACTTTGATGCCGAAACAACCCCAACCACCTTCTTGACAAGACCTTGCATTGCATTTTCCTCCAGCATCCGATGATAGAAGTGGTTCAAAGCAACACAATCAGAGTCCATTTTTTCCTTCTTAAAATGCATTGAAATTGTCACATAAGTTTCTTCATCGAGAAAAAACCCCTTTTCCTTCATCATCCTTAGAGTAACCCAAAACTGTTTCATGGTCTCCTTATTGGCCAAAATTCTAACAATCAAGCTATACACGGATGAACTTGGTATAAACCATTGTTTCTCACTGACCCAACTAAAAAAGCACGAAGCTTTTTGGGGATTTTTATCCAACCTCCTCAAAATATAGAGAACAGTTTCATGTGTCAGAGAGGGGGAACACTTGTCCAACTCTAGCTCTAACCCTTGGGACCAATCGTTGGCCGAAACAAGCTCCAAAATTGAGCTAGGTTTCGAAGAAAAGAAGAATCTGTGATGAATGCTTGGAAAGCGAAAATTGCAAGAGTGATGATACGAAAGGGAAGAAACCGTAGGTGCAGCAGTAGAACTAGCGCTGAAAGAGGAGCTAGTCACTTGGTTCAGAGAGTGTTGGAGTGACCGAGTTGCAATGAGTCGGGTGGCAAGAGGCAATTCGAGGAATCGAAGCCGGAGAGAACGAGCAATTGGCTTTAGCCGATTCATCATCAACGGGGGTTTGTGGTACGGATTGGTTTGGCAGTGATACGAAAAACCAACCGATCAAATCATTTCGATTTTAATTGGATTGGTTTGGTTCGGGTTTTTTAAGCCATCTAAACCAAACTGAACCAAATTAATTCGATTGATTTGGCTTGGTTTTTCGATTTTTAAACTGTTTCACCTTCTAAATCACCCGTGTTCTCACTTGCCCTGGGATCAATCAAACTGCAGAAATATCCAAAAAAAAAAATAGAAACAAATAATTAGAACATGAACAAGTCAGGATAGAATCAAAATCCTAAACCCTAAATCCAAGGACACATAATAATAGCAAAAAATAGAATAAAATCACTTCAGAACCAAATAAAATTTAGAAATCAGTTCATAACCAAATAAAAAATTAGAGCCAAATAATTAGAACCAAGAACAAATAGACATTACCAAAACTCAGAATGTAACCAAAACCCTACCCCAAAAATCAGAACCAAGACTACATAATTAGAGCCAAAAAATCAGATAAAAAAAATCAGTTCAGAACCAAATAAAAAATCAGTTCTGTAGCAACCTCAGGAATACAAATTCTGTTTATCAGCATTCAGTAACCCCATAAATAAAAATTTAGAACAAGCTAGTTTTAATTTTGTTCACATTCAAAAGATTAAATGCGATTAGGGATGGCAATGGGTTCCCATGGGCACATGTCCCCCCCGCCCCCCATTCTCCATAACCCGTCCCCGTTTTTACTCCATCCTCGCGACGGGGACCCTGTATCTTCCAGGGACCTAGTTCTTTCACGAGTTTTTACTTAATCAAAGAAAGTGAATATTTTAACTAGGAAGATCACATTTCAAAGATATGAGCATATTTAGATGAAGAAACATTTAGGTAGCATTTGGAAGAGAGACAGAGACTGAGAAACTAAGACTGAGAGACAGAGACTGAAAGATAGAGATCGAAATAAATCTCAGTATTGTATTTGGTGTAAAATGGGAGACAAAGATTGAAATAAGAATGAAGCTCTAATTTAATTTGCACAAAAGGTAAAATTAGAATTCATTAATTAAAATGGAGGTATTTTAAGTATAAAATGTTACTAAAATTTCAGTCACTATCTCCAAAAATTTCAGTCTCCTGTGTCCCCACTTTTTGGAAGTACTGAAATACTGAAATTGTCGGAACAGAGACTGAAATTTTAGTACCAGTATCTGCACCAACAAACATGATACTGAATTTATATTTAGATAAAGAAACATTTAAGAACATACAAGAATATATATACATATATGGCAACTGACTTGCTTCTGATCCTTTACAAATCAGGATATTTCCTGGGTGAGTATCAACATGGAAGAACCCACTTTTCAAGATCATTTGACCATAAGCTAGAGTCAAGCTTTGAAGAATCTTCCTGCACTTTTATAGCACAGTTAATAGTGTGATATGTGTAGAACTACGTGCATCAGAATGAAGAATTATCCACTTAAAGAAACTCCAAGAAGAAGAGTTAATGTTCCTGTATATTAAATCTTCATCATCCCCTCTATACTATCTGATTCTCTCATCTATCTCCTCCCAAAAATTCTGGACATGAATGAAATATATTCAAAGTTGAACAAGTGACAAGAGTACAAGATTAGGCATTAGAAAGAAATGAAGTTGAATTCAAATTACAGGAAAGAAGAAAACTGGGAACAAAGAGAATGAATGAAAGGTTTATTTGACGATTCAAGATAGACAAGAAAGCAAATATGAAAATTCAGAATTTAGGGGATACATAAGCTATTAGTTGAGGCAATACTGTGATACAGTGGATAGGATAGCCGATGAGCTTACTGCTTTGCTGATATAATGGATTCATTAAGGATTGTCAATATGATTTCTGAACAAAAAAATAAAAAATAAAAAACGAAGAACTACAGCAGTGAGCATAGCTAAAGCTAATCATTCAGTATTTCAATATGATGTCTGGAAAAAAATGAGAAAACAAAAGACGACGCACGACGAACGAGCAGCAATTACCTTTGAACGGAAGAGCACGACGGACGACGGCGACCAGGCGACGAGCACGACGAGGGTTCGGCGGGCAAAGCGCGACTGAGCAGCGAGAAGAACAGACGAGGAACAGGGGAATGAGGAGAGGGGCTGGAGCACGACGAACAGACGAAGCTCTTGGAA